>NC_056518.1:30061715-30061902 GCF_014905685.2 Nematolebias whitei | reverse complement strand
TTTGGAACTGTAGTTGGGTCTTTAAAGGTTCAGGTTTGGAACTGTAGGTGGGTCTGTAAAGATTCTGGTTTGGAACTGTAGTTGGGTCTTTAAAGGTTCAGGTTTTGAACTGTAGTTGGGTCTGTAAATGTTCAGGTTTTGAACTGTAGTTGGGTCTGTAAAGATTCAGGTTTGGAACTGTAGTTGG
>NC_056518.1:30059033-30061705 GCF_014905685.2 Nematolebias whitei | reverse complement strand
TTGGGTCTGTAAAGGTTCAGGTTTGGAACTGTAGTTGGGTCTGTAAACGTTCAAGTTCTGGGTTTATTTCAGGCACAGAAGATGCATGGATGTAAGGCAACCTGTAGCCTGGTCAGACAGGTCCAACCAGTATGGTTCTGGTCTGGTTTGGTGGGTCACACAGTGGTCATGAGTTTGAGAGAACCTGATCTGGACCCGAGGATCTTCTTCTTCAGGTTGTGAGATGCTTTAATCTTTATCAAGGTCTTGGTGTGACCCAGATGACTGTCCTGCTTTGCTCCTGACTGCCGCCTCCCCTTCCCTCTTCTTGGTACTACCGGGCCACCTCCGACACTCTCCTCTCGGTCTGTGGTGGTGCCGTTCTCCTCTTCTTGCTCACTGGACTCGCTGTCTCCGAAGCAGTTTGTGGTATAGTTGGACCTCTCATCCTCGCTGGTGTCCATGATGGTGGAGTGGAAGAGTGACAAACACTCTGCTGAATACTCTGAGTCACTTCCTGTCACGTAGGAGTACGGACTGCCCTGCTGGCCTCCAGACGGGGGGTGCAGGTGTCTCTGTCTCTTCAGGACACTCTTCTTAGCTCTGCTTGATGGAATCTCTGCGATCACCCGTAAGCGCCGGTGATCAGTACGCTTGTGTTTTGGTTGATTGCACACACGGTGATGGTGGTTGTGGTGTCGTCGTTGGATTGCGTGCCGATGGGGCTTGGATCCACCGGACTGCAGGCTGTTTGACTTGGCGTGTTTGTCCAGGACTTGTCTTTCTGAAACGGATGTACCTCTGCGAGATGTCTTGACGTTTGCAGAGCTTGCATCTTCCAGTAACAGGATTGTCCTGGAGCTAAACTTGTGGCAGGATTTATCACCTTTTCTCTCTGAAGGCAGCTCGTTGGCTTCGAGGGCCAACAGTGTCCTTAGTGCCATCTTGGAAGTCTTGATGTTCTTGCTGCTGCCCCTGCAGTCTTTCAGGTTCTGCTGCTTGGCAGGGAGGGACCAGCCGTTACCCACAATCCTCTGTTGTCCTTCTCTTCCACCATTTGTCAGATTCTTAGATGATCCACCCAGACTGGAGAGCTGTGGGACTGACTTTTCTGCATTCTTTGCTGGGCCACTTTGGAGAAGCTGGGGTCCATTCTTGGAAGAACTGGTCTGTATTATCCCAGGATGATTCTCCCAGCTGGTTCCAACATCATCTCCTGCTAGAGATGATGAAAGAACCAGCTCCTGGTTAGTGGGACAACAAGGCTGACATGTTTTTTTGTGGGAGGAGTTAGCTGAAGGACTTTCTTGGTTTCTAAAGTCCTTGAGAAGAGTTGCAGCTGAATGAGGGGAGGAACCGTTTCCCCTCTTGGTATTGCTGTCCCTAATAGAGACAGAACCACTGTTCTGGATGTGAGAGCCACCAGGTGATCCAGACTCACTGCTGTTGACTCTGAGACCAGTTCGAATCATGTCACCATGAATACCATTCAGCTCCTCGCTTCTGGTTTCCATACAGTTTTTCTTTTGTGAAGATGAGGTTGGTCCAGATTCTGCTGTGGTTCCTATAGCAGGGAACAAAGATCTTGGATTTCCCAAACCAGAACCAGGAATTGACATCAGCCTTCCACAGAAGCTGGCCTGCCTCAGGATGCTTTTTGAGGGGTCTGTGCTGAAGCTGGTTCTGGGTCTGCTGGACCTGATGGGCCGGGCCCTCCGCTGCAGCAGACTGTAGATGTAACTGTCCAGGTGCCTATTTGAGCGTGTTTGGAGGAAGGAGTTCTGAGGTACCGGAGGGATTGAAACAGAGTCAGGGGAGGTTTCTGGTTCAGTACCGGCTTCATCTCTGGTCTGCAGAAAACCAAGGTCCTGGGTAGCCTCGGCGTGCAGAGGGGCAGCGTAACGGTACGTTTCACTGGCATTTTGGGCCAACGGTCCAAAGAAAGACTTGGACCGGAAGTCACTGGGACCTAGGAAGGAGGCGGCATCGAGGGAGTCACCGCAGAGTCCTGAGACGAGAACATCCCAGTCCAAGCAGCCATCTGGTTTCTCTGGAAACACAAAGAATCAAGGATTAAACTTGACAAGACAGCTGCAGTTATTTTCAGCAGCTGAATGACTCGAGTGGCTGTGAATTCTTCAATGAGGCCGATCTACAATCTAAACGCTGCCGTGTCTCCTAATGTCCACAGGAAGTGAATTTTCTCTGAGCACAGCTATTTTTAAGGGTCTGGTTCTGGTTCTGTTTGGTTAGGCACAGGGGATGGAGAGTTCAGGCAGCAGCAGAAAGTGGAACATTCCTTAAGAGGAGACAGAAATCTGGGAAACATTAACCCTCTGCATGCACCGCCGTCCCCGAAGCTGAAATCAGGTCAGCTGTTCAAGATGGAAACAAGACGGAGGGTCGGACCCAATAAACCCAGAGAACACTCCCCACCACCCCCAACACACAGAGAGGCTGAAACCAGACTCTGAGCTGAAGTCTTCATGAAGAACAGCCCAGATCCTGCAGATTTAAACTCAAGAGGAGACTTCAGTCCAGTCTTAAACTGACGGCACCACCGACAGCTGATTAACATTCAGACTGTCTGAGCCTGAAGGCGACGTGTTTAAAACCAGCTGAAGACAACGTCACACGAACCAAACATGTTAAAAACCAGCTGAAGACGACGTCACACGAACCAAACGTGTTAA
>NC_056518.1:30048720-30059023 GCF_014905685.2 Nematolebias whitei | reverse complement strand
GTTAAAAACCAGCTGAAGACGACGTCACACGAACCAAACGTGTTTAAAACCAGCTGAAGACGACGTCACACAATTCAATTCAGTTTTTAGCATCAAGTCACAACAGAAGTCATCAGTCTCAGGGCAATGAACAGAAACATTCATATACAGTAGTCCCTCGCTACTTCGTAGTTCGTTTATTGCGAACTCGCTCTATCGCGGTTTTTCAAAATCAGTTTGGACATGACACATAATTGCCTGATTGATGGATGAGTCGCACGATCATCATGCAGTTTTTATTTAAAATAAATTATTTTAAATTATTTAGCACCTCCTGCGGCTTTGTGCAGCCCACACTGCAGGATAAACTTCCTGCTGCAGCTGAACAGCTGTTCAGCATGTAGAGCGGAGAAATGGGCGTGGCCAAGAGCGCTTGCTGGTGGCAAAGAGCTACTACTGTATATAAACATAAGTTAACAACATTATTTATCTGAGGAGCAGACTGCTTTAAATTTAACTCCATCGCAGAACTCTCAGAAGGTGACAGTGGAAAGGAAAAACTCCCTCATGAGGAAGAAACCTTTAGTAGAACCAGGCTCGTATCAAGCGGCCATCTGCTTCGACCAGCTGGTTTGAGAGGAACAGATACACAATGGCAGGTCAAGAATCACGTTAAGATAGAAATAGTATAAAATGAAAACTATTCCATTTTAAAAAATCATTTAAGGAAATAATGTCAATTTGTCCTCTAGTAGTCTAAGCCTATAGCAGCATAACAAGCTGATCCTAACTATAGGATTTATCAAAAAGGAAAGTCTTAGTCCCAGTCTTAAAACTGGACAATGTGTCAGCCTCATGGACACAAACTGGAAGTTGGTTCCACAAGAGAGGAGCCTGATAACTGAAAGATCTGCCTCCCGTTCTGCTTTTGGAAACTCTAGGAACCACAAGTAATCCTGCAGTCTGAGAGTGAAGATCTCTCACAAACCAAACTTGTTTAAAACTTTTATATTTTTGAATAATTTACCTTTATTTATAAACATTTTTATCATAGAAATGTATTGAAATCTGTTCAAATCCTCTAAGAACTTTATTATTATTATTATTATTTTAAATAAAAACTTTACTTATTTTTACTTAATTTATTTTATTTTTTATTAAAATTTTCTCTGAAATCTTCTTCGGCTACTGGCTCTGTTTTTGTCCTTTTGCTTCTTTTAGCTTTTTGTTTGCTAGCTTCTGCTTTTATCTACAGTTTTTAAAACGTTTCCTTAAAGCTGCAGTTCTGCTTATTTTAGCGACAGTTTTCTTTTTGTTCAGCAGAATCATTCTGCTTTCAGAGTTTTTGCAGAAAAAGTAAATTTGTTTGGTTTAAATCATTTCTAAAGAATTGGTATGTTTTGTCAATTAGGCTTTTTTTTGTGCTTACTGTTTCTTTTGTTTCTGGTAATAAAACATGTTCACCTTTTCCAACAACTCCAGGTTTTTTTTAGAAATGCTGTCTAGACTTTTTTTTGTCTCAAATAAAGTTTGAAGCCACAAATGTCCATTTTATAAATCAAAAACAGACAGAAGGTTTAAAGGAAAACCAGCTGCTGCAGATATTTAACATGAACTGAAGTCCTTTTCCTCCTCCTGGTTTTACTCAAACACTCAGCCCGGGGGGTTGGGGGG
This sequence comes from Nematolebias whitei, assembly GCF_014905685.2. NCBI lineage: Eukaryota > Metazoa > Chordata > Actinopteri > Cyprinodontiformes > Rivulidae > Nematolebias > Nematolebias whitei. The sequence goes on along the minus strand of NC_056518.1, from coordinate 30,057,370 downwards.
GTGGGGGGGGGGTCATACAATCTGTTTCGTCTAATGGAGAACAGGATTTCTGTTAAACATCCCGGTGTTAAATCATAGCAGGTAAAAAGCTTGTTGCTGCCATGAAAAGTCTCACTGCACGTCCAAGACAAGCTGCAGGTGGAAGTTTGACTTTTTACTGTCCCTGAGGACATTTTGACTCTGGAGACAGTTTATTGAGACAAGAACAAACACTTTGAAGATAAAATGTCTGTACAGAAATATGAAGAGTTTAGGTCTGACAGGAGCTGAACTGAGCATCCAGGAAACAAAAACAACAACAGCTGATCAACAGCTGATCAACACGTAGTATTCTAACAGACACCTGGTCTTAGCAGAGTCGATCTGGGCTAAGGAGATCTGGATCCTCAGTTCTGCCTATGACTCCAGAGGGTTCTCTGTCAGACACGGGAGGGGTCCTGTCTTTGGACTTGAGGGTCCTGTCTATCCATACTCAGGGACTAACCTTTGAATGGGAGGGGTCCTTCAGAGTCGGCTGCTGAGCTGAAACCTTCACTGAAGACGGAGTGAGACGAGTTGGACAGCGAGGCAGACGTCCCATCACTCAACTCGTAGAAACCTGGAGGAGAGACGAAACAAAGAGCTGATCATCTGATCTAAGAACAGACCTAAAGACAGGCCCACAGACAGACCTACAGACCTACAAACCTTTAATCTTCTAATTTTAACCTTTTTCTAGCTCAGATTTTTGTTTTACCTCCAAGTTTTTTTTATGTAATAAATTCAACTTTATTCCCAGAAACAGAGTTTTTATTTGAACTTTGTTTTCATCTGAAAGATTAGGATTTTCTGTCAGATCTTTTGATCTGAGAAGTTTCTGCTAATCTTCTTCGCCTGTTAGACTCTCAGAGAGCCCGTCGGTCAAGAGAATTAAATGAGCTGAGACAAATTACCGGAACTCGGTCTGCTGTCAGGTTCCGGCTGGACTTGAGACGCCTCGGGGTTCAGTCGCAGCTCCTGGATCTGTTGGTCCAGCTGGTGGAGCTGAGTGATCAGAGCAGCGTCTCTCCACCTCAGACGGTTCTGACAGAAACAAATAAAAACACATTTTCCTCCTGAGCTAATCAAAAAACAAGACTCCTACGCTAAAAGAGTTAAATCAGCTGAAACTCTGAGCTGACCTACAAACCTTTATTCTTCAGAACCAGAGGAACATCATTTCCTGTGACTGTGTTGCTGAATGATTTTAGTTGAAACCAGCTGGAAAGCTTTCATAGCTAAACTGTCAATGCAAACTGATTTGGAACAGCTGACATTTACTGAAAGCAGGAAAATACAAGCTGAAAGTACATATAGTAGAAAAACAGCTGAAATAGAAAAAGCTGAAGAGCAGATGTAGCAGAAATTAGCAAAATAAATAAGAAGAGAGAAAATAAACAAAATAAATCTGAAACTAGCTTAAAAGAAACTGAAATGAGCAGAAAAAGGCTAAAATTAATAAAAGAAATAAACTAAAAATAGCTGAAAAAGTAGAATAAAGCTAAATTTTGTAGAAAAAGGCTGAAAAAAGAACAGAAAATGTGAATTTAGTACAAACAAGATGAACGGAGCAGAATAAGGTGAAATAAACAGAAAGAGGCTGAACAGATAAAAAGCTGAAATGAGCTAAAGCTGAAAAGCTACAAAGATAAAATTAGCAGAAAGAAGCATAAAAATTGAAAATTATATAAATAAATATAAGACAGAAAGGAGATAATTAGCCAAAAAAAGTAATTAAAAAGACTCAAATTTGCAGAAAGATGAAAAAAAATCTCAATTTGTACGCATCCTTTATGATCGTCTATTGTTGTCATCACTCTTTGTTAAAATCAGGTTTCTCTTATGAGTCCCAGAGGCTCAGTGGGATTAACCTGTATAAATAAAGGTTGAATGAAAAAAAAGGAGCTGAAGGAAGCTGAAACAAGCAGAAAGAAGCTGAAAGGAGCTAAACCAGAACAAAAGCTGAAAGGAGCAGTAACAGGTTGTAAACAGCTCGAAGAGTTTGAAGGATGTGAAGAGAGCTCCATTCATTGTCAATGAGGAAAACATGGTACAAAAATACAAAGATAAATGTTTCAAAAAGTTAAACGTAAATACCAAAAGTCAGAGCAGGAATGTCCTGAATGAGCTGAACATTTTGATTTATGAATTGTAGAAACAGAATAAGAATTGCTGAACGAGCTACGTAAAAACGTAAAAACACACAACGGCCTCTTTGAGCCCAACAGATGGGAACAAATGTGTGAATTTTGTTAGCGGATCTAACGTTAGCGTAATCCAATTTAACGAAAGCTAAATGTTGCGCTAACAGTTTCCAAAGTTAGTGAAAATGATAATTTGCAAAACAAAAAGTTAGCTTCAATTAGTGGACTACTGCATATACTGTAGATATGGTGGTAGCCATGGATACTGACTGGCAACCCAGTTTTTGAGGGAAACTTTTTTATGCCAAGATGCAACTACACACCAAAATGGAAGTCGGTACCTCACTTATTTTTTTTATTATCGAGCTCACAATATGTACAGACAGAAAGACAAAGGGTAAAAGAAAGGTACCAAGTACGGAGCTCTGAGGCACACCTGAAGTGACGGGAGGGATCTGATGGATTTGAGTTGGACCGAGTACGACCCAGGAGATGGAGACAAAACCAGTCCAGGGATGTGTGGGTGATGGTACTCTTCATCACATACAGCAGCAGGTAGCTGTAGCACTTCCTGTACAGCTCAGACCACTTCTTACAGGAAAAATAACAAAACCAAAATGTTCTAAAACAATATTTGTATAAATCTAATGTTTCTGTCAAAATAAAAGCTGAAGGGATAAGAGCTGGAAGAGCTGATAAGCAAAACAATTTTGTTTTTGATCCTAATAAATTTGATAATATTTGCTTTTATTATTTTATGTTTTAAATATTTTTATTTTATATTTTGAATCCCCTCCTCGACCTGATTTTCAAGTCTGGTCTCTGTAGACCGCTTGGGACCTACCAGAACCAGGATGTTCTCCTCTGAGTCCAGCTGAGCCTCAAGGACCTCTTCCTCCTCCTGCAGGGCGGTCCGGACCAGCAGCTCCTGTCTCTGCCGGAGGAAGTCCAGTTCTCCCAGCACCAAGCCGATCAGCTCCAGACGGTCCCGAACCGAGCCCGACCGCTCGGCATCCTGTCGGTCCGGAGCTCGGTCCCGCCTGGAGGGTTCGGACTGCGGCATGTGTCTCTCTGGAGGATTAACCAGAACCGGATTCGAAGGAGTTCTGGAGCATCGTGGTGAGACCAGAACTCCTGCGGACCCCCCACCCACAAATCTGGTTCCGATACAAAACCCACCACCCAGCCAGCGGGAAACGGTTCTGCAGGTCAGTCCAGATCCAGATGAATCCAGTTAGTCCTTCAGGTCTCGGAACGAATCCAACCCGGACCAAAACCACCGGATAGACAGCTGTTCCTCCCAGACCCTCCTCCGGACCCGCTGATCCATCAGATCCAGACTCCGACCAAAACCATTGAGCCACGCCCCCTCACCCAGACTGCTGCCCATTGGAGTGACGTCATCCACACAACGTATTTTTCCTGTCAGTCCTTTCAAAATAAAACATTTTGTTGAATTTAACAGCTGATTCTGTCCGTCAGTCCACGTGTCCAAGACCCGATCTGGGTTTAGACCGTTCTGGTTTCAGATCCTATCTTTTGGGTCCAGCTCAGACCTGATCTGGGTTCAGAACCGATCCAGTTTCAGTCCATATCTTTGGGTCCAGCTCAGACCTGATCTAGTTTCAGTCAACATCTTTGGGTCCAGCTCAGACCTGGTCTGGGTTCAGACCTGATCCAGTTTCAGTCCACATCTTTGGGTCCATCTCAGACCTGTTAAAAGCACACTAGTGATGGAAGAGGCGGGGTTGCGTTGCCATGACTACAGAGGTAATCTTTTTTTCTGCTCCCGAGGCTGGCGAGGAATACCCAAAGAGCTTGTCCAGACTCTAAACTGGTTTTACAGAATCACCAGAGACTTAGTCCAGGTTCAGGAGAATCTCCTCACACAAGAACCTTTAGGGGAACTGGACTGTGAAAGTCTATGGGGTGCCATTTGTAAAGTTACACAGTCAAAAAATAACAGCAATAATTTGGTTTATTTACCTTTAATAAGAAAATATAAATAGTTTTTTGTTTTTTTCAAAGTCATATTTTCACCAGCAGCACGGTGGCACAACTGGTAGAGCTGCTGCCTCTCAGCGAGCAGGTCAATGGTTCAATATCCCGGTCCAGGGGCCTTTCTGGGTTGAGTTTGTATGTTCTCTCCATGCATGCGTGGGTTTCCTCCCACAGACCAAAAACATGCATGTTAGGCTGATTGGTAACTCTAAATTGTCCCTAGGTGTGAGTGAGAGAGTGAACGGTTGTTTGTCTCGTTTGTCTCTGTGTCCCTGTGATGGACTTGCGATCCATCCAGGGTGTACCTCGCCTCTCGCACAGTGATTGCCAGACATGGGCACCGGCGACCCCCGTGACCCAAAAATGGAAGAAGTGGGTAAAAGATAATGGATGGATATTTTCACCATGTTATTCATACATTTATAAATGTCATAGTTCCAAACTAAATATTTAGTTTACAAAATAAATATTTAACTTGCAAGTTAAATATTTAGTTAGTAAACTAATTAATGTGTAAATTAAGTATTTAATTTCCAAGCTAAATATTTATTTTCAAAACTAAACATTTAATTTCTAAGCTAAACATTTAATTTCCAAAATAAATATTTAATTTTCTAACTGAATATTTAACTCTCACCCAAGTATTTAATTTGCAAGCTAAATATTTAACTTGCAAGTTAAATATTTAGTTAGCAAATTAAATATTTAATTTAGGAATTAAATATTTAATTTAGGAATTAAATATTTAGCTTGGAAATTAAATTTTTAGCTTGGAAATTAAACATTTAATTTACACCTGAATATTTAGTTTACTAACTATATATTTAACTTGCAAGTTAAGCATCTAGTTCTTAAATTAAATATTTAGCTTGTAAATTAAATATTTATTCTGGAACTATGACATTTATAAATGTATGAATAACATGGTGAAAATATGACTTTGAAAAACAAAACAAAATACTTTTTCTCACATTAAAGGCTAAATAAAACAAAATATAGATGTTACTTTTTGACTGTGTATCTTTACAAATGGCACCCCATAAAAGTCCATCCCTGGATTGTGACAGATTATTGAACACATTTAAACACAAAGAGAGAAAATAAGAGTTTTAACTAAACTCAGCAGCTGCTTGTTGTAAAAAAAAAAAAAAAAAAAAAGATGACAGGACAAAATGGACCTGGAGACAAGGAGGATGATGAAGAACCGTGAAGAATGATTGATTTAAACCTGAGGGTCTGAGATGTTAAATTTACCTCTGATTTCCATCCAGCACGTCTGGACCACAGTTTCTGCTTCTTCTTGGTAATCTGGGTCAGATAAATACAGTATGTGTTGTTTTTGATCTGTTGGTGTTTTACGTATCAGGATTTGGACCCAAACAGGAACTTGTTGAAGTTCTCCTGAACGTGAAGCTTCGTCCTCGCCTCAGGCCTGAGATCAGTTAGTCTCTGACAGCTTCGTTAAAGCTGCAGTTCATTGAGAACATCAATCTGCACACAGCGCCTCAGGGAATCAATCCTGCGATCAATAACTGACTGAACTCTAAAAATAAAGATTTGTTTTGTTGGGTTCAAACATCAAACGGTTTTGATTGAACCAGAAAATATTTTACCTCTAACTTTGTGCTTTTATTGTGAAGGTAAGCTTCCTGTTCATGTCACAGCTGACTTCAGTGTGGGTCTCTACAACATTAAGAAGGGGGTAGGCTTCTCACATTTGTTCCTAAAATGGTGAACTTTGTTACTTTAATCATTTGATGTGTTTACATGAGCCACTGTGAACAAAATATGAGTTTATGGAATTTTCAAATCCTTGCATTTGGCTTTTATGTACATTTTACACATCATCCCAACCTTTTTTCAGAATTGGGTTGGTTTTATTCTCCTTTCTTCTTTAGTGAAACATTTTGCACTCTCCTGATTGTATAATAGCGACTACGATGAGATGACGGTGGATTTAATTTGTTTCCCAATGCAAGGAGCTGCTGCCTTTGTGCAAAGTTTGCAATAAAAATGACTTAACTGATCCTGGTTGGTTTATTTAACTCGGTTTGTTGTTTGAACCCGTGTCCACATCTAAATAAAAACAAGAGTAACGTATATGGCACATTACATGCCCGTCAACAAACTATTATACAACAATCTATAGCAGTGGAAAGACAAGAACTTTTTGAACTTTGACCTTGATTTGTGACCTTGACATTTATTCAGGGGTAATGAAATGTGTACAAGACATTCCTTCTAGTGATGATGTATATGTGTATGAAGATCATTAAATTTGCTTGAGGAAATCAGAAGTTATGGGCGGGACAAGGCAGACAGAGACCGTACCATAACCTGTCCACCTTTGGACGAGCGAATAAAAACATCACATGATCAATAATTATTTAATTCTCTTAATTGTTAATCAGAGAAAAATAAATTCATCTACAAATAATGTTCGAGGTGAAGAAGTTATGTGAAAGTTTTACTACAAGAAGCCATTTTACTTCATCCTTAACAGGTGGTCACAGGAAACAGGAAGTAACATGAGACAGGAAGTCTCAGGTGACAGGAAGTGTATCTGGCTGACCAGAGATGAGACCAACATCTGTCCTGTTTGATCAGAAGACATCGCTGGTGGAGGAGTCTGTATCTGCTGCAGCACTGGGGCGCTCCCTCCCTTCCTGCTCCTCCGGGGGTCTGATGGTTGGCAAGAAGGTGTCCATCTTCATGACTCCTCCTTGCTTTTCCTCTTTCTCCTGCTGTCCTGCTTTTCAAACAAACAGTCTAAATTTATTTACAACAGTCTGGATGCTTTCATAAACAAATATGAAGTTTCCTGTGAATCAAATCAAAGGTAAGAATTTGTTTGAGAACCCATCATTCACTTTGTAGAACAACTAACTTGTGGCGTTCCACTGGGATGAGTCTTTGGTCTCCTTCTGTTCTTTATGAACATGCTGGTTCCACCAGATTACTGGGTTAGTGCTACCATTGTTATACATGTTATATAAACTTCCTCCAGCCTTGAGGACTTTAATGTTACTTGTCTTAAATTCTGGGTCATTTTCTCTAAACTAGGTATGAAAAATAGTCCAACTGTGATCAGAATTTTGCAGACGAACTCAAACCCAACAGTCTCATCTCCCTGTTATTGATTTTAAAATCTTTCTGCTCACCTTAAAGCCTTAATTGGCTCTTTATCCAGAACCCATCTGAGCCCATATTGACCTGGTAAATTCCCTCTGGACCACTGAGATCTACAGTTTGGATTAGAGTCCAGTATTTGAGGGACTCAAACACATCAAATCTGCTGCTGTCTCTGTTCCTGAACACATTGGTATTTGTGAAAGACTTCAGCTAACTTCTCACATTTATCACAATTTTTTGTACTAAATCATTTGATAAAAATGTTTTTCTTTCATTGTAAGCTGTTGTTTTTCTCAAGGTTCCTGGATGAGAAGAACATTCAGATGTTTCTATCAGACGTTCCAGCTCTTTCTACTCTCAGATAAATCAGTCCAATGTTCAGATCCAGTCCAGCAGCTTGAAGAGGTGCAGGGACACAGAGGGAAAATAGAGAGATGCTTTCACAGATTAGCTTAAGGAGCTGGGTGTGATGAGCGAAGTGAAGGTTACATTGAACACTGAGGGATGTGGAAACACTCGGGTCTGCTCAGAGAGCCTCTAACGTCTGACCTCAGTTTCTGCTGAACGTGCCTTAATGTGTCCATCTTTAAAAAGAAAAGATGACAGAACATCTGAACAAAACACACCGTGAAAAGAAAACACACAGACAGTTAAAATGCTGCTTTCTGCCTGAAGAAAGAAATTGATTGAAACTGTGCTGTGGCCTTGCTCGTTCTCTGTTTCCATGGCAACACAACAACAATGCAGCTTTGCTGCAGCTCGATGAAACGTTCAAGCTATGAAAACTAAAAATACAAAGAAACAGACTTTACCTCCAAACGAACAAAAAACCCTCATGAGTCCACATTTACTAACCAGTGAGGCTTTTACTGACCACAGCGATGCGTTTACTGACTACAGTGATGTGTTTACTGACCAATGATATGTTTACTGACTGCAGTGATGTGTTTACTGACCAGTGGTGTGTTTAATGACCACAGTGATGGGTTTACTGACCAGTGACACATTTACTGACTACAGTGATGTGTTTACTGACCAGTAATGTGTTTACTGACCACAGTGATGGGTTTACTGACCAGTGACACATTTACTGACTACAGTGATGTGTTTACTGACCAGTCATGTGCTTATTGATCAGTGATATGTTTACTGACCACAGTGATGTGTTTACCGACTACAGTGACGTGTTTACTGACCAGTGATACATTTATTGACTGCAGTGATTTGTTTACTGACTGCAGTGATGCGTTTACTGACCAGTGATGCATTTACTGACTGCAGTGATTTGTTTACTGACTGCAGTGATGCGTTTACTGACTGCAGTGATGTGTTTACTGACTGCAGTGATGTGTTAA
>NC_056518.1:30041854-30048710 GCF_014905685.2 Nematolebias whitei | reverse complement strand
CTGACTGCAGTGATGTGTTAACTGACTGCAGTGATGTGTTTACTGACCAGTAATATGTTTACCGACTGCAGTGATGTGTTTACTGACTGCAGTGATGTGTTTACTGACCAGTGATACGTTTACTGATCACAGTGATGTGTTTACTGACCACAGTGATGCTTTTACTGACAACACTGATGTTTTTATTTTACTGACCACAGTCATGTGTTTACTGACCTTAGTAATGTGCTTACTGATCATAGTGATGTATTTACTGACCACAGTAATGCGTTTACTGACTACAGTGATGCGTTTAATGACTATACTGATGTGTTTATTGACTACAGTGGTGTTTACTGACCAGAGTTATGTGTTTACTGGCCACAGTGATGTGTTTACTGGCCAGTGATGTGTTTACTGACAACAGTGATGTGTTTACTTAATACAATGATTCATTTACTGACAACAGTGATGTGTTTACTTAATACAATGATGCATTTACTGACCACAGTGATGTGTTTAAATTTCATTTCAATTCAATTCAGTTTATTTATATAGCGCCAAATCACAACAAAGTTATCTCAGGGTACTTTACAGGAACATTCACATACATAAAAGCCAATTAGTAAATTTCTCTATCTAAGGAATCCAGCAGACAAGTTGAATCTTGGCTTCGTTGCAGTCTCCCATCAGTGTTGCAGTGTTTACTGATCAGTGATGTGTTTACTGACCACTGTGATGCATTTACTGACACTTGTTGACCTTTTTTAATTGTTTGGAATAACTTCTGAAAGTAGAAAGACCTGAAACTTTGATTTAGTTACCTCTTTCATTTTTCCTCTCACGTGCATATTGGTGAAAATACTACATTACCCAAAATGCAAGATGGTCAGAGAGGCAGAATCAGAACTGTTTGCGGATGTTTTCTGTGTACCTGCTGCTTTACTGAACTGTCCGTTAGAGCAGGTCAGATCTGGTCGAACCGGATCTGTGGCCTCGTATTCTCTGACCTCCCCGACACTCACATCATCCTCCACCTCCTCCTCCCTCCCCCAGGAGCCCTGAAGACACATAAGGTCAGAGGTCACCAAGTGTCACTGCAGAAACATGAAGCAGCATCATTGAAATTGTCCACCAGTGGCCTGAAGTCTGAATCCTGAGAAATAAATATATGCTTCATTTTAGAAACTTTTAAATGATGAAATGTCAGGTAATATAAAGAAATGTTTTAAGTTTTAGAGAATCTGAGGGGAAAGTTTCCATTCCTGAGTGGAAAACTCGCCTCAGGCTGCAGCCTCTCTCCTCTGTGAGTGACACCTTGATCCATCTTGGTCAACAGGGTCAGCAGGAGGTCACGACCTCTGACCTCTTCGTAAGCGGGCGGATCAAAGTCCTGGAGGGTGAGACAGACAGAGAAGCCTCTTAAGTTGACTTCAAACACATTTACATGAAGGAACTAAAAATATCTGTTCTTTGTCAGATGGGATCCCTAAAAGTTGGCGACCAGACTCGGTTCCCACAGGAAGGTTCTGTGTTTACTCTGTAAAAGCATTTAAATATGTAGTTTATCAACATTTCTGTGTTTAAACTGAGTCATCTGAAATAAACAAACAAAAAAATGTATGAAGAAATAAAATAAAAGTCAAATTAATATCACAAACAAACAACAAACAGGAAGTGATCAGGACAAAAATGATTAGGAAAGGAAACATTTAGGACAGGGAGAAAGAAGAAAGAAAGTTTTCAAGACAGGAAGTAAAAAAGAATCAGTGATCAGGACAGGAAGTGAGGAAAAACAGAATGTGAGTAGAACAGGAAGTGAGTATGATATAAAACTATCAGAACAGGAAGTGAATAGGACAGAAAATTATTAGGACAGGAAGTGAGAAGAAAGGAAGTAATGACAGGAAATTAAAACAACAGGAAGTGATCATGATAGGAAACTTTTAGAACATGAAGTGATTATTATGACATGAAACAATTAAGGAAGGAAGTGAGAAGAAAGGAAGTGAGCAGAACAGAAAATGAGATGATCAGGACAGGAAGAGAGCAGAAAATGAGCAGGAAAGACAGTGAACAGAACTACGAGTTATCACGACAGGAAGTAAGAAGAAAAGGAAATCATCAGGACAAGAAGTGGTCCGAACCAGCAGTGGTGTAACACGATGTGCTTCCTCACCATTTCCTGCAGCTCCTGCAGGGAGCTGGAGAAACTGCAGACGGCCTCATCCTCTGAGAGACACAGAAACAGAGTCAATAAAACGGCAACAAACATCTGGAATCAGAACGTCTGGAGGATCCAGAATCAGCTGCTTCATTTTAAAGAACAAATATGACAAAATAAATCTCTTAATTTACCATCTTAACAGCCAGGATTCAGAAAAACACAGCTTACAACTTTTCAGGTTGGTGAAAAGAAAACATAAAAATATTTATTATTAATATAAATGAAAATAATCCACACATATAAAATGTATTTAACCCTACAAAATAAAATAAATGTAATAAAACTGCACCGTCTATATTTATGCCTGGTCCTAACATTATGAAGAAAAAAACAGACTGTGGCAGGTCTGAAGAAGTTCTGATCAGAAGTACATGTTAATGAAGACAATGATCATGATGATGAAGATGATGATGGTACCTGTGGGAGGAGCCAAATGGCTCACGCTGATCAGCAGTTCTCCCTCAGAGATGTGCTTCAGAGCTGCTTCGGTCTCTGCCGTCACCGTGGAGCTGCTGGAGCTCAGGTCATCTGAGGAGCTGCAGTGGGATCCAGGTTCAGGTCCAACGGACTCAGGGGGAGGGGGAGGAGGAGGAGGAGGCTGGGGAGAGCAGACAGGAGGCTCCTCCTCGGCTACTGACATGATCCTGTTGGACCAGAAGGAGCAGATTTGTTTTTAATACTCTCTCCCACAGTGACTGATGTGTGTCTGTGGACGTACAGAGGCTGTGTTTCTGGATCCAGGTGCTCCTCTGGTCTCTCCTCCTCCAAGGGAAGCTCAGCATCTTCCAAGGTGAGAGGGGGCGGAGTCTGATGAGCAGTGGGCGGGCTTCTCTCTAAGATATGGGGCTCTGGGGTGGAGGCTGGTGTAGCTACAGGCTCTGAAGTAACACAGACAGAAAGGATTAGAATCAGACTGACTTTAGATCAGAACGAGTATTAATGAGATTAAAATCAGATTATAATCTGAGATTCAGCAGCAGGTAAACACTTGACAACAACTGATCATTTAAAGGAGGGGTTTTAATATTTTACTGGAGCTGTGATTGGCTCAGGAGGCTACGGACCTGGAGCTGTGGGTGGCTCAGGAGGGTGCGTGCTCAGCGGGGTGGATGGTGGTGATGGAGGTGGAGTGGTTACTGGTGTGGTCTCCCTGCTGTTCTGGGTCTCACTGGGCTGCGGTGTTGGTACTGGTGTGAGGACCACTGGACCCAGTTTCTGCTGGAGGAGAACTCAATCTGTAAAACACACAGGGAGGAACTGGAAGCTAACACACAGTGAGGACGGGTTCTGTACCTCCTCACTGGTTCCAAGTCCTGGTTCTGGTGTTTCCGGTACTGTTTGTTGTCCAGCATCTGAAACGTTTCTCTGACCCAAAATCTGGGCCACAGTCTCAGTCAGAACCTCATTTACCAGGTGCCTGATTAGTTCTGAATCCACAGGAACATTAGCATCCACAAAGAGCTGCAGTCCTGCACCTCCTGCTGCCTCCACTGCACATAGGGAGGAGAAAAGAGGAGGTGTTAGAGGAGGAGGAGATGGACAGAAGGTGATAGAAGTGACAGTCTGGTCTTTTCACCTATGTCTGAGGTGAGGCTCCGCTCCTCAAGTCCTGATTGGTCAGTTTTCTGATTGTGGGCGGGGTCAGACAGAGGAGGCTGGTAGAGCTCAGAGATCATCCTGGACATGAGTTGCTGCTCCACCCTGAACATACAGAACTCTATCAGAACCAAGCAGGACCAACAGGGTCTGTCCGATTCAGAGCGGGCTCTCACCATTCCACCAGACGGTTCTCCAGGACCTCCTGCTGCTGGCTGCTGCCCAGAACAGGAATCGGGTCATGGTCATGGTGGGAGGAGAGGGCTTCTGGAGGAAAGACTGGACCTTGGTACAGAACCGGAGCAGGAGATGGACCTCCATCCAACACCACAGCTTCCTCCCCAGCATCGCTCACCTCCTGCTGTGGAGCAGAGCAGAAGGTTCTACTCACAAATCATCTCCCTGCCGTTCCAGGGTTTCTCTAATCCAGCGGATGAGAACAGGCTCCAGATCCCTTCAGTTCTGTCTGCGTCCTGCAGGGGGAGCTGCAGACTAAAAATAGTCTCACCTGAAGGACATCAGGGACAAACTGACAGTCTGGGCCAGGGATGCTCTCCTCTTCATCTCTCTGGGAATCTACCTCCAGGATGTCCATGATGATTGATGGAGGAGTCGTTCCTGTTTCAGGCAGCTGCTGTCAACACACACACAAAAAAAAACTCCACCAGTTTGACCTTTGACCTCTGTTCTTGTTTATCATTTAGTTTAGAACCCATCTGGAACTGATTTTAAGAGTTAAATTCCCCCGTCTTCCCCAGGTTCTGGTTTCTGAAGAGGCTCTACAGAACCAAAACTGACTCATAACTCTTGTACCTGACTAGGTTGGGATCAATCAGGCAGCAGGGAACTTTAACCAGAACCAAACCGTAATGGCTGGTCAGAACATCCCGGTCTGCAGAGGCCAGAACCTGCTGAAACTGGTCAAAGGGAGGAGAAGTGTAGAATCAGTGACAGGATGATGGGTACTGAACTGTGTTGTTCTGATCCAGTAGAAAAACTGAGGTGGCTCCAGGTGCTGAAAAGGTTCGAGCAGGTTCTGGTAGAACGATGTCAGAACCCAGAGAGCAACAGTTTGTTGTGTTTGGGTCTGTGTAGCTACAGATGAGTCAGGGAGTCCATCCTGACCTGCAGAAGTCCAGGAGGAGATGGGTCAGGGGGTTTGCTGGGAAAAGATGACCTATTCAACAAAGAGCAGGAGGTCATAAGGTTCTGATCCATGCAGACCAGGAACATCCCACAGACTGAAGGTGTGGAGATGCTCTGACCCATTTATCTCACTACCACAGGTTGGTTCTGTGTAATAATTCCAGCTTGACGAACAGAATGTTTACGAGCTGCCTTAAATGTGCCTCCCCTCCGGCTGGTCCCACTCTTCTTCAGCTCACGGGTCAGAGGTCAGAGGTCAGGGGTCAGCATATTATTAACTGCTACATACTAATAATAACAGTCGTTCCTCTGATTTACCAGAGTCTTACTGGTCCGACCCATTACCATGTTGACCACAGGACCAGAGAACACCGGCTGGTGTTTGGCGACATGAGCAGCAGCAGGTGACAGAAATACGTCTCACCTGTTCCTCAGGCGCTTCCTCGTTCTTGTTCTCCACAGTTGATGCAAGCGGAACAGGAAGTCCTGAAGTCACTTCCTGTGGGCGCTCACGCCTGGATGAAGAGTCCAACCTGGGACGACCTGAAGAAGGAAATGAAATGAAACAGATGTATGACTGACAGGTAAGTGGTGTAGGTGACTGTGGATAAAAGGCTCACAGAGAACCAGGATTTATAAATTGTTCTGAAAGGAATACGTTTAGATTTTATCTAAAAACAGTAAAGGAAGCAGTAAATATTATTTTAAGGATTTTCCTCATAACTTATTATTTCACTTGCTGTACGTCATGACTTCAGGTTTAGTCAGTTCATTTTAGACCAATTTATTTGATAAAAAATAATCCAGATTAAGACAATCTGAGTAATAATTGAGCTCTGAGAGTAGTTCATTTACTGACCCAGTGGGATTGCCATGGCAGCAGGGAGACTGTCTGCAGAGGTCATAGCAAGATGAGCAAGGTCATGTGAGGATAGGTGTGACCTGGTGAGGGGCGGGGCCAGAGTGAGGGGAGGGGCCAAACTGGTCTGAGTCTTACAGGACTTCATGGTCACACCTGAGAGCAAAAACAAATCAGTGTCAGGGAGGGCTGAACATCTGAAACATCACGATTTAAAAATGGGATTTTTTTTTTTTTTTACCTTTAATGCTCTCGACCAGCCGGGGGCGGGGCTTTCGGCTGAGGGGTGAAGCGGGAGAGCTGAAGCGAGGGTAGGCACTCCTCTTCAAGGTTCGTCTCAGACCTTCATGTGGGAGTTTACCGTACAGATGAGTCAGGTGTGTTTCTCTGTCCTCCTGCTGCTGCTGGCTGTCCATCAGTTTACCTGGGAGCCTTGAAGGCTCCGCCCCCTGCAGCAGAGACAGCATCAGTGACAAAGTGCTCACCTGTACTTGACTTACCTTAAACATTACTGACCACTTGGCGTCCAGCTCCTTGCCCCCTGCTTCTCACTGCAGCCCTACTTCCTGTTGGTCTGAGCATGCTCACTGGCTTCCCTCTACCTGCAGCCTTCACCTGTGATGCTGCAGCCTTTGGAGGAGGACTAGGAGGAACTTGAGACTGAGAAAAAAGAAAATTTATCAGATAAAACAACACACTTCCCTGATTTTTGTACCAGTCTGGACATTCAGCTGATTCAGAATACAGAATTTACCTGGATTTCTTTGGTTAAGGTGTCGATCCAGGAGTCTACGGTCTTCTTGATCCGAACTTCCTCAGCCATATCCCTGCAGAGAACACAAACTCAGTTTCCTGTTTGACTCTGGAAAACAAACTGTAGTTATCTTGGTCCTTTGGGACACTTTGTAGCACTGCAGGGGTCATCAACAAAAAAACGATATACGGTATCTGTGTGTGCTTAACATCTGTCACCAATCAGCTGTTAGATCATAGCATTAGCTTGCAATCAGCTGTTAGATCATAGCATTAGCTAGCAATCAGCTGTTAGA
>NC_056518.1:30037034-30041844 GCF_014905685.2 Nematolebias whitei | reverse complement strand
AGCTAGCAATCAGCTGTTAGATCATAGCATTAGCTAGCAATCAGCTGATAGATCATAACATTAGCTAGCAATCAGCTGTTAGATCATAGTATTAGCTAGCAATCAGCTGTTAGATCTCATTAGTTATTAGCATTAGCTACCTGTTAGCAGCCAGGGCTTCCAGCTGGCAATGCAGGATCTCTCCAGTCCTGGCTTTGAGCAAGGTCTCCAGGTTGTCCTCCAGAACCTTCTTCCGTCTTCGAGCCTGACGGAGAACCTGACTGGCCTCCTCCAACATGGACAGATGCACTGGACCCTTCTGAACCAGTCTAGACTGGAACTGATGGCTCTGAACTTCTGGAGCGCGAATTTCATGAAACGGGTTTTGAGGCGCCGGAAAGAAATTTTGTTGAGACGCTGTTTGATTAGACTGAAGATTTTGGTCCTTGAATTGGTTTTGGTGGGATTGTGGGTGTTGTAACTGGTTCTGGTTAGACTCCAGATGTTGAGAAGTTTTCTGGTGGGACTGTTTGTGTCGGGACTTGCTCTGGTGAGTGTCTAGGTGATTGGACTGGTTCTGTTGTGACTCCAGATGTTGGAACTGGTTGTGATAGGACTTGTCCTGTTGGAACTCCAGAGGTTTGGACTGGTTCTGGAGGGATTCCAGGAGTATGGACTGGTTTTGGTGGGATTCTGGATGTTTGGACTGGTTTTGGTGGGATTTTGGATGTTTGGACTGGTTTTGGTGTGTTTCTGGGTGTTTGGACTGGTTTTGGTGGGATTCTAGGTGTTTGGGCTGGTTCTGGTGGGTCTGTTTGGGTTGGAACTGGAAGGACTGAAATTGGAGATGATCGTCTGTTTGGGGATGGTGTTGGTGGGACTGGTCCAGGTCCAAACTGGGCTGGTGGACCTTGGTTTGATGAGACAGGTGGTCTTGATGACGTTTGATTTGTCGGGATTTGAGCTGGTTTTGTTGGATCTGAAGGGGTTCTGATGCAGGCCTGGTGTAGTACCCTGAGTCTTCTGGCTGCTGCATGAAATAAAGAGGCTCATGTCAGAACACTTCGACTTTGTTGGTCCAAACTGGCTCTGTCTAATCCACTTCTTCTAAACTAATTTATTAACAATATTTTAAACCCCGATTTGACACTGAACTGGAGAAACGAGCGCTGAGAGCTGAATGACTTCACTGAAATTTGTTGTAGAGTGAAAAGTTAAAACAAGCTGAACCGAAACCGAAATAAGCAAAAACAGTCACAAACAGAAATGATCAGACCACGAGCTAAGAGAAGAAATATGTGAGCTAAAAGCATTAAATATTATCTAAAATTAGAACAGTAGCTAAAAAAGTCTAAAATAGTGGCTAGAATTAGAAAAATAAATGCTAATCTTGCTAAATTAGCTAAACAGATGCTAAAAGTAAACCCAGCAAACCAGAAACTAAAATTAACATAACTGTAGCTAAAAGCCCAAAATAGCTGAATGGTAGCTAAAAGCTAAGAGAAGGCGAATGTTAGCTAAAAGCTAACAGAAGCAATACGATAGCTAAATGCTAAAAGTAACTAAATAAAGCTAAAAGGTACAAGTATCAGAACAATAGCTAAAATATACAATTAGGAAAACCGATGTTCATATTAGCAAAACTGTAGTTAAACGTACCAGAATGGTAGCTAAATGCTAAAAGGAGCAGAACAAATGGAAATATTAACAAAACGGTAACTAAAATTAGCTAATATGTGTGTGTGTATATATATATATATATATATATATATATATATATATATATTAGAAAAATGCAGCTAAAATAGTTAAACATATGCTAGACCTAAATCAGCAAACCAGAAACCAAAATTAACATAATTATAGCTAAAAGCTAAATAGTGCAAAATAGAGCTAAAAGTACCAGAACAGTGGTAAAAATATATAATTGTTATTATTAGCAAAACTGTAGCTAAAGTACCAGAATGGTAGCAGGCTTCAAAGAGAAGAATGTTTTTGAAGAACTAGAAACAATTCTATGTTTTTCTAGGAAGAAAATATTTTTTAAGTTACGGGTACTTATTTAGAAAAATTTAAAAGTAACAAATACCAAACGTTGCAGCCGCCATCAGCTGAATGAGCCGAATGTTTTGATTTATGAACTGCTAAAATAGTACAAAGTCTGAAGAAGTAGCTAGATTGTAAATATCATACAGAGCAAAGAGGAAAACAACAGAGTGAATTCTGAATCAGCGTTCACAAAACAAAAACTTCGGAATGGTTCTGACTCTGGTTCTGACTCTGGTTCTGTTAGACCCAGTTTCTTACCGTTAGCAGCATCTTTATCTCAGCCTTCACAGCCTCCATCTCCTTCAGCATCTCATTGGCTCTCTTCATCGTCTCCTGACTCTGATTGGCCAAAGACTGCAAGAGAGTCCCTTCAGTCGGAACATCCTGGAGGTAGCAGGGGTCCCTGAAACACAAAGACCCACAAAATCCAGATGGAAAACAAACAAACAAACAAACAAAAACAAACAACATACAGACAAGAAAAAACAAAACATGAGCAGCTGAATGTGGCTGATGACCAAAACCTTAAACCAGGTTCTGATGGTGTTTCTGATAACTGATTCACATTGAGAAGGGTGGAGATGAATCGATTGAAAACAGCTGCTGCATTCAGGCTGTTGCTGCTGTTACTAGGTAACAGAAGTGATGGAGGACAGTGTCATCTCCCCTTTGTTTACTCCTCTGTCCAGTCCGATGTTCTGGTTTATTGGATCAGCAGCTGTTGCACCAACACTTTATGAGCCCTGAATGTCTTCTAAAGCATGAACAATTCTTCTGATTCTAACCTTCTACAAAGTGCTGGTTCTGCTCCTTCAACATTTCTTACCTGACAACAAACCCTCTGATAAAACCAGGTCTCAGAAGAGTGAAAACACACAGAAGCTGTAGCATTCAAGGTGTTGGAGCCCATCTGAAGAACCGACAACATGCAGACCTCGGATCATGTGAACTTAGTCTGGTTCACATTTTGTCTTCAGTCTGTTCTGCTTCTCTGACAGATGGAGGCTTTTCACCCAGGTTGAGTTCTTTCAGAGGACATGCTTGATCCAACAGTTGTAGAACTACTGATTATCTGTTTCTTTTAGTGACCATTGTTTTAATGTAAACAAAGAATTAAAGTCTGGTGGTGATGAATACAAAGAATCCTAGTGAATATTGTTGTTGTTGCTGCTGTTGGCTGGCTGACTGACTGACTGGTTGGCTGACCTTGTTGGTTAACTGGCCTTGTTTGTTGGTTGGTTGTTTGCTTGGCTGCTGGCCTTGTTGTTTGGGTGGTTGGCTGTCTGACGGCATAATTTGTGGTTAGTTGCCTGGTTAGTTTGGCTGCTGGCCATGTTAGTTGGTTGGTTGGTAGGTTGGCTGCTGGCCATGTTGTTTGGATGGTTCTTTGGCTGTCTGGCTGCCTAATTTTTGCTTAGTTGGATAATTGCCTGGTTAGTTGCTTGGCTGCTGGCCATTTGGTTGATTGTTTGCTTGGCTGCTGGCCTTGTTGGATGGTTGGTTGGCTGTCTGGCTGCCTAATTTGTGGTTAGTTGGATAGTTGCCTGGTTAGTTGCTTGGCTGTTGGCCATGCTGGTTGGTTGGTTGTTTATGTGGCTCATAGCCTTGTTGGTTGGTTGATTGGTTGGCTGGTATTGTTGATTGGTTGGCTGGTATTGTTGGTTGGTTAGTTGGCTGGTGGCCTTGTTGGTTGCTTGGCTGTTGGCCATGCTGGTTGGTTGGTTTGTTGTTTATGTGGCTCCTAGCCTTGTTGGTTGGTTGATTGGTTGGCTGGTATTGTTGGTTGGTTGGATGGTATTGTTGGTTGGTTGGATGGTATTGTTTGGTTTGTTGGATGGTGTTGTTGGTTGGTTGGATACCTGGATTGTTTAGTTTGTTGGATGGTATTGTTTGGTTGGTTGGATACCTGGATTGTTTGATGAATGGAAGAAAAAGCTTATTGGATCTTAATGAATCTAACCTGCACTCATAATGTTCAGACCTTCTGAATGATGATTTAGTTTTTATTGCAGTTTCAGATTAACGTGTGAATTTTTTAAGCTCTTTATTATTTTACACAGTGTTTTTGCTTTTCTTTAACTTTAGATATGTGCATTTATGATTTAAATCCAAGAACAGTTCTAAAATGTATGTTTGGTTTGCTCTTCTGTGAGTTACTGGGGGGGGTCTCAGTTCCTCTCTCCACCCCTGATGAATGGACTCAACATCACAGCTCAGGAATCTCTGTTTCCACAGCATATTCCTGAATAAATTATGTTTCCAGGCAGAGTTGTAACCATGGTAACTACATCCCCCTCTATGGCAACAGAGGAGGAGGATGAGGAAGAGGAGGAAACTGCTGTCTCAATGACTGAATGAAAACAGAACAATGAGACTGAGACTGAAGGATCCAACAGTTCTGCTCCAGGATTTATCCACGTCCCACATTCTGTCAGTTTGTAGCCGTTAGCATGAATAGTGTCTGTTTTCTGTTCAGTTTAGAATTTAACTGGTGTTGTTTTTTATTTGTTTACGGAATTGCATAAATATTTAAAGCGGTATCCCCTGCATCTGTCCGAATAATGACGTTACACAAATCTAAAATATGGAAGTGAACGCGTGATCATATCAACCATGCCCAGACATTTTGACCTCCTTCACCATCGACCAATCAGAACGCAGGATCAGTCTTTGCTGTTGTGTTGTTTCCAGCTGCACTGCAGATGTTTCTCTGTGAATATTCCCCCTGCAGTGTTTGTGTGTGTGTGTGTGTGTGTGTGTGTGTGTGTGTGTGTGTGTGTGT
>NC_056518.1:30030853-30037024 GCF_014905685.2 Nematolebias whitei | reverse complement strand
GTGTGTGTGTGTGTGTGTGTGTGTGTGTGTGTGTGTGTGTGTGTGTGATGGTTAAGGTGCCCTTGGCTTCGTGCAGCAGCTCAGCTCACACACCCCCTCTCTGAAGTGTGTGTTTGCAATGTGAAATAAAAAGCTCTAAGTGTGTCTGACTCTGCAGGAAGACTGAAATGAAGAACAAAAAGAAGAGAAATGGATTCTAAAGATTTTATTATCGCTCACGTCAAAGGAAAAAGGGCGATCGTGTATTTGTCTGCGCCTGTGTGTGTGTGTGTGTGACTGAAGCGTAAGCAAAGTCTCTCATTATTCAAAATGGCTGCTACAGCTACTTGATATTAGCCACCATGGAAACACATTATTATCTGTTCGGTTACTTAAAAAAAACATTTTCTCTTTGAAATCTGCTTAATCTCTCGCTGTATAATTGGTCTTCTTTGGCTACAAATATCTTGTAAATAGCCTTTTGCTACTTTTAGTTTTTAGCCAACTATTTGCTACGTTTAGCTTAACTATTCTTTTGATAGTTTAGCTTTTAGCTAGTCTTTTTCAACTTTTATATTATTTTGCTGCTTTTAGCTAGTGTTTTGCTAACCTTAGATTTTAGCTAGCCTTTTGGCACTTTCAGACTCTATATAGCTTTGCTATGTTTGGTTACAGTTGTACTACCTTTAGCTTCTGTGTAGTCTTCTACTACTTTAGCTTCCAGCTAGTCTTTTCCTATTTTTACCATCCATTTTACTACTTTATCTAGTCTTTTGCTACTTTTAGATTTTGGTTAGCCCTTTGCATTTTTTTTTGCTACTTTTAACTTTAACAACTCAAGAGTTTTTTCAGTAGGTTTCAGCATTCACTCTGTATTTTTTGCAAAAAATTAAAAAAAAATTCCTAGTTCTCCAAGAACTCCGTTTCAGCTCCTAGCTCCGTTCTTGTGCTAATTTTACCTACTGTTCTACTACTTTTGGCTAACCTTTTGCTGCTTTTAACTTTAACAGCTGTTTCAACTTTGTCAGCGGTCATTCCGCTCTCTTGAGTTTCCACAGAAAAAGGAAACTCTGAGCCGAAATGTGGCGGGCGATGTCCATTCTGAAGAAGTTTTAGGTTCTCAGATCTTGGGCGTTTTACAAACTAAGATTCTTTAAAACTATAAATTGGAATATGAACAAATGTCTCAGACCAGAGGCCCGGTCCAATCAGAAGGTCTTATTACAGACCAGGACACGGTGAACAGAACCGGCCGATACAGGATGCAGTAATGCGACATCATTATTAACAGATTCATTGTGTGAAAGCTTTTGAAGCATTCACACTATCGTGATCCATTTTTCCTTTGTGCAAATAAAAAAAAAAAGATCAGCTACTTTCAGCTGTTTTGTGCTCCATTCTGATTCTTTCTGCTAGCTACAACATTTGTGTGCTTCTTCTAACTTCTTTCTGCTAATTTCAGCTTGTTATGCTCCTTTCAGCCTATTTCTGCAAGTTTAAGCTTTTTTGGCTATTTCAGCTAATATTTAACTGTTTCATCTTCTAATTCCACAATTTTAGCACTCTTTTCAACTTTTTTCAGCCCAAGTCAACAAAATTGTGCTCTCTCCACTTCCTTCTGGCAATTTAAGCATATTTGTTTGTTTTTAGCTTTCAGCTCTTTTTTGGCAAATTTCAGCTTTTTTTTCCCCCCCTAGATAATTTCTACTTTTCTGTGCTCATTTCTGGTTCTTTCAACCTAATGGGGCACAAATGTGCTCTCTCCACTTCCTTCTGGTAATTTCGGCTTCTTTTTGCCTTTTTAGCTACTTTTCAGCTTTTTTTTTTTTTTTGATGAATTCAACAGTTCCATGATAATTTCTGCTACTTTAAACCTAATTAACTTCTTTCTGCTAGTTTCAGTTTGTTATGCCTCTTTCAGCTTATTTCTGCAGTTTCAGTTATTTCAGCTATCATTTAGCTGTTTTTATGCCAATTTCAGCTTTTTCTAGAAATTTTTCCACTCATTCAACTTTTTTCAGCCCAATTCAG
Organism: Nematolebias whitei; assembly: GCF_014905685.2. Classification (NCBI taxonomy): domain Eukaryota; kingdom Metazoa; phylum Chordata; class Actinopteri; order Cyprinodontiformes; family Rivulidae; genus Nematolebias; species Nematolebias whitei. The sequence goes on along the minus strand of NC_056518.1, from coordinate 30,035,014 downwards.
CAAATATGTTCTCCCTCCACTTAATTACAGTAATTTAAGCTTTTTCCTGCTTTTATAGCTACTTTTCAGCTCGTTTTTTTTTTTTTTTGGTGTTAATTTCAGCTTTTTTTCAGACAATTCCTCCTTTATGGTTCTCATTTCGGCTTCTTTCAGCCTAATTGGACAAACGTGTGTTTTCTCCTGCTAATTTAAGTTTGTTCAAATAATTTCAGCTACATTTTAGCATGTTTTTTTAAGATAATTTTAGCTGTTTTTCAGCAAGTTCTTCTGTAATAAGCATTCTCACTGCATTTTCGCAGGAAATGTATTTTCTCTAGTTATAATTTGTTGATTAAAGCAGAGGCTGACGGTTATTTTCTGTGTAAAATAAATAAAAGCATTAAAAACGGAACATGGTGTCACATTTATTGGGTACAAATATTTAAATTAAACTCACAAAACTCTTAAAAAATTATTTTTCAAAACAAATTTAAAAGGTTTCTGATGAATAAAAAATGTTTCAATATCTGTTTTTAAACTAAAACAATCTGTTTGGGTCTACAGTTTTGTCTAGAACTGCACCAACAGAACTGGGTCGAGCCTCTAGATCTCCAGCAGAACAGGACCAGAGGGAGGTCCAGGTTCTGGTTCTCCAGCAGAACCGCCGGCTCAGTTCAGGAGTCCGTCTCGTTCTTCACGTCTCCGGTCAGGATGGTTCTGATCTCTTCCTGCATGAAGGCCCAGGGGACACTGGAGCCCATCAGGGGGCATTTGGACCCACTTGGGCAGTACACTTCCCCACCAGAACCCCCCTGAGCTTTGATGCTGTCTCTGGAGCAGGGGAAGCAGAACTTGTGGTCCAGAACCGATGGACACTGAACAAAGTGAGTGTCCTCCAAGCGCTGGTGGCAGATGGTGCAGCTCAGGGGTCCACTGTGGGCCGGGGGGGAGTCCGGGACGCTCTGGGGACGTCCCGGGTCGGAACCAGGAGACACTGGGCCATCAGTGGTGGAATGGACAAGGTCTTTAATGGGGGACTGTCCGCCCTGAGCAGCAGGGTTAGCAGGTGAGGTCCGGTCCAGGGGGGACAGCTTCAGGGTCTCGATCTGGTTGTCGACCCACTGCTGTCGGTTCTGGTCCTCTGTCAGTTTCAGACCCGAATCAGGGGAGGCCTTCCTCTTCCTCCCACCAGTCCTGGTGCTGCTGGACCCCCGGCCAAGCAGAACCAGTGGGGTGGGCAGCATTGGGTCAGTGTGAGGCTGGGGCAGTAGGTCATCTCTGACCCGGTCTCTGAAAACCCGCAGGGACTCCGGTAACAGGTCCCCCAGCAGGCGCCAGTCCCCAGAACCAGGCTTCATCTGGTATTCCAGGTACCGGAACCCAGAGGACAGACCCCTGCCAAAGTCCTTCATGCAGTCCTGGTACATCTGCTTGGCCACACCAGAGGCGCTGGAGAACACGGACCCAGAACCAGTCGGGTACTCGATGAAGATCTTCAGCTCGAAGTCCAGTCCGGTTTTGGACACAGCATCGAAGGTGAAGACCCGGCCCACCAGACCATGGTCCTTCTTGAACCGGACATCAAACGGGGTGGACCGAGACAGAACCAGCAGGGTGTCCCTGACAGGTTTGGGTCTGCTGGCCCACTCCTCCTGCCGGTTCCGGAGGCTCTCGTTCAGTTCGGTCAGAACCTCCGAGTTTCGCGGCTTCTCCTTCAGGTCCCGGTCCTGGTCCGTGCTGGACACGGAGGCGGGTCTCTTCCCGCCCGGATCATCGGAGTTCTGGGTGGAGGTTCGAGTCACTGGCGGCAGCAGGCTCGGCGGTACCGATCCCGACACCAAGCCCCCGTTTATCCTGCTCCGTGAGTTCGGACTGTGTCGGTTCTGGTCCGGGAGTCCATCTTCCGTTTTAAACCCTCTGTCGAACCGAGCCCGACCCTCCGCTCCATGCGGGTACCGGTCCAAACCCTGTCCTTCATCCTGGAGCTGGTTCGGCTGACCCGGAGGCTCCTTCCCGCTCAGAACCGCCTGGGTCTTCACGGGTCCGCCTTCGGGTGTTCGGTCCTCCTGGAAGCCGTGGGCCCGCTTCAGGTTCCGAGCGGTCTCGATGACGAACTCGACCCGGTCCGCGCCCTCGTAGTTAACGCAGCCGCGGCAGACCGGTTCGGTGAAGTCCCAGATCATGGCCCAGGACATCCGGGGCAGGTCGCACAGGTAGCAGGACCGCCTGCGAGACGGAGACATGTTCCGGTTCGACACGGAGAACCGAACCCAGAGAGGAGGACTGAGGTTCTTCCTCCTGCTGCAGAGGGGATGAAGAGGAGGGGGAGCTCAGAACCCCCTCCCCCTGACTCCCCCCCCCCCCCCCCCCCCCACCCCCCACCACCACCACCACACACACACGCATACACACCCTCTGAGCAGAACCCTGAGGTGTTCTGACCACAGAACTGGACCTCAGCTCTGCTCCTCCTGACCCTCCTCCTTTTTGGACCAGAACCTGAAACCGAACCTTGAGAACTGATGGAACTCACCTGGTCTTGTCTGGCCTGGGGTCACGGGGGCGTGTTTCCATGGAAACGGGGACCGCAGCCGCAGCAGCTCGGTGGTTTTGGTTCTCTGAAACAGAAAATGATCAGAACTTGTAAATTGTTCTGTGGTTCTCCAGAGATTCGGATATTCTCAGAAAAAAATAATCAGGATTTTTGACAAAAATACGTGAGGAGTTTATAAATAACTCGAAATTACAAACATCCTGGTTACCATGACAACGCCGCCTCCTTCCTCTCCGCAGCACCAACAAAAACCTGTCCGTGTTGCTGCATGGTGTTGTCATGGTAACGGCTCAGGTGACCTGCTGCAGACCATCATACAGAGACAGGGACGGTGCTGCCCTCTGCTGGCGGACACGTTCAGAACCACCCAGACCCATTTTATCCCGAAAAAAGCAGGTAAACATTCATTTCACAAAATAACAACTCTGGTACAAAATAAAAGCTTTATTGTCAAAATAAAACTTCGTTTCAATAAATAATAAAGACAACGGCCTGAGGAACAAATATAAACTCAGAACGTCCACTGAGATGAAGAACAGCCAGGCCTCAGGAGGCTGACTCACCTGCAGTTCTCAGGTCTGACGTCATGGGGGCGTGGTCTGTCACTATCCTGAGGGCGGACTCCAGCAGCTGGCTCTGATTGGATGAGGGGAGCCAAACATCAGTCAGATGGTGAAGACGTAGTAGCAGCATCTAATCAGATGAGTGTGTTTACCTGCAGCTGCAGCTGCTGTTTCTGCAACATCTCCAGCTGCTGCAGCGTCTGCTGGCTCAGGCTCCACCCCTCAGGTTCCCTGAGGTCAGAGGTCACAATTAGGTCATGGTGAGGTCACTGCCCAGGTAACACGTGGCTCACGTGTCACTTATCAACCCAAAACAAAAAAAACAATCACCAGAAAATTATTATAACACTTTCAGCAACTGGCAATTATTTTTTAACAAACGAACAAAAAACATCTGTATCAATGGCAACAACATTCAGACCATTGTCCGTATCCATGGAAACAACACAAACATCTAGACAATCATCTGTATCCATGGTAACAACACCAACATCCAGACAATCATCTGTATCCATGGGAACAACCACAACATCAAAACAATCATCTGTATCATAGTAACAACAGCAATATGTGTGTGTGACAGGTGTGCGTACCTGTTGTGTGTGACAGGTGCGCACATGTTGTGTGTGACAGGTGTGCGTACCTGTTGTGTGTGACAGGTGTGCGTACCTGTTGTGTGTGACAGGTGTGCACATGTTGTGTGTGACAGGTGTGCGTACATTTTGTTGTGACAGGTGTGCATACATGTTGTGTGTGACAGGTGTGCGTACATGTTGTGTGTGACAGGTGTGCGTACCTGTTGTTGTGACAGGTGTGCATACCTATTGTGTGACAGGTGTGCGTACATGTTGTGTGTGACAGGTGTGTGTACATGTTGTGTGTGACAGGTGTGTACATGTTGTTGTGACACGTGTGCATACCTGTTTTTGTTGTGACAGGTGTGCACACCTGTTGTTGTGACATGTGCGTACCTGTTGTTGTGACATGTGCGTACCTGTTGTTGTGACATGTGTGTACCTGTTGTTGTGACATGTGTGTACCTGTTGTTGTGACACGTGTGCGTAC
>NC_056518.1:29971587-30030843 GCF_014905685.2 Nematolebias whitei | reverse complement strand
CAGGTGTGCGTACCTGTTGTTGTGACATGTGCGTACCTGTTGTTGTGCAGCAGTCGCTGTACACGCTCAGCCAGCTGAGACATCTGTGCCTCGATGTCCGACTGAGCCTGAACATATCACACAGGAACATTAATCAAAAAACATAAATCAATATAATAATCTATATTCTAAATATTTTTTTATTTTTACATTTTTTTTAAACTATGTTCAATTTCACTCTTCACCATGATGAACGACATAATGAACAAACATGTCATTTAATTTAAATCAGACATTTTGATACAGACATTAAATTTATTGAAAGAGCACTGTTTTTACAGAACGGATTACAGATTATTATCATTTTATTATTATTTTGTTCTCAGACATCTCTGAAACATCATTCTACAGGTTAAAAAATATGTTTTAAATGGGACAACCCTGAACTGATCCAGGGTGTGAAGTGAGACATTTTTTTTTTACAAGACACATTATTTGTTTTGTAATAAAACATCTTCTCCACCAGCTGCAGACGCTGATTACCTTGATGAGAGGAGCAGTAGCAGCCGCTACAGCTGTAGCGGCTGCTACTGCTGCCGTGTTGCTGGTGTCCCCCAGGTGACAGGAGTATGGATCCGGCTCAGTCTGAACTGCCACCACACTACCTGGATCCTGACCCATCAGAGGGTTCTGAGCGTCTGTAATGGGTCGTAGCAGCCTTGGCTCCAGCAGCTGCACGCTGACCTCCCTCCTGCCGGGGGCTCTGTGACAGCTGAGCAGAACCGACCCAGATGAAGACGGCAATATTATCAATAAAAACAACACAAAGAAGCGGCAGTAAATTTTAAATTTCTTAGCATAAAACAGGGATTCAGTCTGTCTCTTTATGAGGTCAACACTCTCATCAGGTCTATGTGAGACAAAGTCTCTGTGGGACTGGGTCGCTCTGTGGGACTGGGTTGCTCTGTTGGACGTAATCAGAATGTACTGGAGTCTCTCTAGTCTGGGTGTCCCTGAGTTTTTGTTGGACCTGGTCTGGGTGTCGCTGCCTCTCAGTCTTAGTAGAAGCAGCAGCATTGTGTTTTTTCGCTGCAGATTTTTAATTGTTTAGTAAAATCTGATTTTTTTGGACCCTGGGTTTGACCAGTTTTCTCACCGTTGTCTCAAAGCCTGGAGGACAGCTCCTCTCTGTCCAGTGGTGAAGCAGGACGTCAGCAGCTCCGGACCTGAGGACGGCGATGGAAGCAGAAACATTTCAGAAAGAAAAATTCAGCAAAAACAAATCAGTGTTAAAATTTCAACTGTGATATTTTAGACAAACACAAAACCACAAGAACTAATCGTAACGCTCCTTTTAAAGTGAGCCATAATCTGTCAAATATGTATATATAAGTTAGTTAAGTTTAAAAAAATCATGTCATGAATCACAAAGTAGGAGAGGTGATATCACTTTTTGAACATTTAAATTATTTATTATTACCAAAATTCTAATTCCCTTTGATTAAATTAAGATATTTTAAAGAAGAAATAACGTTTCTGTCCGAAATTTTAATGACTGTTGCCTGGATGAAAATCAAATATGTTTCAATATTTCTTCAAATATGTTTTTTTTTCAGCTTCTCCCTTCTTTAGGGGTCGCCACAGCGACTAGTCGGACGAATTTCTTCAAATATGTTTCAGTATGTGAAAAACATAAAAGGCTTAGAAGTATATCAATTTTATAGTTTAATGACAGTAAAAAAAAAAACTTTTCCTATTTTGTCTCATTGGAAAAAGAAACATATCAGCTGCAAGCTTGAAGGATGTTTAGTCATTTCAGGAAAGAGGACACATAATTAAAAATACAGATATAACTAATTTAAAATATAGTTAAATTAAATGAACAATTATTAAAATGTGTATTCAATTTAAAAAGTAATTTATATGAATAATTAAACAAACGTTTTAATTTTAAAACTCCTTTTTTATTAAAAAAAATATATATAAGGATAAATAATTTAATTTATTTATTACAAAATAAAAATAATAAGTAACCTTAAAGGTTATCAGAATAAAAATCTAATTTATTACAAAAACTAAAATAAACATTAGCATCTGGTTGATTTCCTCTTTCTGAAGATTTTCAGAATAAAACCGCAGAACTAGTTTCCGGTTTCTCCTGTTACTATGGTAACAGACCAAAAGACGAAAGCAAAAACTAAAAGCTTTTTCCCAAAGTGAGCCAGAACGCACCCAAAAACGGATGCATGTGCTAATTACCTTCACTGCTGCGGGTTCGGATAGACCGGTTCTGATCGAACTGGAAGGCCGCTGATCCCCGGTCCGAATCCATGTTGTCTGATTTCGGTCCTGGTCTAATTTGTCGAGTCTGGTTCTGCTGGGTCCGATGGAGCTGGAGAGGGTCCCGCAGCTTCTGGACGGTGATGTGGACCGGCTGGGCTCCATCTCCGTAGTCCGGAACACGAGTGGAACGGATCAAAACCTCCCCGGCGTCCGAACTGCAGGAGGACGGATTCGAACTGAGATCCGGATCATGTAACATGATGTAAACTCCTGGGTCTGGTTTTTAAGTGACTTGGGTCAATTATTAGCGAACGCGTTTTCAAATTTCCCGCTTTAGCATCTTTTCTCTAAAAAGAAGCTAAAATGGCCAACGCGTCAAAATTATTTTTATACAAGAGTTTAAATAAAATGAAACTCCGAAGGAGGTGGCAAAACACTTCATTCAAAAAAGTTCAGTGTAAAAAACTGTCTGAAAAAAACAACAACAGTTCTCTTAACTTCCGCCTCCTCACAGTTTCTTCTTCTACTATTTAATTTATAGCAGAGTCTGGCTTTTCAGACTGTTCTGCTGCGCCCTGCAGGATAAGAAAACATTTGACCCCCAGCTTGGAGGTTAATTTTTTAATTATATTTCCGAGGGTCTCTCTGATATGGAGGATGGCTTCATGTGACAAAAACACCCTCCATAACATACTCTGAACGCCACATTGTTTTAAAATCTATAATTTTACATCTTGTCCTTGGGGTGGCGATAATGCTCCTACAGTGATTAAACTCAAGAAGAAGACAAAGGTAAACAGTTTTTGTGACACTTTCGTCACAGTTTGTTCCTAGCATTCTATTTTTCAAAACCATTTAAGCTTGGTATTTATGAAAAGTACAACATAATTTAGAGAGAAAAATATTATCTGGAACGGCTCTAAAATGAAGGGAATTATACAGAAATTTTAAACGTTTGAAAGTTTTGTGCGGAATCTGCGACTGAGAGTGCATCTGCGCCCTTCATGGTTCTGAGACGGACACACGACGGTTCCGACTCACGCAGGTAACATAAACATCTGTCTTATACACGGGTTTAATGTTGTTGGTTCGGTTTATTGTTGTTTGGTCAAAGAATTAAGATAAAACAAACATGGAGGCTGTTAACAGCGAATTTAGAGCTGAACGTGTCCGGCGCTGTTGGACGGTTCAGTCTTTACAGATAATTTAACTTCTGATACGTACATCGTTTTATTTAACAACTCTGAGAAGACGAAACTTTCATAGCGAGTTAAAAGTGACATTTTAAAAAGACCGGTTTATGAAGCAGCTCACAGAAAAGGGGAGCGTTTGTAAAATGTGTGGTTTTTTGAATGAAGTCTGGTGTGTCTCCAGAGTGAAGCATGGCGGCGGCCCAGGTGTCCGAGTCCGACCAGATCAAGCAGGTAAGCCCTTTATTTTACCTTTAAAACTTGCAGTTAGCCTTTTTTTAACTAAAGGTCTAACGTTCCTGAAGGAATCCATATCGCCTGCTGTATTGTATCTCATTGGCTGTCTCGAGATTTCACGCTCACGTTGCGTGTTGGGGATGATTCTCGGCTACTACCATACCTAAATTAATTAATTATCAATCAAACTGATTGAATACATTAATTATTAAAATCAGTACAGATTCTTCATGTTGAAACGTTTCATCTTTTATCCAAAAGCCTTTATCAGTCTGAGGAGCTGCAACAAACTCAGTCTTATAAACAGCACCTGGATCAACCAGTTTGTTGTTGACATCCAGAACTAGCTGTCATGATGAAGGACCATCAGCCTAACAATTGGTCGTTAGTGGCCTGATGACTTCACAGAGGGCTGAGTGATACTAGCAATAACAGCATTGTAAGAGGGGGACAGTTTGACACAGAGGCCTCCTCCTCTGTGTAATGATGGACAGTTTCTCTTCACAAAGATGGCCTCCTTCACTCTTCTGTCAAACCATCGTTCCTCTCTATCCAGGATGTGAACATCTTCATCCCTGAAAGAGTGACTGCTAGCCTGCAGATGAGTGTAGACCGCAGAGTCCTGGCCTGATGATGTTGCTCTTCTGTGCTGGTCCACCCTTTTGGCCAGTGGCTGTTTAGTTTCTCCGATGTATTTAGATTAAATACATTGGTTCAAATACATTTTGATGTATTTGAGCTGATCACAGCCCTCCTGACACAACATTGCTGTTTGTGTCAGGGGACTGGATCTTTGGGATGAACCAGTCTTTGCCGTCGTGTATTTTGGGGTTTAAAAGCCACTGGGACGTTGTGTTTAGAAAACAAATGTCTGTTTCTCTGAAACTCCCACAACATATGGAATGACCACTGGAAGGATGGCCCAGCACAGAAGAGCAACATCATCAGGCCAGGACTCTGCGGTCTACACTCATCTCCAGGCCAGCGGTCACTCTTTCAGAGATGAAGATGTTCACATCCTTGATAGAGAGGAACGATGGTTTGAGAGAGGAGTAAAGGAGGCCATCTTTGTGAAAAGAACCCGTCCATCATTAAACAGGGGTGGAGGCCTCCGGGTTCAACTGTCCCCCTCTTACACTGCTGTTATCACTAGTATCACTCAGCCTCCTGTGAAGTCATCAGGCCACTAATGATCAATTGTTAAGCTGATGGTCCTCCTTTATCATGACAGCTAGTTCTGGATGTCAACAACAAACTGGTTGATCCTCTATGAGAAGGTGATGTTTATAAGGCCGAGTTTGTTGCAGCTCCTCAGACTGAAGAAGACTTTTGGGTTAAATATTAAACGTTTCAACAAGAATCTGTCCAGAGGACCTGACTCTACTTTGTTAGATTTTTCTACCTGGATTATTGATAATGCATCAGGATACAGCCGTTATTGTTTTCTTAAACAGGTTGACTGTGGTGGCCATCTTGAAATATGTTTGTTCCAAAAATTAATTTACTGAAAGTTGTATTGAAATGTATCCAATAGTTCACAAGATATTTTGTTAACAGAGAGTGTTGACTCCAAAGACTTAATGGCATCAAGATCTTGTGCAGTTTATGTGTTGGAGATCAGTCTCATTTATCAGGTCATTTTTGTGTTTACTGTCGGTTGGCTGTGGCGACCATCTTGACTCCAGTAATCTAGTGGTGTCTGAGAGTTTCATTAAAATTTCTCTGACATACTCAGAAGAAAACATTAAAGTCCAGAAGTTGTTTCACGGTTTCTGAAGTGAATCAGTTTAAATGTTTGTGGTCACCTGCATGTAGCTGTTCAGTGAAGTGTCTGTTTCCTGTTTCAGTTCAAAGAGTTTCTAGGAACGTACAACAAGGTGACGGAGAACTGTTTCATGGACTGCGTCAAAGATTTCACCGGGAGAGACGTGAAGCCAGAGGAGGTAAACGAAACAGGATGCGTCAAATCACAGTTACAAACAGCAGATCATCTTTAAGAGCACAGAGTTCTGGGAGGTTTTAATTTAAGTGTTTTTCACATTTCTTTTTTGTAATTTTCGAGACAGTTTTGCCCGTCAGCAGCTTCCTGTAGGTTTCTTTTGGCACAATTGACCACAAGAAGATGTGCCGACTCAAGCAATTAGTCTGTTCAGAACAAAGAAGGGCGAGCTAACGCTAGTTTAGCACTTCAGCTGACTCATCTGCAGTCAACTTCAGAGATCTGTGATTTTTTTCTGAACATTATGTACGGAATAAGATATTCCTCTATAAAAGATAATAAAGCTACACTTATTTTAGGTTTCTATAAGATTTCACACTGGTATAACAGGGTTTAACATGATTATAACACAGTTTAATGCATGGCTTTCCTCAGTTGTAACATTTTAATGCAATATAACATAACTTCCTGCAGGTTTAACATTATTTCTTATTGTTATGACATGATTTTATACAGGTCTATCATGGTTAAAATGTGGTTATAACACATCTTGCTACAGTTATAACATGATTTCACACTGGTATAATACGGTTTAACAAGAATACTCCATCGTTAAATGCAGCTATAACAGGCTTTCCACCAGTTCTGCATATTTTAATGTGGCATAACGTTATTTCACATTGTTATGACATGGTTTAATTTGAGTACAAAGCAGTGATAACATAGTTATAACACGTTATATGCAGTTCCAATGGTTAAAATTAGCTTATGCGGTTATCACACAGTTTAATACACTTAAATGCAGTTAATTGTTATAACAGTTTGTTTTTAATGTGGTTAACACATTTTAATATAGTCATAACATGCTAAAATGATTTTACTTATAAAATTATTAAATATGATTTTAGTGAATCTGTAACTGAAAGAAAATCTTTGGCTCCAGTTTGGACCAAGGTCTTTGGACCTGTTTTAAGGGGAACCAAACAAGTTATCATTCAGTGTCTGTCATCATCACATGATCCGGTTCTGTTGTTGTTCATGTGGTTCCAGTCCAGCTGCTCCGAGTCCTGCCTGCAGAAGTACCTGAAGATGACCCAGAGGATCTCCATGCGCTTCCAGGAGTACCACATTCAGCAGAACGAAGCTCTCGCTGCAAAAGCCGGACTGCTGGGCCCGCCTCGCTGAACTGCTCATAGTCCCGTTCCAGCTGGGCCGCGGTCTCCAGAAGAAGGACTGAACTTGTTCTGTTGTAGTTTCATCCTGAGCCAGAGCTCCAACACCTGACCGTACCCCCACACCATGAAGGTCCTGCAGCTCCAGAGCAGAGTCCAAGAACCTGATCTGTAAAACCTGTTCAGGTACCATCTGCGTATTTATGTTAGATTTTTATAAACTTGTTCAATCTTGTTGGATTTATTTCTTGTTTTTGTCAGGAATGAATAAAACATATGATCATTAAATTCTTTGATCTTTTTTTGTCCAGCGACTAAATGTAGATTTAATATAACGTCGTAACAAACGTAGTCTTTTTAAAGAAATGACTGCAGACGCCGTTTGTTTGTTTGTGCTGAATAGTTCAGACCCGGACGTGTTTAACTTCCTAAACCACCGATTTAAAGGGAATCTTTTTGCATTTGAAGCCACAGAACTTCATTAAAACTGAAAAGTACATGATTCTACTTCGTGCACAGATTTGAGCCAACACGCTCCCAGCTGGTTGTTGTGCAGCCTCTCAGCTCCTCTCAGTGTCACGTTTCTCCTCTTTTCATTAGATTTCTCTGTGTTCTTAAAATCTCTGACTTTATTAATCATATGCTCCACCTCATGTCCAAATATGGACACTTCCTGCTCAACCACAACTTGAAGCTGTTCCCAGATCAGTGGCTGTTGTGTTGTTCAGGCTCGTGTTTGAGAGGCTGAAGGCAGGAACAGAACCTCATGTTCTTCATTTATCTGGACTCCTGGTTCTAGGTTAGAACAAAAAACTGATTGTATGGAGAAAAACACTTCGCTGTCAGGAGTAAGGATTTATTCACAGGATGTATCTAATAATAAAAAGACACTTTATGGGGTTTTTGAAAATCACCTAGGCTAAAAAAAACTGATTTTATGTCGGTCAGTCTTTGTTTTTATTTATATTTTTGTCATATAAATATCTGAAGAAATTAAGTTTCATTATTGATGCAAGCTGCCAAAAAAGCACCAAGACCTGCGTTTAATTTTTCTCTCTTCCAAACGTTATTGCACAGAATATACTCTTAACAACATAAATACAAAATATACATAACACATTTGAAAATATTGAGCAGGGATTTACTGGGAGAAAGAAGAGAAGCATTTACAGAAATATTGAAGATGATCCATAATTTGTATTTTTTAATGAGTTCAGGTTCAGTGGTCTCAGGATTTGCTATTTGCAGATGATGTGGTCCTGTTGGCGTCATCGTGCCGTGATCTTCAGCTCTAACTGGAGAAGTTCACATGCGAGTGTGAAGCGGCTGGCATGAGAATCAGCACCTCCACATCTGAAGCCAGGGTCTGCAGTCAGTAAAGAGTGGACCGTCCTCTCAAGGTTCTGACCTAATTGGAGGAGTAAAGTATCTCGGGGTTTTGAATGGAGTGTGAGATCCACAGATGGACTGGTGCAGCGTCTGCAGTATTGTGGCTCTGTGCTGGTCTGTTGTGGTGAAGAGGGAGCTGAGTTGTAAGGAGAAGCTCTCTGTTTACCAATCAGTCTCCTGAACTCTGGGTAGACTGAAAGAACGAGAATGTGGATCCAGGAGTTCTACATTTGTTTTCTCTGAAGGGTAGCTGGACTCTCCCTTAGAGACTGGGTGAGAAGTTCAGTTCTCCAAGAGAGACTCGGTAGAACCGCTTCTCCACATCCAGAGGAGACAGGTGAGGAGGTTCAGACAACTGATAAAGATGGACCCTGGACGCCTCCCTAGGGAGGTCTCTCTGTCTCTCAGCTGATCTGGGAACACCTTGTGGTCCTTCTAGTGGAGCTGGCTGTGGAAAGAGATTTCTGGACAATCCCTGATCAAGCTGCTGACCCCGAGACCTGAGTCCAGAACTAGATGATGGATGGACGGACTGAGTTTTTGTCACCTCATTTATAATGTTGACAGTACAATTGTATATAAAGTTTAGTTAATCTTAAGTGGTTTAAATGTGGTTTTCTGTTATGGAACATCAATGATTTAAAAAAGCTGAATTGACCCTCCTGCTGCCCTTGGGTCAAAATCAGGCCTTGTGGCTAAGGGCAGCAGGAGGGTTAAAACAAAAACACAGTTCAGCTGAAATAGTCCTAAAATAAATCAAGAACTACGTTTACCTCCACGCTGAAGCCTGGAGTGACTGCCAACTCCGTCACTGCTACGCGTGACGTCACAATCCCGCTCGTGTCTCCTGTGTTGCTCTTCCTCCTCATCCTTACAGCCCTGCACACTAAACACTACGTGGGTATTGAAAATACTCAAATGCTTTTTTTAACGATCCAACATCCTCTCCATTGATTCCAGTTACCAGATCACATATCAGACATTAATAAACTTGCTTATAAGGTTTTAATTCACTATAAGCGCAAGACCAAGCAAGAGTGGGGTGTTATTGGATCTTTTCGTGCGACATTTGACCAGATTTCAAGGCTTTGTATAAATATGTTTGGATATTGATAGAAACGACTGAAATCTTAACGCAAAACATGTTAAATTAACAGATTTTTTTGTATGAAGTTTAGTGCGCAGATACCCAGCACGTAGCTGGGCTGGGCTTCCCACGCTGTGGGTACAAACAAGGAAGCCCGCTCAGCCAATCAGAAGGCACGGCTGCTGGAAACGGAACATGCAGGTCCAATCACAGCCTTCCTTTGTGTCTTTTTTCCGCTTTCATTTCAAATCGTCTCTGATTGGACAATTCACCTTCGGTTGTCGTCATTTCCCTCGTGGCGCCGTGTTCGTTTCAACCAAAGAGCGAGCTCTCCGATGCGCGTCCAATGGAAATGGAAGAAAAGCTCCACCAATCAGATGCCTCGCTCATGACTGCCGCTGTCATCTCAGCCAATCAGGAGCCAGGAAACCCAGCTCGGGGCTCAACAGCTTGTTGTTCGTGAATCGCTTCGCAGCCCGAGCAAGAGAGGAAGCAACGGCGGCGGTGAATGTAAGTATAAACCTTGATAATCTTTTCGAAATAACGTTTTCCCACGACCCGGCCAGAGCGGGGCACGTTCCGGACCGGTGAGCCGGGAGATGTGCGCGGGGAGGGGCGGCTGGATGTTTCGTCCGACCGAGCCGCGCTGTGCGAACTGAATGGCAGTGAAGAAATGTGAAGCTCCTGCGCCTTTGTGGAAGAGCCGCTTATTAAATAAATAACGTCCCATCAGCTCCAGCTCCGTCCAATGTCACGGTTCGGCGGAGTAAAACTCCACTCGTCTTCGGAACCGAGCGGCAGGTCGTGTAGTCTCGGGTCGAACCTGCTCGTTTCTGCCTGTTTAAATCGCCCTGTGATGACCAACTGGCTAGTTTTAGCCAACTAGCTAATGTCGCTCCGGACGGGAGAGCGAGCTCGGCAGATCCCGCTCGGTTCGCTCGCTCTTCGGACTTTGTTGTGGGTCGGGGGTTCGGTTGTTCGGAACGGATTTCTCTCCCAGCGGCGGACGGGTTGGACGGGGGGCGGACATGGGGGTAAAGTTAGCCGAGCTAACTGACATGGCGAGCCGTGATGGCGACGTGACTCGGAGGCGCTGGGAGCGGAGCGGGAAGTCGGAGGGCTCCTCTCCGACGGTTCTGCTGCCGCTTTGAGACCCGAACCGAGCCGTTCACCGAGCCCGCACTCACCTGGACTTCACGCTTAGGCTGCTGGTTAAGTTTGTCCGGGCTGTTCGGAACACATATTTACTGATCCGGGTTGAAGGAGGGGGAGGAGCGAAGAATGCCCGAGCTAACACAAGCGCGTGGCTAGGTGGTTAGCTCCGGTTCTGATATGACCCAAAGGTTCTGAACTCAACCTGCTGAGCGCCAAAGGGTTCTGCCCTGAACCCATAAAGCTCTAAAGGTTCTGACTTAATTCTAGCTCGGCTAACCAGCTTCTTTGACTCATCACAGTTCTGAAGAACCTCTTGACTAACCCAAACTCTGGTTCTGTTTTTCAGTGATCCTTCGAGCTGGACTCCCTGGACTAGCCGAGGAGATGAAGGTGAGTGTTGGTGCTGACACACAAACCCAGCCCTTGGTCCAGGGCAGCAGCTTGGAACAGGTTTAGGTTCAGTTTCAGTTCTGTAGGACCTGACTGGTGTCCCAGTGATGGACCACTGGTTTCAGTCCAAAACCATTTTTGCCATCTGGACTGAAAATAGCAGCAGCAGCTTTAAATGAAACTCAGTCGCCTGCCTGAGGAAAGGAACGAGTAAAATAAAAGTTCTGTTTGGAGAACTGGGCAGAACTTGAATGTTGGATCCGCTGAACGACTCGTTGCATCGAGTCACTTTAAACGTTTAGAAAGCTGCTCTAAGAAACGTCCATCAAAGATCTCAACACGTGCAGGAAATAAGTCATTTACTAAACTCGTTGCTTTATTATTTTGTATCAGCTGAAACATACAGTTATAGAGCGTCAATAAGAACTATTTATGTAAAGAAAATGTACAAATTAACCCCTGAAACAACTGATGTGATGGATGAGCCTTTAGGCTCCTCATGCTGCAGTTATAAAACAATTACTGATGCATTTCAATTATCTGGGGGGGTCTAAATCTAATCAAGTTTTATTTGTTGTTTGTGGATATTTGTTACTGTCACAGTTTATGGCTTCTTTATCTGATAAAAAATATTAGAAATTATTCTTTAATGTTTCATCTTTGCATTCACTTATCAGTGGCTGCCGTGGATCCACATGTTATGATCAACCGTGCAGTAATGGACATTTGGCTGTCATCTAAAATACCATGAACTAATTTATAAATACATTTGCATATAAAAGTTAATGAAAAGCAGTTGTAAAGGACAAAACTAGAGTTGGAGCGTCGAACTTCAATACCCGAAGTAGCTATGAACCTTTTTTAGCACGTGGTGCCCGATTGTACGCATCAGTAACTGTAAAAATTGGAAATGCTATATTAGAAGCTAATGTTGTTAGCACTGTGGGTGTTCTTGTGGTTACTGAATTCGGTCATGTTTTGATAACTTCAGCTGTTTTAGACACAAGTTTTTCAGCTTTTAGACCAGAAAAGATTTACTGCAGCATGTTTCTACTACAGGAAACTACGGGAAGTCCACTGGGACACACGGCAGCAACTACTCATCTGAGCTTCCACTCTGTTCAATAAAACCCATTTTTGACTTTTTGAAAACTGATTGAGTGCGCTGGATATCCTGATGCATGCTCAATGATCCAGGTAGAAAAATCTAAACAAGTCGGGTCCTCTGGACATTTGTTTTTTTGAATGTCCAGAGGACCCGACCACTTTTTAGAGAGTGCTGGATGTTTCCACCAACATGAAGCTGTGTGGCGCAGACTAACGGGTTCATGTGTAACATCAGAACCGCTTCCTTTGTTACAAACATGAGAACAACATGTTTAAAGTCACTCTGTAAGGAGCTATATACTGTCAAATTGGAAGTTTCGTTTTTCTTATGTTAAAATTTTATTCATCAAGTTTATTTAAAACAACTGAGGTTGGCCAAGTGCTATACTGTCAAACCAAACAATACAAAAATAAGAATAAAAGGTGCCTATCGAGCACTGCAGTCATAGGTAAAACTAGTGCAAGCTCTGTTTAAATCAAAAGCTGAAGTAAAAGCAATGATTTAAAAAGATAAAAACACAATCCTTATGTTTTAATCTGGATTTCAGGACATCCAGGAAAAAACATTTGGAGGACCAGAGTCTTCCTGGTGTGTAGCTGTTAGGATCAGTTAAGTATGTTGGCATTACACCGTGTAAAAGTTAAAATTTTACACCTGTTCAGGTAAAACCTGATGTCTGACTTATTTTTAGTGAAATTAACTTCCTGTGCCAACAATTGTTTCAATGACTGGATCATTAATAGAAAGGGGGGTCCAAGACTATGGTCCTAATGTCATTACTGACATGGTCTGGTTTTGTTGTGCAGGTTCTGGTTCTATACATGCTCCAGCTGATGTGCGTGTGTGTTTCAGGCAGCAGATGAGCCTGCCTACCTGACCGTGGGGACGGAGGTCAGCGCCAAGTACAGAGGAGCCTTCTGTGAAGCCAAAATCAAGACTGTTAAACGCATGGTGAAGGTCAAGGTAAGACCCGGGCCCACAGGTTTGGACAGGTGTAATGGATCACTTATCGTTCAACCAAAGACATGCATGTTAGGTTCATTGCTAACTAAACTGACATGATGCGAACGGTAAGATCGCTCCGTCCACTTGGAAAAGTAACCCAGGGTGAGCGAACCTGACAAACTAGCAAGATGGCTGTAATGGTGGAGGTAGTGAAGCTCACGGCGTTACCTGAGGCATTTCTGCCTTATCAGCAAACATTAAGGCAAAGAAGACGGGCAACAAACATTTTTCAAAGATACTACCGGTAATACCTTAAAATAGTTACTGCAATAGAGGTTTTCATGCCGCAGAGCGACACAGGGCGATAATTTATTCTGAAATTCAGCAGGCTATGCACTGAGTGTAAACTTTACACAACCTAATAAACGCTTTGTGTTTTAACTGATCAGAGCAAACAAAGACTAAACTTATGCAACCAGAAGTTACAATATATCTACACACAAAACATAATGATTTAACCATTAAGCATACAATGTAATTATGGAGGATTTACCTGCGGTTACCTTCATACAGATGAACATGTGGTGGTTCCTGTTGATCGTTGTCGTATCAGCTGATCATCAGGTCGGCTGCAGGCCTTTATCCATCTTTTATATTTTTCCAGACTTTGTTTAGGCTTTTGGAAATGGAATAAACTGTATTTCACCCTCTAAACACTCAGGGTAACGTGTGTCTGAATTGCATGTTCCCTGCTGACAACATTTATCCATTTTTTTCTGATTATTTTTCATAAAATCCCTCTGACTGCAAAGCGTCTATAATGCAAAACTCCGACAATGTTGTCGGAGGAAAAGAGAGTCAGTTCCTGCAGGTAAGGGGCGTAGGGACAAATTGCGATCGCTGATTGGTCGGTTGCTGACAAACCTACTGGATTGATTGACAGATTGATTCAACCTTTAGTTGTACAGGTTAGTCTCATTGAGCCTCAGGGACTCATTTACAAGAGAGACCTGATTAGAATGGCGTCATGGCGACCAGATGGTGTCATGTCAGTTGTCCTTAGGTGTGGATTTGAATGGTGTTTGTCTCTCTCGGTCCCTTTGATGGACTGTGACCTGTCCTTGTGTCCCCCATCTCTCCAAGCTGGCAGAGGAGGAGGAGGAATGATGAAGCAGAGAAAAGGTTTCGCTCAGTTACCTGATGACATCAGATGATGTCACATTTTCTCTTGGCTGTCTGACCAGTCCTCTGCCAGCTTCAGTGATGAGTTCAATGTCTGTTGTCTGCATCTTCACCACGGACACATTGACCCTGAGGACAAATGCCTTTAGGACGAGACAAAAATTAAATAAATAAAATAAATTTAGAACTCTGTAGGACGGTACAGATTTCTTTAAGACACTTTCTGTCGGTCTGGGGACAAGTTGACTTGTTGTCCACCTGTTTGTCTCTGGACACCCTTAGTGTATGTTAACTTGTTGTCTATTTGTAGACATGTGGACCTGCTATATGTCTGTAGACACGTGGACCTGACGTCCTCCTGTCTGTAGACACGTGGACCTGACGTCCTCCTGTCTGTAGACACGTGGACCTGATGTCCTCCTGTCTGTAGACACGTGGACCTGATGTCCTCCTGTCTGTAGACACGTGGACCTGATGTCCTCCTGTCTGTAGGCATGTGGACCTGTTGTCTGTCTGTAGACGTGGACATGTTGTCCTCCTGTCTGGAGACGTGGACATGTTGTCCTCCTGTCTGTAGACGTGTGGACCTGTTGTTTGTCTGTAGACATGTGGACCTGCTGTCCTCCTGTCTGTAGACATGTGGACCTGCTGTCCTCCTGTCTGTCTGGAGACATGTGGACCTGCTGTCCTCCTGTCTGTCTGGAGACATGTGGACCTGATGTCCTCCCTCTCTGCAGGTGACTCTGAAAGGTGAGAACACGTCTCAGGTGGTTCAAGACGACCAGGTCAAAGGGCCCCTCAGGGTAAGATGGATTTATCCTTGGTACTGTTTGTTTGAGTTCTCAATTACATTTAAGGTTTTGTTTACCTTGTTGGACGGGTTCCGCTGATGTAAATGTTTTGGTGTGGTTCTTCAGGTGGGTTCCTCTGTGGAGGTGAAGACCAACGAGGGCGTGTGCAGCGAGGCTGTCATCAGTAAGCTGACAGATGCCAGTCTCTACACTGTGGGTAAGGTCCATTACTTCACCTTTTGATTCTGAGCTCGCATGAGGACCACAACAGGTTTATTTTACACACAAAGATCCAGAGTTTCACAGAACAGAACTTTGTAGTTCAGCTCCTGTTTAAAAAACCATGTGGTTCCTCTCAACCTGCTGTGAAGATCTACGGAAGTTAACCTGATTTATTCTAAACATTCTGAGTGAAACAGGAAGTGATGTACGTCTGCAACCATAATGGAGGCTCCGATGTGTTGTCTTTCATCACATTAAACTGGCTGAGGGGGAGTGATGAAGCAGAGAAAAGGTTTCGCTTAGTTACCTGATGACATCAGATGATGTCACATCTTCTCTTGGCTGTCTGACCAATCCACTGCCAGCTTCAGTAATGAGCCCCAAAGTTCTACAGATCTTTAGAGTGTAACAATTAATCTACTTTGTTTTTTTTGTTCATTGACATCACAGACACTACCACCAGGTGGCAGAAAAACTCCCAACGATGAGTGAGACAACACACAGCTACTGCTGCAAAAGCCCCTCCCCTTTTTGGGGATTAATGTAATGCTCCGCCCCTTTTGGGGTAAAAACTCAGTTTTGACTGACTGTAAATGCAGCTTTCAACTATCTAAAGATAATTATTTAATCTAATGTCTGATCAATGATTCCCAGGGCAATCTAGGATTAAAGTTTGTAATTTATGATGTTAACCTAACGTCCCTAATCCTGCTCCTGGTTGAAGGTCTTCCTCTTCCTCTTGTGGAAGCTAGACGGTACCGGTCTTTACTTTGTCACCTGGTCTGTGTGTGTTCCAGTTTTTGATGATGGAGATGAGAAGACTCTCCGTCGAACATCTCTGTGCCTCAAGGGGGGCAGGCATTTTGCAGTGGGTGAGGTGAGTCGTCTGCTCTGAATAAGAGTTCAGTCTGGATGTTCTAAAACCTAAAAAAAAAATCTTCTTTCCTGCAGACGTTGGACCAGCTGCCACTGACCAACCCGGAGCATTTCGGTACCCCAGTGATCGGTAAAAAGTCCAACCGAGGCGGGCGGCGCTCCTCTCAGGCTGTGTAAGTTTTTATTTTATTTTTTAATCTGTCTAACTTTGTGAACAAAGATGGAGGTGTTTTTGGTTGTAGCTGCATCGGCACCTTTCAGAACCTCCAGAATTTTTTTCTGATCCAACACAAGAAACTGGTTGAGGAGGAGTGATGAAGCAGAGAAAAGGTTTCGCTCAATTATCTGATGACATCAGATGATGTCACGCTTTCTCTTGGCTGTCTGACCAATCCGCTGCCAGCTTCAGTGATGAGCCAAAACATTACGACTGTGTCAGCGTTTTAAGAAGTCAGACGGTTTATCTACAGAACTCCTGACTTTGTGTTTGGATCTCAGAGCCGATGAGGAGAACATCACTTCATCCAGCGAGGATGAGGAGGAAGAGAGGAAGAGGCAGAGCGATGAGCTGCTGGGACAAATCTGCAGCATAGAGAATGTGGAGGAGTCCATCAATTGGTTCATAGCTCTGGTAAGCACAATTTAAATTGAGCTTATCAGGTTCTGTTCCAGTTCTTCAGGATGATCCGTATCTCCACAGTCCTGGTTCAGCGCTCTGAGAGGAACTCATAACTAATGTTCTTCCTTTCTGAGTTGAATCAAAGTTCTCATCATTCCAGTTTGGATGTTCTGATGGTGTTTGTTGGTTCTGCAGGTGGTGTTGCCCAGCTGCAGCGACGAGCTGGTGGTGAAGAAGGACCAGTATCTGGTCAGGTCTTTCCACGACGGGAAGTTGTGAGTTCAACTTTAGTTTTTCGTGTTTCTGACATCAGGTCGGATCAGAACCATCGGCTGGTTTGGTTCTAACTGGTTCTCCTGTTTTCATCCTGCAGCTACACTGTGGCAAAAAGACACGTCCACCTCATCACCTCCGTCAGCATCGCCAAGTCTCACTTTGTCAGCAGGAGAGGTGAAGCCTCCTCCTCTCCTCTCCCTGCTCCGTGCTTCCTCCACTTCCTTATCCTCCTCGTCCGTTATCTTTTGCAGGTTTCGAAGCAGCGCAGGTGTTCCTGAGGAGCAGGGAGGTTCCAGATGCGTGGAAGATGGACATGAGTCAGATCCTTGACTCGTCCTCCAGCGAAGACGACAAAGACGAAAAGGAAAGTGAGGAAGAGGAGGAGGAGGATGTTGACGAGGATGAAGGAAAGAAGCACATGAAGGAGGAGGTGAAGTTTTACACGTCTCACTTAAATGTGTTGACATATGGCACCACGCAGTCAGCTGACCTTGGCGAACACAAACACGGTGATAACTGGTGTGATAGTAGCTGAGAGTCATCCCAACACATAAATATGACTCTTAATTTAAAATTGTGGCATGAAAGGCGGCAGGCGATATGACTTTTTTTGTTGTTGTATTTTTATGAACTTTCTTTCTGTGTGTCAGCCTGAGGAAGAGCAGGACCCTGAGGAGAGAGACAACTTCCTCCAGCAGCTCTATAAGTTTATGGAGGACAGAGGTGAGCGCACTCAGAACGTCACCCTGAGAACAAACAAAACCTAAGATTCAGATTACACACAGAACAGCTAAAATAATTCAGCCATAAAAATACTAAAATACACAGACTTGTATCCTGAGCAGAACGGTTATCTTCCTGTCATCACACTCCATGTGCACGTTAAGGTTAGATATTAGTGAGTCTGTTAAATCATCATGAATTAAATTGTTTTTTTGTTCTTGTTGGAAGTGGAAAGTCATGATGTGAATCGGTTTGTTAGAGGTAGAGTCCGGTTTACGGGAGCTGCCATGTTGTATTTTTAAAACGAGGCTTTAGGGATGTTGAACTGTAAGCTCCGCCTACTTCCCCCTACACAATCATGCTGTTTGAAAGCAGCATAACCAATTACGCTGGTGTAGCTTCTCAGTCATCCAGGACACGATGAATCCAAAAAAGGTTAAAAACAAAAACAACTGGACACTCAGCAGCTGAAGACATTGTGCTTCTCATCTGAGGAGCTTTCTCAATTCAAAGAATGGAGATTGTGGAGTTTTGAGTTGAGGTGTTCTGTGCGCTGGATTCACAGGCAGATTGCCCTCACACTCCTGACGCTAGAGGATCGTTAGGGTCTTTGATAACCTGACTCACTCTGGAAGTGATGTACGTCTGCAACCATAATGGGAGGTTCAAACCTGTTGACTTTCATCACATCAAACTGGCTGAGGAGGAGTGATGAAGCAGAGAAAAGGTTTCGCTCAGTTACCTGATGACATCAGATGATGTCACATCTTCTCTTGGCTGTCTGACCAATCCACTGCCAGCTTCATTCATTGAGCATGCATCCAGGATAAATTGTCTGCGGGGTATTTTTTTAATTTTCTAGTCTGTAAAATGTCATTTGTTTACAAGAACCTAAAATGTATACAGCTACCAGCCTACAAGGGTTGCTTCAGCTTCAATTTCTGGGTTCCTGTGTCCAGTTTTTATGTTTACGTTTCAGAAGCAAAAACCTTTGACCCCATCTGTCTTTAGATCAAATATAGCATTGCTGATTCTACCCCACGCACGATGTTTGGAACTTTAAGGTCCAATCATCATCGTCACGTATTTTATTATAAAACCAGGAAACAGATTTGCTTCAGCACCTGTTTTGTTCAGAGATGAACGTTCAGCCTGAATTCAGAGACGAAAGCGTTTTTCTGTTTTCAGACTTTACTGATTGTTGGTCTCTCTGTTTCTCAGGGACTCCCATCAACAAGCCCCCTGTATTGGGCTACAAAAACCTGAACCTCTTCAAACTTTTCAGGCTGGTTTATCATCTGGGAGGCTGCCACAAGGTGAGGAGGAGGGGGTGGAGCTAATATCTGGAAGGGGATGGGGCTATATGACATATTTACTTCCTGGGAGGAGTGGGTGGAGCTAATGAAGTGTCATCGAATGTGAGTGATGATGCTAAGGAAGGTTTCGCAGGCTGGACTGAGCACCTGATGATCTTCTTGGCTGTCTGACACAACCCGATGGGTTTTCCTGTCCTGTCAGCTGATAACGTAGGTGACTGAACTCTGTGGTTCTGTTTCAGATCGAGTCTGGCACGGTGTGGAAACAGGTCTACATGGACCTGGGGATCCCCATTCTGAACTCTGCTGCGTCCTACAATGTTAAAACGGCCTACAAGAAGTAAGAAGAGCAGATTCCGAAGACACTATTGAAGGATGATCGGTTTGTTTTGACCGCTGTGTTGGTCTGACCTTTGTTCTGTCCAGGTATCTGTATGGGTTTGAGGAGTACTGCCGCACCGCCTCAATCACCTTCAGAACCATCCACCACAACAACCCCCCACCCAACATGGTTCTGAGTAACCACAAGAAGGCCCAGGCCGAGTTACAAGAGTCCACCAGCCCACAGCCGAAGATGGAGCCCGTCGAAGATAAGGAGGAGGAGGAAGAGGAGGAGGAGGAGGAAGAGGAGGAGGAGGAAGAAGAAGAAGAAGAGGAGGAGGAGGAGGAGGCCGACTCTGAGAGTGACAAGGAGATAAAGGAGAGAAAATCTTCTCTTCGGGTGAGACGTGTCTCCTTTTGTTTCAGAAACCAGGATGTAGTCTGGTCTCCATGTGTTGGGTGTGAAGTTCTGCTGAACCTGAACCCAGCGGGTCTTTGGTCTGGTTTTAGGGGAGGAGAAGGTGCGTGGGGAGTCGGATGAAGTTGTCCTCTCGACTGAATCTTCCTGGACGAGGTGAAGTGGAGAACAGTGAGGAGGAGCAACGGGAGGTGAGAACGCGCAGCAATAGAAGGATGGATGATTCCGAAAAAGGCTCAGAGGAGGAGGAAGAGGAGGATGAAGAAGAAGAGGGGGACGAGGAGACCCGCAGGAACAGGTAAGACTAAAGACATTTTCATTTCTCTGTGATGTTTAACAGTATTTAACGTCTGATCTTAAACTGCTTGTTTTAGGAGTGAGGACGGGGAGGACGAAGACTCTGTGACGGGGACGAAGGTCAGGGTGAAGTACGGCCGAGGGAAGACCCAGAAGATCTACGAAGCCCACATTAAGAAGACTGATGTGGACAACGGAGAGCAGTTCTACCTGGTCCATTACTACGGCTGGAACGTCAGGTTGGTGAAGCTCTCAGAGCTGGATTCAGAGTTCATCTGTTTTCCTGACAGACTGAGTTCTGGTACCATGGACTCAGGTGTTCTTATCTGCCTGGCTCTCTCTGATCCTCAGGTATGACGAGTGGGTGAAAGCCGATCGAATCATTTGGCCCTCAGAGAAAGGGACCAAGAAGAGGCAGAGGAGGAAGATGAAGGTGATAATTGACACGTTAGTTTCTGACAACAACCAGCCTTCAGGAAACGTTTACATTTTAGTAAATTATAGCACCAAGTAAATCCACTAAAATGTCTTAGAACAGTCTTTTACATTAAGTCTGTTGGATTTGATGTCTTCGATCATCAGAACTTACAGAAGAGTCCAGTGTGTGCTACACTTTAACCAACAGGTCTGCTTGGTTCTGGTACTGATCCAGGCACCAGAAGTGATGTCATAGTTATTCACATATCCTTTAGAATATGTTTAGTTAATAGGAAGTGATGTCATTTCTATTATTGGCATTTAAATAGAAATAGGCTGGCGCCACAGCCCACTTTATTCGAAAGAGGCTGCCATCTTTGTAAGTGCTACAGGAGCATCTTTAGTTACTGTCAGATTACATGGCAGAAAATCGTAGGTTTGAGGGGAAAACAGCTCGTCTAATGCACCGTATTAAACCAGGGTTTGTTGCTTTCTAAAGGCAGATTATGGATAATGCATTATTATTAGTAATATATTTTCCTAACTACCGTAATTACCATTAGTCCACCTATTTTATGGGTGAAATACTTTAAAAAGTAACTTGGTATATAAACTGCAAAAACTTCTACATTTTAAAGCTCATTTTATTAAAAGTCTAATCTTTTTAGAGATTTATGTAGAAAATATTGTCTTATTTTTAGAAAAAATTATGAAATCCATTCCTGTAAACTATTTAATCACTTAAAGTACAGTTCTGTTAGGATGATTGCAGCCCTCAGTCGTTTTTTTCACCGAGCAGAGAGCCCAGTTGACAGGAGGCTTATTTTAAATACTTTTGTTTTCTGTTTTCACTTTATGTACAATAAATGATTATTTAGATAAAAAGTAAAGCTTTTTTCTTTGTTCGTAGACTGATGTCACAGCATGACGTGTAGCACCTAGCAAAATGACTGCCATGACTTCTAGTGCTGTTCCATGACTTTTTAAAATTCATCAGGATACGGTGTCAAAGTATCACCATCCAACCTTACTTCCTGTTGACTGAGCCCGATTGTCTTCACGTCCCTTCAGATCAGAGACAGGGACGACCTGGACAAGGACGAAGAAAAGCAGATTCCAGTGGGGACGGTTAAACCGCCAGGGCCCAAGCGTGGTCGTCCTCAGATCAGAAACATGCACACTGGGCCCGCAGGACGCAGCGTCCTCAGAACCACCAGCAGTGAAAGACAGTCCAATGGCAAGAACGAGACAGATCCAATGGCCAACATGGCTAACGGAGACGGTAAGAGAGAGAGCTATCCATTGCAGCAGGGTTATGATGTCAGAACTGTTTATTTTATAGCTCCTCCTCATCTCTACAGATACGCCTCGCAGGAGAACCAGGAGGACCTCTGGAATGTACGAATCGGACCGGGTGTCTAATGGTGAGAACACGTCCACTTCCTGTTTCCTGCTAAACAACCGTACCTCTATATCTAACCTCTCCTCCCCTGCAGAGGATTCTGGGAACTCCTCAGACAACAGCGAATCCGATGATGAACCAGAGAAGATGGACAGGTTGTCGCCATGGCAGGAGACTGCTGAAGCTCCGCCCAGTCAGCCAGAGGAGGAGCCAGAGGGGGAGAAAAAGACAATTGAAGAGTCTGATGTTATTGTTAGCATAGCAACGTCGTCTCTGCTGCCAGCTGCTGCGGACTGTCCCAGCATGCTTCAGGAGAATGCTGAGGAAGTGCTGAGCCAATCAGAAAAGCAGCAGGGGGAGGAGCCTGGAGTGATGTCGTCACACCTGGACAGAGTAAGCCCAATGTCCAGCCCAGACAGGACCAAGATGTCACCTGGACAGGAAGTCCTCCCCCAGACATCCCCCAGCAGGATGCTCCCCCAGCAGCTGGTGTCCTTGTCCCCCCGCATCACGGAAGACCACGCGCACTCATCTGTCCTGTCCTCCCCCAAGGTCAAAGGACGCAGGACTATCCTCAAGGAGGCAAGCTCAGAGGCTCCGCCCACTATCCCTCTTTGTAGTACCAGCCCCACCCACAACTCTCCCCCCAGCCCTCCTCGGGCTGTTGTGCTGTCTTCTCGCAGCATCCTCAAGAGACAGGAGGAGCCCATGGTGGTCCTCCATTGCCTCCCCACTCAGCACCTCCCACCCAAGTCTCCCTCTGCCAACTCTGACACAGACTCTGCCACTGAGGAGGAGGAGCTGCTCCTCCAGGAGAGGAGCACCACCACCCAGGAACAGGAGGAGGAGAAGCTGACCCCCCAGGAGAGGAGCAACTCTGTCATGAAAAGAAAGGCAGCAGAGGAGGAGCTGCTCCCCCAGGAGAGGAGCAGCTCCTCCCCAAGGAAGAAAGGGACGGAGAAGAAACTTTGTCCTGAAAAAAGGCAGGAAGAGGCTCCCTCCCCCTCCAAACCTCCTCGTTCCCCGCTGCGCCCCAACAAGAGGAGCGACGAAGGTCTGAATGCCGAGGAGGGGGCCCTCTCTCTTGAAAAGGAGGTGCAAACTAAGTTTGCAGAGGAGCTTCTGGTGGATGGCACTATTAAGGAAGCAGAGGTGCATGCTGGGAATCCTCTCCCTGCAGCAGAAGACCCTACCTCCCCTGTTGAGGAGGTGGAGCCTCAGATGGGCCCAGACTCCCTGGTTTGTCATGAGGTGGACCTGGACGATCCGGATGAGAAGGAGAAGCCCACCTCCTCAGCAGAACATCTCCTCCTGATGGTGAGAGAGGAGCAGCAGATTCTGCCCGCCCTGCCCCTGGTGGTCCACTCCTCCCTCCCGCCCCACCTCCCCAAGGCTCAGGTCAGGCCCTTCCTAATAGCTGCCAACCCTGCCCCCTGCTCTGAGGATCTGCCTCTGGTCACTGGTGGGGGGCAGGAGGGAGACTCCAGTCCTGGGTTTGAGGGCAGCACCTCCTCGTCCTCCACCTGCCTGCTGTCTCTGCAGGACAACAAGGACCGAGGTAGGGACGGGAGACAGCACACCACTCTGATCCAATCCTGGGTTTGTCGTCTAACGCATGTGACCTTTGACCCCTTAGGTCAGAAGAGGGTGAACGACTGCGACTCCAGCCCGTCCGCCAAGAAACACAAACGGAACCAAAAACGGACCCACACGCCCGCCAAGGTGGACAAGAATGGAGCAGGTGAGAGCATGTCCTCTGTCAGGAACCTGTTTCAAGGGTCAGAACACGAGAACGACCCCTGACCCCCCTCATCTGTCTCCACAGGACACAGCAGCGACAGCGAGGACCAGTCTCGTCTCTCCTCAGTATCCAAGTCTCAGAAGTCCCGATGTCCGAGTTTCTTGTCTCCATCTGCTCACTGTAAAGACAAACGGAACTCCCCGTCCCCTCAGCGCTCCTACAAGTGGACCCTACAGCTCGGTACACACACACACACACAGTCTGAGTCTAATACTACAAGATCCAAACGTTTCAAACACAAGCAGATCTTTCTGTCTGAAGAATGATGTCCAGCTGTTAGTTCTGGGTCTGGTTGATTCTCAGACCCATACTTGCAAACTTGTCGCTTTTCGGCAAAATTCACAGATTTCAATTAAAAAAAATCTTATTTACGTGAATCATCGATCCGAAAGTTCAAGCACAGCCCCTCTGTAATCCTAGATGGATTTCAGAACCGAGCTGATGGTGTTTTTACAGAAATGTTTAATCAGAACCGGGCTCTTGGTGATTCACGTCCTAAAACTGCATCCAAACTAATAGTTCTGGCAGAGCTCCGAACCGGTCTGGTTTTAAAGACCTAGAAGACCCTTATTGACATTTGACCCTCCTCTTTTCTCAGACGAGTTGGACAATATGTCCAGCACAGACAGGATCTCCTTCCTGCAGGAGAAGCTGCAGGAGATCAGGAAGTACTACCTGAGCCTGAAGTCCGAGGTGGCCTCCATCGACAGGCGAAGGAAGAGACTAAAGAAGAAGGAGAGGGAAGGTGGGAGCACCAGGGCATGCTGGGAAATATGAGTTCATAACATCAACCTGAACACCAGGAAGTTAAAAACTGGCATTAATTACATTTGATAGTTTTAATGCAGAATAAAGTGAATGGTGAACCATGCATGCAAACAGGAAGTCCTTTCTGGGTTCTTATTGGTTCTGTTTGTCCTCCTCAGTGTCCAACACAACGGTGTCCACCTCATCGGGTTCCTCTGACACGGGCATGAGTCCAACCTCAGCCTCGCCCACTCAGAACACCTTGGCTGTGGAGTGCAGGTGATGATACGCCCACAGAGCTCCGCCCCATCCCCACAAAGACTCCGCCCACTACGTAGGCCCCGAGCTAAAGAAGGAGACACAGACTCCCAGTTGAGACTGACGCAGTGGCTGACGGGAACCCGCCACTTTTCGTGTGGCAGCACAGAGGCTCCGCCCCCTCACTTCCTGTTCGAGGAGGCAGATGGCAGCACGCCATTTGAGTGGATACAGAACGCCGCCTTTGTTTCCTCATTTCACAATAATTCGCCGCTTGTCGAAGGCGGAGTCAGAGGGGGGTCAGAGGTCAGCGAATCCTGAGCCTTCCCTCCACCTTTAATTTATTCACGTCAATATAAACAAACCAACGTTCGGCTTCTTTTTGTTTTGGTCTTTCAATAGAATTAAAGCTTTTATTTTGAAAATGGAAAAGTGAAGGAGGCTGAAAATTAAAACATTAATTAAATTCTTTTTTCACCAGCAACTTTCAAACTTTATTTTTTAAAATCTGAAATTTTGCTAAGACGAAAACAAAAGTTGTTGATTTTTCTGGAATGGACTAAAAATCTGATCTACTTAATTTTCAGATGTTTGACCAGTCAAATCAAACGGATTCATTTTAAAAGTGAATCTGGAGTTATTTTGACCTTCATCAGTTAAACCAGAATCTGGATTTAAAGCCCCTCAGAGGACTGAATGTGACTTTCTGTCAACGATGCACTTCTGACCCGTTTTCAGGGACGGTTGCTCTGGAGGACCTCTTTCTCATTTTCTGCGTCGGGTTCAGGCAGACGGCTCCTCTACACGTTTGTTTTGTACAGAAAATAAAAATCCACACCTGTATTTGAATTTTACACGCCTGCTACAAAGGATTTCTAATATTTTCTAAGAGAAGACCGTTTGTATTGTAGTATTACAAACTCTGTGTATTTTTTGTTTGTTTTGCTGGCGGTGCTTCGGAGCGACGATGTAAATACAGAAACGGTGTGAGAGCACAATGAGCAGCGTCTGTTTCTAATAAAGTTTTTAACAGTTTATTGTTAAGCGGTGTCATTTAACGCACGGTAAACCTGATGGTGCAGATTTCAGAATTATAAGACATCGACCAGTGACCCGGAAACGTTTTATTTTCCAAAACAAAGACATGAAAGTTCACAATATATATAAAAAAAAAAGTTGTGTTTACATGTTATCTTCATCAGAGTCATCCTCTTCCTCCAGAGAATCCTGAAA
This sequence comes from Nematolebias whitei, assembly GCF_014905685.2. Classification (NCBI taxonomy): domain Eukaryota; kingdom Metazoa; phylum Chordata; class Actinopteri; order Cyprinodontiformes; family Rivulidae; genus Nematolebias; species Nematolebias whitei. Next base: position 30,005,070 of record NC_056518.1, on the reverse strand, counting down.
CAGAAAACAGAGCTTTTATGAACTATAGGAACCTTTACCATCGCCTGCAGTGTCATAAATGAACTACAGGAACTGCTCTAAATTAATTCAGGTTCTCTGGATGGATTCTTTTTGGTTGAAACGTTTAGTCTTTTATCCAAAAGACCGTCAGTCTGAGGAGCTGCAACAAACTCAGTCTTGTGTGTGCTGATATCTAACTCCTCCCTCACCATGGCAACAGTTTCCACCTGCCTGAAGACCGCCACAATCATCCCAGTTCCCAAGAGCTCTGCAGTGACTGGTCTGAATGACTACTGGCCAGTAACCCTCACCCCAATAATCACTAAATGCTTTGAAACTGGTCATGATCCACATAAAAGCTACCATCAACGAGGACCCTCACCCGTACGCATAACGCAAAAATCGATCAACAGAAGACACCATCTCCTCTGTGGTCCACACTGCTCTCGCCCACCTGGAGCAGAAAGACTTGTGTCCGTATGCTCTTTGTGGACTTCACGTCTGTCTTCAACACCACGGTCCCCCAGACCCTGATGGACAAACTATTCACACTAAGACTAAGCCCCTCCATTTGCAACTGAGTCCTAGACTTCTTAACAGACTGCAGTCAGTGAGGATCCACAACTTCTCCATAGTTCTCAGCACTAGCTTCCCTCAGGGATGTGTGCTGAGCCCCCTCCTGTTCACTCTGCTCACGTATGATTGTGCAGCTACCCATCCAGTCTGTCACATTGTAAAGTTTGCAGATGATAAGGTGGTGGGATGCATCACAAACAACGATGAGTCCAGCTACAGGCAGGAGGTGGAACACCTGGAGCGCCGGTACAGGAAGAACAACCTTCGCATCAATGTGAAGAAGACGAAGGAGATGGTCGTGGACTTCAGAAGGAAAAAACACAGCTACCCACTCACCAGAATATAGGAGGATCTGTGGTGGAAGTGGTCTCCAGCTACAAGTACTTGGGTGTAAACCTGAATGGCAACCTCAGCTGGAGCAACAACACACCAGCCTGATCAAGAAAGCTCATCAGAGACTACTTCCTCAGACGGCAGAGACGAGCTGGTCTGGGAAGCTCAGTCCTCACCTCCTTCTACAGGTGTGCAGTGGCTGCACAGCTGCAGAAAAAAAAGATTTGCAGAGAGTGGTGAAGGCTGCACAGAAGTCTGTTGGAGTTGGTCTCCCCACCATCACAGACGTCTACACCTCCAGATGCAGGAAGAGGGCCACCTGCATCATGAAGGACCCCACTCACCCAGCACACACACTTTTTGCCCCGCTCCCCTCAGGAAGGAGGTTGCAGAACCCAAGTATAGAACCACTAGACTGAGGAACAGCTTCTACCCTGAAGCTGTTAGCCTCATGAATCTCTAACCAGAATAATCACTGAAAAGAAAAATCACTGTAATGTTGGAAGTTTAATCTTGCTGGAGGCCCGGTCTGGTCGACTCTGACTCATAACCTGGTTCAGAACAGATCATACTGTCAACTGCTCACAATGAATGATCCCTGGTTCACCACCAGATAGGGAGTCACTTTCGTTTGCTTGCTTCCAACGCTTAGATAGATTTGCACATCACCACATTATCCACCAACAGGAACAAATAAGACCAATGAGGTCACACATAGTCACTCCATTGATACACTCTGATAGGCTGTGCCTGCCCCGGATGTGAAGGTGGAGCCAAGGGCCAACATAAGCTATGTTCTGTTTAGAGCTGTCATTTCTAACCCGGAGCCCGGCCCCACCTGACCCAGATTTGGACCGGGCCAGGCCATAAAAATGTGCTTAATGTGTGGGCCGGGTCGGTGTCGGGCTTTTTATAGCAGGGACGAGCGTGGCCGACGATCCACTATATGCAAACATGGCTTGCCATACTACACCTGCTGCATGCATGCAGCCATTTGACCGCGCGCTGACCGGCTGGTTGAAAGAGGTAAAAAGTTTTGTTAGGTTTCAGATGGACTACTGCCAGCGATCCATCATCCCAAATGGACGTTCATTCAGCCGCTGCATTCAGCGGACGCGCGCGGCTGACGACTCAAACAGGTGAGATCACAAAATATCTGACATGTCAGAGCAGGGTCCAATGCAGGCAAAAGCAGGGGAAGCATTTAATGCGCTTTGATAGCTCCTCAGCTCCAATCTTCTGCCCCCTCAGCCGCACATTAATAATAGTTGGTGATCAAAGCTTAATTAAAAATGTCGGGGGGGTGTTGGGTTGGACCTGTAATTACTGTTAAATCGTCGAATCGGGTAGGGTTCGGAGATGATGGCTGCGGGCCGGGATGGTTTGGATTATTTGAACCCGAGTGCAACTCTAGTTCTGTTGCACGAGGCCTCCGCTTCCGTTTCCTGGTTAAGACGGGTCGGACGGACGCCTTAGCGCTGAGCTGGTAACTTTTCCTGCCTTATAAACATTAAATGGTAAATAGAATTTACTTCTCTTGATTTTAGTGAGTTCGTGTGAGTTTCCTCTCCACCTGGGAACAAAAGAACCGGAAGGGTGCCGTGGTCGGACGGCTGACAGTAATGCTACTTTAATTGGTGCTGCTGATTATCCATGCTGCTGATCTCATGCTGCTGTATTCATTCATACCTATATGCTCACCAGACTCATGCTCGGGCTGCTGTTACACCGTGTTGTTTTGCATTGTTAGTGTTTAGCGTATATCTTAGATCTTTTAGCGTAACGTCTGATGTTTGTTTTAACGTATACCTTGGTGTACGTCTTGCTCAGAGACACCACGACATGTGCGAATGGCTTGGGATCGAACCTGGGACTTTCGGCCCAAAGTCAGCTGCCCTGCCTCTACTACATATCGGCCCCCATAGGAACTGTTATGTTCTTTACAAGATTATAAATGAACTATAGGAACCTTTATTGAACCCTGCAGGACTACGCTTGAACTATAGGACTCTTTACTGCCCCCTTCAGGATCATAACTGAACAATAGGAACCTTTATTGAACCCTGCAGGACTACGCTTGAACTATAGGACTCTTTACTGCCCTCTGCAGGACCACACCCGAACTATAGGAACCTTTACTGCACCCAGTAAACTCAGGTGTGTGTAGCTCACCTTTGCATATTTCTCTGCTTCCTCTCTGACGTCTTTGGGAACAAACTCGTGTCGTCCGTTTGTGACTGAAGAAAACAGGAGAAGAAGAAGAGTGTTACCATGAGAACAGCAGTCTGGATCCAGTCTGATCTCTGACTGGATCTTACCTTCTCCAACCCAGCTGAGTTCCAGTTCAAACGCTTTGTCCTTCACCTCGTCGTGAACGATGTAGATTCTGAAAAACAGAATTTAAACTTTGTCACTTTTAATGCTTTTCATAAAATCGTTAAATCTATTTTGACAATTCTTCATATTTCAAATGAATCATCATTTAAGGAAAGAAAATAAAATGAACGTTGAGGTTTGAACTCACATTTTAGCGACTTCTTTAACGAGTTCTCTGCACGTCATGTCTTTCATCTGAGAAACAGAAACATTGGCACATTTTTACACTTCATTACTGATCAGAGGGTTCTGCTCTGGTGGTTTTGATGATCCGGTCTCACCTGCAGTTTTTCAATCTCGGTCTTTGCAGCCTGTTTTGCTTTTCCGATTGCGCAGCCCCAGTAACCCTGAACACAAATGGGACATTAGCAGAGATTACAGCAGAAAAGAATCTTGTGACTTAAGTATTTTCTACACCAGGACCCAAACACGACACATTACAGTATACCGAGTACATGACCGCAGTAAACATACAGTGTTTGTGATACTGATTTGGTACCATTCGATTTGGATTTGGTCTTTTAGTACCAAAAGACTTCTTCACACTGAAAATAATAAAAAATAAAAGACAAAATGTTTCCACAAAGAAGAATCTATCCAGAGGACCTGACTCAACCGTGATAGAGTTATCTACCTGGATTACTGAGCTGCATCAGGACAATTTACTCTGTACATGACCTTAGTAAAAGTACACAGTACTTTGTATATACAAACGTCCTGGGGAGGTCTGTGAGTGGTGCGGGAAGAGGGGGTGGGGTGATGACGTATCAGTTAAGTGTCTCCCCCGGCTGCAGTGAAGTGAGTTTAACACATAGACATTTAATAATTTATTACATGTCATCACCTTGGTTTGGGTAGCGGGGGGGTGTCCTTGGAAAATAGTCCAGGAAACCCTGATTGGTGCTCTCACCTGCAGTCTGTCTGAGTCAGGAACACTGCTAACTGTGAACCAGACAGCACGACCCGTCCTGCTCTGACTGGGTCAAACTGTGGCTCTGGTTCAGTTTATTTGTTGAAAGCAGCATCAGCTTAATCCCTGTATCATCATTAGATTGGATGGATTTAAAAATACCAAAACAAAACTACAAAAAAACTTGTTCCCCTTTCATTTTCATTTATCAGGCTCCTCTCTTGTGGAATCAACTTCCAGTTTCTGTCCATAAGGTTGACACAATGTTCAGTTTTAAGACTGGGTTTAAGACTCTCCTTTTTGATAAACACTATAGTTGGGATTGGCTTGGGTTTCCTGAGCTATCCCTTAGTTATAGGTTTAAGACTGCTGGAGGACAAATTGACCACATTTTCTCTCTCTGCTGCTTCTTTACTTGCTCTACCTGTTTGTATTTGTAATTATTTCTATCTTAACGTGTTTCTTTAATCTTTCCTCCAACAGAAAGTTCATCTGGACCCATCATTCTGTGTCTGTTTGTTTCTACTTCCTGTCCTCTCAAACCTCAGCCAGTAGATGGCCGCTTGTCCTGAGCCTGGTTCTACTGGTGGTTTCTCCCCGTTAAAGAGAGTTTTTCCTTTCCACCGTCTCCTTTGTGCTTGCTCAGGATGGGAGACTGTGACAAAGTGAATGTTCAACACAATCTGCTGCTTCCTTAGATAGAGAACTTTTACTAATTGGCTTTTATAAAGTATGTGAATGTTTCTGTTCAGTGCCCTGAGACAACTTCTGTTGTGACTTGGCGCTAAATAAATAAATTGAATTTAAATAATTTTTTACAGATGATGGAAATCTGTCACAGCAACAGAGAACTTTAATCCCTGTCAATGTCAATTTTATTTATATGGCACATTTATAAACAAAGTTGACCAAAGTGCTTCACAAACAGGAAATCAGCAATAAAATAAACGAAAGTGTTAGTGAATCAAAATGAGTGAGACAGTTTGATTCAGACTGATCAGTTAGGAAATCCGTGTTAGTGACGACAGAGAACAAACGGTCCTTTTCTTTTATTTCAGCTCTTTATAACGATGATATTAAAATATTATTTATGAACTTCAAGTGGAAAAACATAAACAATGTAGTGTAAAGTAAAATGACCCACGTGTGAGATCCCGGACGGGTCCACCATGTAGAGCTGAGGCCCGTCGTCTTTGTCGTACGAGCCCAGGATGAAACTGAGTCCAACAGAACCACAGAACTTGTATTAGAAAGAACTCACCTTAAAACCAATTAATTTTACAATTTATAAGATTAAAAACAGATTAAAGTTCTGTTGGGACTGAGACCGACCTGCAGCCGAAAGGTCTGACGGCGCTGTACAGTGTGTAGGCATGGACGTACATCGCCACCCTGTCCGACAGGTGCTGTAGGACATACAGAGACAGACATGAGGATAGACAAGAGGACCATACAAGAGACAGACAAGAGGACCAGACAAAAGACAGACATGAGGACAGACAGAAACTGACACGAAGACACACACAGACGTGGACAAACATGAGGACAAACAGAGAAAGAAACAAGACATGAGGACATACACAGGGCCCGACATGAAGACAAACAGAAAAAAACGAGGACACACACACAGAGACAGACATGAGGACAAACAAGAGACGGACATGAGGACAAACAAAGAACAACATGAGGACAAACAGAAACTGACAAAGGCAGACACATATGTGGACAAACACAGAGCCAGACATGAGGACAGAGACAGACAGAAATAGACATGAGGACAGACAACAGATAGACATGACGACAGACAGAAACTGACACGAAGACAGACACAGAGACAGACATTAGGGCGCACACAGAGACATAGGAGCGTTACCTTCAGAGGAATGTCGTGTCCATAGTTTGACCTGAAGTTGGACGCTTCTTCTCGAGCGACTTCAGCCAGAGAGCGAGCGTCGGCTAACAGACCAGCTACTGCCTGCAGGGAGGGACAGGACGGAGGGACACTGACCAGTCTGAGTCATACTGTCTCATACATACTGATTCAGAACAGTTAGTTTTGTGGTTGAGCCAGTGATGTCACGTTGTTTATATCACTACAAACATACAAAAGGACGTGTTGCCGCAGTGATGAGCTTGTCATGCATCTCATCTAAAATAAATCACATCAAAGGACAGAGTTTCTGTTAATCTAATGTCCTGTGTGTGTGCATGTGTGTTACCATGCCAACATGTCTGTCAATATTGAAGATGCGTTTATTGGAGCCATCCTCATATAGTTTGGACAGGACGAGCTTCTCCACCCCAAACACAATCCCGTCCTTACAACGGATCCCGATGGCTGTGCTGCACACACACATACACAATTAGGTCTCACTTCCAGACACAGTGTGTGTGTGTTTCACAGCTCAGGTAAAGGAAGAACAAACTGACCTGCTGTTCTCCACAGCCTTCATTGCGTACTCCACCTGGAACACCCGCCCATCAGGAGAGAAGGTGGAGGCCGACAGGTCATACTGCAGAACAACACACAGCGTTAACATCATAAAATTAATCTGTGTAAATGATAAAAAGCAGGTGCATTCTTTAATAGCTTTTGGCTCAGTCCACATTATCTGTAAAAAATAAAAAAAATAAAAATAATATTCTTGTTCTTCATTTTTTTTTTTCATTCAACCTTTTTTTATACAGGTTAGTGTCACTGAGCCTCGAGGACTCGGTTACAAGAGACCTGTTTAAAGAGATGTTAAGAGAAGCATTTATTCACACGGTTTAAGTTCAACTTAAAGAAAAAAATCAGTTGCATCTGTACAGAATTTCTTTTTTACTAATTATGTTTTCTCCACGTGTAAACCAACTTTAAATATAATTTAGAATAACATAGCACAGCCGCTCTATAAACTCGGGAATTTAAAGTAAAGTTTTCTGGCAGTAATGTTATTTTTGTTTGCTTACTTCAATCCCGAATGAACATAACTAGTTTATTTAAGAGAAAAACGTATTAAAATCTGCTGTTTACGTTGCATTTATGAGCTAAAAATCACACAAACTTAAAAAAATCCTATTTAAGAACAGAGTCTGGCAGGCACCGGAGCTAACCGTTAGCAGCTAACTGGTAGCAACATGTTAACAGAAAAATTGAAGTTTATTTAAACTCAATTTTGTACCAAAAGTGTAATGAAAACTTTGATTTTTTTTGTTTGTATAAACAGTAGGTACATTTAATTAAATGGAAACATAAAACAGTTACACTTTCACTTTAGCTTCAGCTAACAGGCCGGTCTGTGACTCAGCAAGCTAACATGTTGCTGTAAGAGAAATTTCTGTTAAATAAAATGTTTTGTTTTTTTTTCAGTTAGAAACGGACTAAACACGAACAGAACTCTCAAACTAGAGCTAATATAAAGTCTATAAGCGTCTGAAAAACTCACCCCGGTCCCGATAGAGCTCATTTTCAAACACTCTGTACTCAGTACAGATCTAAACTGTACTTCCGGGGTTATTCACCAACTTCCGGCTCCTGCCTTCACAATAAAAGTCTCGCAGCACATCAAAACTATTTTCGACACCTGCCTGTTTTTTCTCTGAATTCAGTAGCGTTCACACAGGATTTATTTATTTTTTTCAGTGTTGACAAAGTTTTGAGTCTCAGAACCAGCAAGTTGGATTACAGACTTGTTCAAAATTTAACTAACACTTTTGATTTATCCTCCTCCTGCTTTTTCAATCACACAATCTTCAACCAGGAATGGAAGCTTTACTCAGAAAAAAGTGAAGAAACATTCAGATACAGTTCAATAATAAAAAAGGGGAAATATGATTTTATTATAAAATAAAAGTTAACAAAACGACTGACATTAAGGCAAAACAATTTACCATCAGCTGGAGTTATAATTAAAAAAAAATCAAGAGAGAAAGTGACAGTGATGATTAGCGTTCATTAGTTTATACAAATACAAGGCTTTGTTACATTTCTGATTCTGAGATGACATTTAAATGAGGACAGGAACCAGAACCAGAACTCACCACTGCCATCACACAGCAGCAGACATTACACGGACTCACACAGAATCAAACTGGACCGCAACGGTTCCTGAAACAAAAACTTTTATTTTTACAGACCATTTCTGAAATTATTTATTTTTTCTTTATTTACCCGCTGTTCTGGAAACAAACTTTACATTTACTCATGAGGAAAAAATCTGACAACCAGGAGGAAATCGCTAGGAACCCAACTGATGTTTAGATTCATGTTTTTATTGGTTTAACTCGGTTTGTTCTTCAGGGCTCAGCAGAACCGGACCAGAACCAGTTCAATCAACAGGGGCAACCAAACTGGCACTGTCAGTTTTTTTTAGGTAACAGAATAAAAACCCTAACAGAGGGTTTACAGAAGGACTCATGTGAACTCCACTTAAGCTCCAAACTGACCCAGGTGGTTCTGCTGGATCAGAAAGGTGCTGCAGTTCTGACTTTGTGTCAGGAGGACCGGTGTAGGTTCTGGACCCTGTTCTTTTGGACGATGTGGGTGGGGATTTGGTTAGTGATGAACAAAACAGACTTTGTGTCATTTTTGTCTCTGTCGTGTCTCTGGTCCACAGTTCTCAGCGTTGTCCGTCCTCACAGCGGGTCGGGTCGGGCCGGGCCAAGCCGGATTGTTAAGTGGTACCTTTCAGAACGCTCACGCAGCTCTGCAGCAGCTGAAGGTTTCCCTGCAGGGGGCAGACACAAATCACACCTGTAAACACCTGTCCAGCCTCTGACATCACACAGCTCTGCTCTGACTGCTTGATCGGGTTCTGCAGGTTCTGTTGTGTCCAGAGCTGTGACTGATTGCTCCGAATGCTGCTGAGGGTTATGGAGTTCTGATCCGGACCCTACTGGGTCAGTACCTTTGCATGTTTGAGCTCCAGTTCTGCCAGCTCCACCAGGTTCTTCCTGAATGCCGCCACTCGTCTCGTCTTGAAATCGATGAGTTCTGGGTCGGAAAGAAACCAGAACCTTTAACAAATCAGAGGTCGGAACTGAAGGACGGGTCCAAACACCAACAGAACTCCTGATGGACGACTTTAATACGGGACGTTTTGGATCATGGTCTTTCTTCAGATGTGTAAACTCTAAGAGCATCTTTAAATACCCACAATTCAACACATGTTTAAAATCACAGACAGACGTTCTAGATCAACTTAAAGTGGAACCTGCAACATTAAAAATACATAAAATAAAACCCAAAGAACTTCACTTGATGACCTCTGACCCTTATCTGAAAACCCTCTGATCTCTAACCGATGACCTCTTGACCTTTACCTGAAAATGCTATTACCTCTACCCCGATGACCTCTACCTGACGTCCTGAACTTTACCTGACTATCTTTGACATTTACCTATCTTTGACCTTTGCCGGAAAACGCTCTAACCTCTACCCAATGATCTGACTTCTACCTGACAACCTCTGGTGTCTACCTGAAAATCCTCACCTCTACCTGATGACCTCTGACCTCTACCTGACATCCTGACCTTTACCTGACGATCTCTTAACCTTTACCGGAAAACGCTCTAACCTCTACCCGATGATCTGACTTCTACCTGACAACCTCTGGTGTCTACCTGAAAATCCTCACCTCTACCCGATGGCTTCTGACCTCTATCTGATGACCTCTGACCTCTACCTGACAACTCTGACCTTTACCTGGTTACCCAGCTGGTCACTGCAGACTGAAAACACTTGAAACACTCTATATTTAACTGAGCAGTGATGTGGTTTGGTGGGTCTCTTTCAGAAACAGTTTTTGGGATTGGGGGGGCAGAGAGACACGTCAGATGGGAGGGAGCCTACAGAGCGGAGGTGGTTCTACCTGGACCTGAACTAAATCCAACCTTGCTTGGCAGACTCGGAGATCTTCTCAAACTTGTGGCAGCAGAGCTGCTGGCTGGTCTCCGTCTGCAGGACGTCTCTGTTTTTGGCCCGAGCTTTATCCAGAGCCTTGTTAGCATTCTCGTAGTCCACCAGAGCTCGGCTCCTTCGGTACAGAAGGTCCTGCGGAAGAGGAGACATCATGAACAACATTTGTCCTCTGGACGTTCGTTCACTCTGGACTAAGAGGCAGTAAACAGGCGAACCTTGGCAGCCTGAGACTCTCTCAGGTAATATTTCAGAAGATCAGCCAGCTTCAGGTCTTTATCGGCTGCAACTCGAGCTTCAATTTTCTGTAAAAGCAGAAGACGACAGAAACACCATGTTCAAATACAGATGTTACAGATGTTAGTCTTCAAACCACAAATGGGTTCAATCAGCTCCGAAACAGAAATGAGCAACAGGAATGATCGTCTGATAAAAAAACTGAAGGTTTCTGAATCTTTTCTGTTTGATTCAGGCGTTTACTGGGGATCCATTAAGGCTTCAAGTACGATCACCGTTGCCACAGTAACGGGTCAAAAGATCTACAGTTAGTCTGCCTGAAGCCTCTCTGAAGACAAAGTTCAACAGGTTTACACATTTAAGACCACAGTGAGGACACTACTGATTAGTGTTCATTATAAATACAAATGAGGAGAGACTGAGCTCAGGACACATGTGCACTGAAAGGTGTCCAGGATCCAGATCTTTCAGATCACCAGATACGTCTGAACGCATCAGAGGAACACACATACCCTCGTTTTGTCGAACAGCTCGGACACTTTCAGGAAGAACCTGGAAGGAAACAAAAAAATCTGGTTAACAAGGAGGACAATGTTGTTGTTTCTGAATAAGAATGTTTTGTTTCTGACACATTTCAGTCCACATTCTGACCCGTTTCACTCCAGACTCTGAACCATTTCTCTCCAGATTCTGACCCGTTTCACTCCAGATTCTGACCTGTTTCACTCCAGATTCTGACCCGTTTCAATCCAGATTCTGACCCGTTTCACTCCAGATTCTGAACCATTTCTCTCCAGATTCTGACCCGATTCACCCCAGATTCTGACCCGATTCACTCCAGACTCTGACCCGTTTCACTCCAGACTCTGACCCGTTTCACTCCAGACTCTGAACCATTTCTCTCCAGATTCTGACCCGTTTCACTCCAGATTCTGACCTGTTTCACTCCAGATTCTGACCCGTTTCAATCCAGATTCTGACCCGTTTCACTCCAGATTCTGAACCATTTCTCTCCAGATTCTGACCCGATTCACCCCAGATTCTGACCCGATTCACTCCAGGTTCTGACCCGTTTCATTCCAGATTCTGACCCGATTCACTCCAGATTCTGACCCGATTCACTCCAGATTCTGACCCATTTCACTCCAGATTCTAACCAATGTAAGTCCAGATTTTGACCAGTTTCAATCCTGATTTTGACCAATTTTCGACCTGACTGATCAAACTCACACCAGATTCTGACCCGTTTGACCTCTTATTGTGGTGTAGTAACAGATCCTTGGTGTTCAGGTGGGGTCCGACAGGTGAGAACAGGTGTGTCAGATAAAGATGTTTGTGTTGAATAAAGGTTGGTTGTTCGTACTTGCAGAGGTCCGTGGACTCTTGTGTTCCTAACGTGTAGAGAGATGAAGCGATTCTGTTCATGTCATCAGCAGCATCTGAACAGAAACATCATCAGACACAGCCTCATTAAAAAGATCAAAGGAAGAAAAACAGAAATGTTCCTTTTCATCTGCTTTAATCCAGATTTTATTCCGAGGAATATGTTCTTAATTATTTAATAAAAACTAAACAAAGTTCCTGAAACAGTCCCTCATTTCTCCGTTGGCATTTTTAAACCCTTACTTTTATGGGAGCGGATCATTCGGTCACATTTGGCTGAAGAATCTTTGACTCTGTTGTGATATTCTAACAGAAACGTCTTTTCGTGCTCGAAGAAGTCATCCACGTCCTGAAACAGACCAGAACTGACACTGACCCTCTGACTTGATAAAAGCCAGCTGTGATGAGGGGGTGGGGGGTCTGTGTGTTCGCACCTTGACTCCGGCCACCAGGACACCATCAGCTGACTTCACCACGTTCTTAAAGAAATCCTCCAGTTTCTCCTTCTTGTTCTTCCCTCGAACACTCAGCTGAAATGAGACACCGTCGCAGGTTCAGCCCAATGACAGGTAAATCCAGGAGTTCTGCTCGACCCGGTTCTGATACTCACATCCTGGTTGTACTCCAGGAAGATGTGGAAGTTCAGGTCCTTCCTGAGGATGGGATGAGCGGCTACGCGACACAGGAAGACCTCGTGCATGGCCACGGTCTTCTTGAAGATAGCCAGGTACTCTCTGAGGGACAACACAACACAGGTGTGTGTGTGGTGGTGGTGGGGGGGGGTTTACAAAGGATGCCACAGTGTGGGGGGAGGGGTTACAGAGGGATTGAAGGTGGTGGGGGGGGTTACTCACGCCTCCAGCTCCTGCTTCATCTTTGTGAACTCCTCCTTGGTCATGGATCCTTCTCCCTCTCCCAGCTTCTGCAGCTTCTCTCTGGATGCATCAAAGTCGGGTCTGGGCGGGGCCGGGGGAATCTGGACCGACACAAACAAACAAACAAATAAATAAATAAACACCTAAAGTCACATTTTTGTGTTGCTGAAGCCATGCACCTGACAGAGACCATCTGAGCAGTGCAATGGAAAAACAAACCAAAGATCTTCTGTTTTTATTTAACATTTTTTTAGTTTTCAGAAGCCAGTAAACACATCATCATCATCATCATCATCATCATAGAGAAGGAACTAAAATAAACAGTTCAGTTCAGGGACTGAACCTGAATGCGGTTCTGTGCCACCAAACACTCTCCACAAGGTCCGGTTCTGCAGAACAGATCTACGTGGTACCCTTCCAGTGATCTCACTGTGAAGCCCGCTCCCTTCCACCATTTCAGCTTTGGACTCGGTTCTGTTCTGCAACTCTGACCCTGAAGTCGGTCCCACTCCCCGACCAAAGTTCAGTTCTGAGACTCTTATGACCCGGTTCAGTACTCACGATGTATCCTGCATAGTCTTCGTTTTCCACGAACGAGTCGTGCAGCCAGATGAACTCTTCGTGCTGCCGCACCACAGAGAACTCGTTCTGTTTGAAGTTGGGGAGCGTGCTCTGTGGAAACGGGCCGTACGTTAGCAGAACCTTGTGACAGAACTCGGACGGGCCTGGCAAAGTGCAGAGCCTTACCTTGGTGTGGACGGTGAACTTCACCTTGTCTCTCTCGCTGAGAGCATCAGAAATATCGACCTGCAGCGTGGCGTCCATCTCCAGATCCACGTTCACCGCTCGAGGCTGCAGGAGCAACATCAAGACCATTACAACCAGGAACCAGGAGGCCCACAACATTGATCCAGAACCAGGACTACCAGTCAGAATGTCCACAACATAATCTAGAACCAGGACGACCAGGATGAAGGTCCATAACATCAGAAAACAACGTTTGAATCAGAACATCTGACTCAGTGGGTTTTACTTCCAGAACCTCTGTGGAACAGATGATGGGTGTTGAATCATGTGACAGCCTGGTCCTGTTGGACCCGAACCGAACCAACAGTAGAACCATGTTGATAAACCGTTAGTTAGCGGGTTCAACTAGAGGCCTGTGGACTTATCCATCAGAACCGGGCTCACTGTTCGAACTGTGGTCCAGTCTGAGCCCAGTTAAATAGATTTAATGCATGTTAGCATGAAGCTAACGTTAGCATGAACGGCTAACCGGACCGAAACCGGACCCAGTGACTGACTGTAGAACGGAACCAGAACGAACGAACTCGGACCCAGGCGACAGGTGACCAGAACCACAGGTCCACATATAAGACAAACAGGCGGACACTTACTCCCCGGTCCTCCTCGGACAAGAAATCGGGTCCGTCGTCCAGCCCTTCCTGCTGCAGAGACACAAACACAGGTCCATTAGTTTATCGACACCGGAACCTTATCAACACAAAGGCAACAGTAGGACGTCACGAGGCGCCCGGTCAATGAACCGAACCGAACTTAGAAACAGGATAAACAGAAAGGGGAAGAGGAACATTGAAACCCACCATCATGGCTGCGAACGGCTGGGGACAGGAAGTGGACAGGGTTGCCAGATCCCGTGACAAAAACACGCAATCAGAGGAAAAATAAATAAACAAACAAACAGTAAAATATTTGTTTTACATAATGCAGTGAAAATGAGTTGCTGACAGCTTATAAAAATATTTTTTATTGTTTACTGAGACACAATCGTTTACTTCCAAGTTCCAACAAAAGTCGTCTCAGAACACTGTACATACACATTCACATACATTTTAAAAGCCAATTAGTAAAAGATATCTATTTAAGGAAGCCAGCAGATTGTGTTGAATCCACTTCATCACAGTCTCCCATCCAGAGCCAAAAGGCAACAGTGGAAAGGGAAAAACTCCCTTTTAACAGGGTTTCATGGACAAATATAACTATGATACGTATCATCTGCATAACAATGAAATTTTATCCCATGCTGTTTAATAACTTTGCCTAATGGAAGCATATATATAAAATAAAGAGTATTGGTCCAAGCACTGAACCCTGAGGAACTCCATGACTAACTTTGATATATGAAGATTCATCATTTAGATTTATAAATACAAACCGGAGTCTATCAAATGATTTAGAACAGTTCCTGTAATCCCAATATCATACACAGTAAAATATTGTGATCGACTGGATCAAATGCAGCACCGAGGTCTAACAGGACCAAGTCATTTTGTCAGAGGCCATGAGAATATTGGTAAAAAATCTTTCTAATGCGAATCTTTCTGAATTATTGAGTCATGAAAATTTACCAGTTAGGACAAATAACACACTGATATTTTATTTTTATAATAAAAACAATAAGTAGCCTAAGTACAGAGCTGAAGTTGATAAAACAAACAAAAAAAAAAAAACATGAGCGAATCAAAAGTAGCACAAGGCTAGCTAAAATAAGAATGCTATAGTTCTACCTACCAGCATCTAAGCAAAAAAGTTGTAGGTTAGCTTTAAAAAACAAACAAACAGCTAAACACAAATGTATCAAAAGGCTAACTAAATATAAATGCTAGCAAGAAGCTAAAAGTATCAAAAGGCAAGGTAAAACTATAAAAAAAGCTAGTTAAGTAGAAAAAGACTACAAGTAAAAAATAACAGCAAAGCTAGCTAGAAGTCAAAAATAGCAAAAAGGCTATCTAGAAGTTAAAATAAGCAAAAGCCTAGATACAAGTAGCTAAAAGACTAGCTAGAAGCTAAAAGTAGCACAAGGCTAGCTAGAAGCTAAACATAACAAGGGACACTAGAAACTAAAAGTAGGAAATGTAAGCAATAAGTATAAACTAGTTAAAAGCTAAATGTTGTAAGCTAAAAGTTGCCACAAGCTAGCTAAAAGCAAAAAATAAGCAGGCTCACTAAAAGCTAAATGTAGCAGGGCTATCAAGAAGCTAAAAGTAGCAAGAGGCTAGCGAGATGCTAAAAATAAGTTAGCTATAAGCTAAAAGTAGTGAAAAGCTACTAGGTTTCCACTCCAAGGCCTGGAAACTGGACTGCGCTTTCCTCAGGTTGATCCTGGGATCTTCTGGTTCCTGAAAATGTCAGAACTTGACCGACCCATTCAAACTCACCGCGCTTCAGGTCAGTTATATATAACGGTTCTTGTCAGTTATATATAACTGACAAGAACCAATGTTGAGATCTCAACATTGGTTCTTGTCCCAGTGTTTCTGATGAGACAGTCTTGTTGTACAGGAACTGGTTTTGACTTTGTTCTATCTGGGTTCCAACAAGTTCTGCTGGGATTTCACAGGTTCTGTTGCGGATAACGTTCAGACCATGAGTCGAGTTTAGTTCTGGTGAGATCCCAGGGAAAAGATCTTGGTGGATCAAACCTGACTTGCTTTAGACAACTGTGATAAGCTCTTGGTCCAGAAAACGGTTCCTGACAGAACCACTTTACCTGAAGGAACCCAGAATCCAAACAGAACCTTCAGGTTGAAGTTGTTTCTGTTCCTCTTGTTAAGAAACAGAACCATGACCTTTGACCTCTGCTGCCAAGCCTTTGTTTCTTTTCAGTAAGCCGGATGACAACCCGGGTAGAATGAAGAGCAGCAACAGGAGTTAAATTAAACCGGTGCATGCAAAGTTTGTCATTACCGGCAAACTCGGCTGGTTTAGATTCTAATTTATTACATCTGGACCATCAAACCACCAGAATTGTTAATCAGTCATGTGGTCATAATCTGGACAGAGAATGTAGCTGAAAGAGCACAAACTACACCCTCGTGACTGCGTTGTCAGCCGGCCTGTAAATGGTGTGCAGATGTAAACGCCACAAAACCTTTTAGCCAGGTGGGGGAAAAAAAATGAATCTGGACTGGTGAAACAGGCTACACATCATTCACAGACCAGGTGATAAAGTGGCTACCTAGGTGGGCGTGGTCTGAGCTCCTTTTTTTTTTTTGACAACACCCCTCTCAGGACCCGCCCCTAAAGTAGATGATCCACACAACTGATGTAAACAAAACAAAGCTGTTTTGCTGCCAAGAGATCGAAATGTGATGAACCACTTCCCACACAGTAAAATAAGCAGCCTGCTCTGTGATTGGTGGAAACGGGTGAAGCTGCTCTGATAGGTGGAAACGGGTGAAGCTGCTCTGATTGGTGGAAACGGGTGAAGCTGCTCTGTGATTGGTGGAAACGGGTGAGGCTGCTTTGTGATTGGTGGAAACAGAAACAATCAGTCAACTTGTCTGCCACAGGCTTTTATTGCAAAGTGGCTTCCTGTGATCTCAGAAACAACGTTCCACTTTAAGGCTCCAGATGTTTTTTGTATTTTTAGGGGGAAGGGGGGGGGGGGTCATCTCTCACTGCTGAAGGGATATGGGGGGCGTCAAACCTGCTTCCTGTAGTGCTTTCTTTACAAAATAAAAGTACGGTACACCAACTCTGCTGTGAAGTTACATTCAAACTGAAAGTAAGGCGATGACCTGGAGGAAAATCAACTGAGGTAAACAAAGCTCGTCTCGGGAAAACACCGATACACAATTTAAAGTCAGGATGTTTAGTGTTTGAATAACAACGGATGCATAGTCTAACAACATGTCTTGGGTACAGCTGAGAGGAACCAACAGGGTACAATAATAAATAAATCATATGTAAAAAGCATGATGAGTGCGACCCGTGTGCAGCAGGAGGAAGTGCTTCGCGGTGCTCTCCTCCCAAAACGTGGCTGCTTCCTTCATGGACTTTTTGGCAAAACTCTGGCTGTGTGGGAGAGAGACACCCTTCCTAGGGGAGGGGGGTTGGTAGTGTTTTTCTTCTTCGATTTCTGCCAGGTGAACGCATCACATGGCAACAAACTGCAAGGTGTTTGCATATAATCACGTTAATGAGATCTCCTTCATGTTGGAAAAAATAAAACAAAAAGACAAAAGAAAGAGGCCTAAAGACGCTAACACCTTCAGGACATGGATATAGACAGAGCAAGCTGCTGGGTGAAGTAGCGGCGGTCAGGTGGAGGGAAGGGGTGGTTGCTTCGGTCCTGATGGCACGGCGGTTGGCTTGGCTCCGCTCGATTGGCCGCCATTACATCACAGCGGTTTACCCTCCAGGGACACCACCACGTTCCCGCCCAGTTTCTCAGCCAGCGTCTGGCGGTCCTGGATGTCGTCCAGCCCGTTCACCTGCCACTCGTGTTTGATACCTGCAGGAACACGTTTGGGGTCAGTGACCACGCCCACAACAAACACACAGATGCAACATCAACACACCCGAAGGACGCTCTTCAACTGTGAGATGTTTTTATGGAAAGTGAAGTAAAGAAGCAAAACATCCTGAAACAAATGTTCCTCACACACGAGATTAAAAAAACCTGCTGCGGTTCAGGTCGAGACAAAGATCTAAAAACGCTCAACTTTACAGTGAAGAGGCTCAACTCGACACGGTTCTGATGGAGCGGTGTATAAAAATAACTGAATGAGTGTTTGTGATTAAATTCACCAAACAAAATGCTAAACTCTACTTCTGACTTAATGTGTTGAACCTTTATTCTATTTTTATTTTAAATCTTTGAATCTCGGACACGACTTGGACAACATTCTGAGAAATCAGGAACAGAATCAGTGACCCGGTTCATCTTCTCACAGATCAGTGGGTTACGAGCCGAGCCTCTGGTACCATGTTGACCCAGCCATGCTCAGAGATCCTCGTGTCTGGTTCTGGAAGCTCTCAGTTCACTCTTGAACTGGACTCAAATCACATCTTAGCGTGTCACAACACTCACCTGTAAACTTCTTTTTGATGGCATCTTTAGAGCTGGCGTAGATCATCTTGCTCTTCAGAGGAGCATTCTCAGGAGCCCTGTGGACACATGGAGGGAATGAGGTTTGATTTAATCTTCTAAAGCTGATTATTTGATCTTTAACCCAGAACTGAAGGCAGATTTTATTAAATCACCTTACTGAGGCCTTGGGTGTTTTAATAAACTGCAGCACTGATGTTTTGTTGAAAACTGTCGATATACTCTCAATATATTCTGGATATTTTACCTTCTACATGAAAAGTTGTTAAAAAACAAATAAGCCCTACAATAAGATGGAAGTGAACTGCAGTGATTTTATTTGGTTTATTCAGTAGCCTACGTTTGAATAAATAGTTTAAGGCAAAGGAAAACCTCACATTTAAGGCAGTTCATGGTTATAATTAGGTTTCTGTGCTGATTTAGAATTTGAGCCAAAGTTCATCTGAACTGTGGTTTTTATATTTTAAATCTTTTAACACGGTTACTTTTGGAAAGTTCCGGGCCTTTCCAGAGTCAAATTTAGACAAGTAAATTTCCTGGAGACGTACGAGACAAACTTGCACGTCTAAGCTCCAAACAGCAATAAAGTGCTGCCATGTTTATGAAAAATACAAACACGACCTGCAAGTCATTTAAAAGTGAAATGTTTCCAGTTTTTAGTACAATCAGTGCGTTTACATCAGTCTTTTTCTAAAAGAGCTTCACATAAACAAAAAATTAACGCCAACTAGAATTATCACAGGAAATATGCCTAAAACTGTTTAGTAAATTCAGCTGCTTCAACACAAAGTCCACAGACTAACTGAGATTATAATCAGATTATAGAAACATTTCACCTAAACAACTATTTTTTACAGCAGATCTGTATTCACACACAAGTTTTTAATCTAACGTCTCTCCCCCACGTGTTTCATGTGGAAGGACTGAAACGACCAACCTTGGCTCTCTCCTCCATTTTAATTTGGTCATTCACATCATTTAGACGTTCTGCTAAAAACTCAATGCTGGCTGTGACTTTCTGAGCTCTCCCGGTGGACTCACCCCACCTGAACGTCTCACAGCTAGGCTGCAGCAAGAAGTTGGGGGGGGGGGGGGGGGGGGTGTCAGGACCTATTTTTAGATCCATTGCAGACATGGAAGGTCCCAAATCAATTCTCAAATGTCAAAAATAGATTTTGTTAATCTGCTGCCGATGTACGATTCAGCAGTTGCAGTTTGTCCCAGCAGAGTTCCCGTAGCTTCCTGCTGTAGAAGCACGTTGCAGCAAAGCGGATTTATTTTACATCGTTTAGCTTTTATTCGCTAAAGATGATCTGTCTGCAAATATTTAAAGTTAGCAGTCTCTAAAGAGATTCAAATGTTTGATTTGTGTTTAAGCTTCCAGACATAAAGATGCTAAACCCGATAGCTCTGCTGTCATTTTCAATGTTAAGTTAGCATCTACGCTAATTGTTGGTCAGCAGCCGGATTAATAAGGTTTTATTTTTTTAATGCATGTTTTGTGCACTCCTTAGAAAAGGTTTTAAAGCATACAAATCAAAGTTTGTGTAACATAAATCGCTTAAGTTAATGATTAACTAATAATTGAAACACTCCAATAATGAAGTGGAAGGTGGCTAAATAAATGCAATTTGTTGATTACATCACGTGAGTAATCATTTGGAGCAGAAATCAAAACAGTACTTGATTTTCTGCTCGGCTCTAATTAATTTGTGATCTTCAAACCACGGCTGAAGTTAGTCTTTTGGACAAAATGATGTTCCTCATTTAAATAAAATTAACTTTATATGTTTTAGGGCCAGTGAGGGATCTGTAACAGGTTAATAATGTGTAGACTTGCAGTCAAACCTGAGGCTACAGCGAGTAACTGGGGTTTACGTCAACGTATGGAGGGACTGTGGGCCGAACCGCAAACCTTGACAAGTTTAATGAACCTTAAACCCGAGGCTTAATCTATCCTTTTTTATAAAACGCGTACAAAAGAAGATTTTCGTCTTTTAGATAATTGTTTCTTTAATCAGCATATTAGGAAAATCCAAAAAGCAGACTTTTTCTAGACTCCACCTGAAGGAGACCCAGACATAGAAACGTCAGTACTGTACCAGAAGATGAAGACCAGATCCTCTTTCTTGGACTCCTTGGTTTCGTAGGTGGCGTCGTACAGGCCGTATCTGCAGTCGCTGAGGGGGAGGAGCTTAACAAAGGTGCCGTAGGGGTCATCCACGGTCTCCCCGATGTCTCCAACCAGGATCTGTTTCCCCTCCTCCACGATGATCTTCTTCCTGTCATCGCTCAGACAGAACAGCACCGCCTTCTTCCTCTTCTTCACTTCGTCTTGGGTAGAAGACTTCCTCACCTTCATGTCATTGAAGACCTTGATGACCTCATCGTCCACTGTTACACCTGATGCCTACAAGGAGAGAAATCACACGTCACGCGCAGCATCTACAACAGAACCTAAAACCACACGTTTCCAAGACAACCTTAAATCAGGCTAACTGTAGTCGGAAATCTAACTAATTAACCCCAGCTAACAAAAACCAAGTCAACTGTAACCTGGTGTTTAATGAATTAACATGAGCTAAACTGGTGTTTAATGATTTAACCCGAGCTAATTGTAACCTGGTAATTAAAGAACTAACACAAACTAACCTGGTCCAGATGACCCAAAGAAGAAACTGGACCAGATGACACAATTTTATCCTTTTTGATGTCATCTACCTGGATGATTGAGCTTACAAACCTTTTTCCAAACCAACCTGGTCTTTAATAAATAAACCCAAGCTAATCTGGTCTTTAATTAATTAACCTGAGTTAACGGTAACCTGGTATTTAATGAATGAACAGAGCTAACCTGGTAGTTAATGAATAAACCTGAACTTACTGTAAACTGGTATTTAATTAATTAAACCAAGCTAAATTGGTCTTTAATGAATTAGCCCGAGCTAACTGTAACCTGGTATATAATGAATTAACCCGAGCTAACTGTAACCTGGTATATAATGAATTAGAGCTAACTGTAACCTGGTATATAATGAATTAGAGCTAACTGTAACCTGGTATATAATGAATTAGCCCAAGCTAACTGTAGCCTGGTAATTAATCTGAGTTAACCTGGTATATAATTAATTAACCCGGGCTAACTTTAACCTGGTAATTCATGAATTAACACGGGCTAACCTGATATTTAAAGAATTAACCCGAGCCAACTCGATATTTAATGAATTAACCCGAGTTAACCTGGTATATAATGAAGTAACCCGAGCTAACTGTAGTCTGGTGTTTAATGAATTAACCCGGGCTAACTTTAACCTGGTAATTCATGAATTAACACGGGCTAACCTGATATTTAAAGAATTAACCCGAGCTAACTCGATATTTAATTAATTAACCCGAGCCAACTGTAACCCGGTTTAGGATGGCTACTGAAAAAACGCTGACACAGTAAACTCCAGCCTTTGAGGCCTCAACTGGGCCCTTCAGTCAATGCTCCTGGAACCAGCCTGACCTCCTAAAACGATCTCATCGCCCAGCAGTTCGGCTAGACCAGATGTGTCCGGCCCAGCAGGAGTACGGCGTAGGTAAGATGGCCGCCTGGAGGCACACGGCCGGAGGGAAGGGTCGGCCCCAGCACGGCATGGGTTCCACCGAAACCAAACCCAAACACCTCAATACATCTGTTATCGATTGAAGTTTTAAAAACGATATGGAGGGAAATACCGGTGCCAGAACCTCTTCCAAGTCTCTAAATCACCGAATAAATGTCCGAGTGTGCGGACTAAAGTAGCGGCTGCCATGCTAGCTAACAACACGCTACCCGACGAGGCAACGGTTTCTGTAGAGCCGCAGCCTCCATACGGCTACCGAACCGAGTACTCCGAACCTCTATTCAACCATGGGGACCGCCTCCAACTGGTTCTTACCATTTTGTTCCGAGGTCTGCCCGCACTGCGTCGCTTATAGCTGAGAGTTTCTTCGGGGGTGAAAGGTAGCAGGGAATGTAGCCGGCTGACCAGAGGAGGAGGACTAGCCGAGGGGCGTGGCTGATGGTCAGAGACGACGGGGCGGGGTTAGTGTAGGCGGGGCCTAAACACAGTTTTTTTTTTGGTTTGTTTTTTGTACGAACCTTGTTAGGCTTGTCACAATGGTGAATTCGATTCAAAAGTAACTTTATTTAACATGTTCTTGTTTTTAGTATTTTACATTACTTTATAATGTAGCTGTTTTAGTTTCGTTTTCATTTCATTTTCATTCATTCAACCTTTATTTATACAGGTTAGTCTCAACCTGGAGGACTCATTTACAAGAGAGACCTGTTCAAAGTGGATAATGTGTCCGCCTTTCATTCAACTGGACGTTGGTTCAACAAGAGAGGAGCCTGATAACTGAAAGATCTTCCTCTCATTCTGCTTTTGGAAACTGCAAGGGAGGCCTAGGCCTGAAGGCAGACTATGTAATCAATCAACCTTTATTTATACAGGTAAATCCCATTGAGCCTCGAGGACTCATTTACAAGAGAGACCTGATTTCAACAAAGAAAGATGACAACAATGGACAACAGCAACAACAATAAGCAGAATATAATATAAGATGGAGCTAGGTTGTTGAGAGCTTTGTAGGTTAGATGTAAGATTTTGAATTCTATTCTGAATTTGACAGGGAGCCAGTGGAGAGAAGCTAAAACTGGAGAGATATGGTCGAGATCAGAAAACACACAACAAAATATATTTTTAATTCAAGCAAGTATGTTTTATAGAATACCGTTATTTTCAAATTTTAAATCAAATAATTTAGCGCCTGTCCTACATACTCCAGTACAGTAAAGATAGCAGTATGTAGCCATTAAAAACAAGAAAGAAGAAGAGATTACCATTCACCATCTAAGATGAGGGCCGAGATGGTGTAGAGGCAGGGCAGCCAGCTTGGGACCCAAAAGTCCCAGGTTCAATCCCCAGTCACTGCACATCACGTGGCGTCTCTGGGCAGCACACCTCATCCCCAAAATGCCCCCCGGCACCCTCAATAGCTGCCCACCGCACCACCCGGCGGTGGATGGGCTAAATGCAGAGACTAATTTCGCCATTGTATGGAAACATACAGTGCTGACATTGTGATGACATTATTATTAATTAAAAAAAGTCTATTGTATTGTTTTTGCTCATTTGTGTACAATTGTTTGTTTGATGTTAGCAAAATATCTCACGAACCTTTGGTTGAATGCCAATGAAACTTTGGGTCAAAATAATTATTTTGTCATTTCTTATCATAAGTGATTTTCCTAGTCTAATACTCTGGCACAAAAGACAGCAGGCAATATGTATTCCTTCAAGGAATGTGATTATTTGTTGTTTTGTTTTGTTGCCTTCTATAGTTTGTCTCCATCTTACATTGCCAGGACCTGCTGCATTTTTATGAGATGAAACAGTAATTTGCTCTGTGACAGGAGTGATGCCACACTGGGAGAAAATTACAAACAAAGGGAAAATTAGAAGGAAAAAATGGATGAAATTAGCAACAAAAAAAAAAGCTAAAAAGTAGCTGAAAAAACCAGAAGAAAGCTAGAATTGTCAAAAAGAAACTGTAAATAACCAAAAAATAAATAAAAGGAGTTGAAAATAGCTGCAAAAAGCAGAAAAAAAGCTAAAATAAAAAGAAATCAGCAGCTGAAGAAAGCTGAAGTTAAGCTGAAAAAGGTTGAAGCAAAACAACAGCTGAAATTAGCTGTAAAAGGCTGTAAACAGCTAAAGGGTTGGAAGTCTGTGAAGAGAGCTGCAGTCATTTTCCATGAGAAAAACATGGCAGACAAAGCTAAACGTTTCAAAAAGTTAAAATTGCTCAAATACCAAAAGTCAGAGCAGGAATGTCCTGAATGAGCCGAACGTTTTGAGACATGAATTGCTGAAATAGAACAAAAATAGCTGGACGGGTTACGTGCTGAAAAACGGATCTGAACAGTGAGGATGATTTAAAAACATTTAGACAGTAAAATGTGAAAAGGCAGAAGATTAAGGATAACTTGTGTTTTCCTTTGATTTATCACAACTCTAAAGACGCTGAAGTATTTTCCTCTCCGTTTGAGCTTCAGTAACATCAGTTTATTAAATAAAATCTGCTTCAGTCTGAAGGAATATAAAGTGACGGTGAAATGAGGTTTGTGGGGAAAAGCACAAAGTTTATGGCCTCAAAGATGTGATCATGTTGGAGCAGCAGGTGGCGATGCAGGACCGGCTCTGGTTCTGGGTGGAGGCCTGGGGCCTGCTTCACCTCCCAAACAGCCACTCAGCTGTTTTACTGTCAGCTGGCTCAGGACAAAAGACTAAAATCATTTCTTTTTCAGATCAGTCACTCACCACACCTGTAACTCTGCACTTTTCTGTCATTTGTCATGAAAAGAGTGAACAAAGAGCTGAATCGTGGAAGAAACTGATGAAAACATAAAACTTTGAATCAAACGGAGCTCAAAGCAATAAAAAAAATTACACTTAATTTTGCCGTTACTCTTTTAAAATGTTTGATATATGGTAGAAATTAATGAATAATGTTGTTGTTTTTTATTTTCAAACATATTTTTACTCCCTGGCCTTCCACACAGAGCGGCATGTTGACTGAGGTTTTACTGAACTTTGATTTATCTGTTTTAGCTGTTTCATACTCAACACTTCCTGCAGGTTTGAGCATTCTTTAGCTTTTGTTCTGTGCTCGTTCATTTTATCAAACATCTTTTTGGTTGGTCTTCTTCTTGTTTTACAAATAAAGTGGTACGGTGCTAAAATACGTTATGTCTGGTTTATTTCTAAGAGAAAGCAGGAGCGATCAGAGCTCCTTCCTGGCTTTAAAGGGATATTTTGGATCTTGTAAAATGTGATTTTGTGGAAAAGTTGCAATTTTCATTCACAGTTGGAGACCCGTTGGTGAGCAGGATTCATCGACTCAGTGACTCGACTTCATCGAGATCAGCATCATGTCTGTTGCAAAGACCTTTTTGAATAACTTTAGTTTAGAGAAAGAGTTTAATTCTGACAGGACTGATGAGTTACTAATGGAAAATCAGCCACTTCACTTAATAACCAAACTTCTACAAATCAAATCCCTCCTACAAGTCAATCCTCAGTTAATCACACCTTCTCTTTTTCTCCATTCTCAGTCAGTGAGGTCAATAAACTGTTAAAAGATCTTGATCCTAAAAAATCTGCAGGTCCAGATGAACTTCCACCTTATTTCCTAAGGCTGGCTGCTCATATCATCACAGTCCCTGTGACCCACATCTTCAATCTCTCCATAAGACAAAACTCCATTCCAGATGCTGTAAAACAGCCATTGTTCTTCCTTTGCTGAAGGGAGGTGACCCCACCTCACTGAACAACTATCGACCAATCTCTAAACTCTGCATTTTAGCCAAGGTTCTAGAAAAACTGATAAACTCTCAAATCAAAAATTACCTGGACTGATTTAACATCTTACCTCCACATCAATCTGGTTTCAGGAAACAACACAGCACAACCACTGCTTCACTGAAGGTTCTTAATGACGTTGTTGAAGCACTGGATGCTAAGGATTATTGTGCTGCACTTTTCTTAGACCTGTCTAAAGCTTTTGACACTGTGGATCAGAACATCTTGTGTCATAAACTCTCAGAAAATGGTTTCTCAGAACACACCATTGGTTGGTTTTCTAACTATCTTTCAGACCGGAGGCAATGTGTTCAACATAATGGTAATTCCTCCAGTTATTTAACAGTCAACAATGGTGTACCACAAGGCTCAGTCTTAGGACCCACCCTCTTTACAATCTACATACATAATGTAGGTCAGAGCATCCTTGACGCATCCATACATTTCTATGCTGATGACACAGTTGTTTATTGTCAAGCTAAAACAGTTGATAAGGCTTTTCAGCTTTTGAAATTTGCATTCAACAACATCCAGACTAATTTGTTCCGTCTCAAACTTGTCCTAAATGCCGACAAAATCAAAGGGATGTTTTTTTCAAATAGGAAGTTGGTACCAGCAGTTTTTCCTCCGATTTTATCCTCAAACGGTGTCCCTATTGAGTTTGTTGATTCCTATAAATATTTGGGTATCTTGGTCGACTCACATCTCTCTTTTAAGCTCCATGTGGAAAACTTGATAAAGAAACTGAAAGTTAAACTGGGTTTCTTTTTCAGAAACAGATCCTGTCTAACTGAATGCTAGAAAACGCCTTGTATCTGTGACTTTCCTTCCCTCCATTGATTACGGTGACATTATTTACATGAACGCTCCTACAAGAACCCTGCAGATGTTGGATGCTGTCTATCATGGTGCACTAAGATTCATAACTGGCTGTGATTATCGTACCCACCACTGCACCCAGTATTCACTGGTTAACTGGACATCATTAACTTCACGCAGACTCTCTCACTGGTACATTTTCATCTTTAAATCACTTCTTGGTCTGCTACCTTCATACATCTCCTCCTACATGTCTCTGCGTGAGTGCAGCTACAGCGTGCGCTCTCAGGACATTATTACCTGCAGTGTTCCCTCAGTGAGGACTGAACTAGGCAAAAGGACCTTCTCCTACTCCGCTCCTGTTTCCTGGAATATCTTACAAAAAGATTTGAAGCTCTCGACCTTGACCTCTCTAAGTGGCTTAACCTGTATAAATAAAGGTTGAATGAATGAATGAGTTCGCAGCACTTCCTGCAGGATTTCTGTAAAATTTCTGTCAGAATAACAGCAATGGTGGTGAATGTGTTTGATCTTTAAAGGTGACATAAATTCATGAGAAGGTCGTGATTTAAAGTCATTTTAAGATGGTTAAACTTACTTACTATCTGTTAGCTCGTCAATCGGGTCAGACTCAGACCGGCATTTAAAAAGCTATCTGCAACAGGTAAGATATTAATTGTTGATGACCTTTAAGTCCAAATGGACAAATTTCCACTGGTTGATGATCCTTCACGGGCTGTTTACATTTCTTCTTTTCACCAAGATGTTTGTTTGGTTTGGCTGACAGTTTACTTCGACTGTTGGATTGGTTCGGCTGTTGTTTTTTTTTATTTCAGCTGTTGCTGTGCTTTGGCTGTAGCTTTGGTTTTGTTGGTTTGGTTAGGCTGTTGGCTTGGTTCAGCTGTTTTGGTTCAGTTGTTGCTTTGGTTGGGCTGTCTCTTTGGTTCGGCTGTCCGTGAAATGTGGTGGGACACTGTCTTCCATTTAGGGGCTAACGATTTACAGATTGAGATAAAAACGTCTCCCAGCCACCTGGGAGATCTGGGTATCCATGGCAACAAAACAAAAAGGTGCAGCTAGTTTTTAGGAGTATGCTGGAAGCTGAAGCCTCTCTTGGTCTCTCTTCAGCCTGCAGAAAGATTACAGCTTCATGATGATGAAGTGACCCCCGCCCTCACTGCCACATTAAAATAAATTAAAACGAATGTGGCCTTCCACACTCCTCCATCTTGAGCATAACACCTTCCTCTCGTGTTCCAGGTTAACTCAGTTACGCAGAATAATGCGGCTCCTCGCAGCCGAGACCCGCGATGTAATCACAGGAGGGAAAACAGACCCCGATGGAGGAAGTCGGTTCGGACCTGAGCCGCTCTGATCCAACCGAGAGATCAGGTGGTCCTCCAAGTCTCACTTCTGATCATGTGAGAAGGAATCAAACAGAGGTGGTGTCAGAGGGTGAAGGTCGCCCACAGACACTGCATCACTGGTCCAGAGGCGGGGGACAACACCCTGGGACAGCTCCATCACAGAACCAGTCCAGAAGTGGGGGACACCCCTGGACAGCTCCATCACAGAACCAGTGCAGGGACAAACAGGACAGCTTTGTTCACTCCCACCTGGGGACAATTTATTAGTCTCCGACCAACCTGCATGTTTTGGATCAGAAATGTTTTAAATAAAGAGTTAATATTCACACAATCTATTTGGGCTCAAAGTTTGTGCTGTGGATGACTCTCAGCTACTTCCACACCAAGTTTTAGTTAAATATCTGCCAAACTGACCACTTTGTAGCTGTTTTTGTGTTCCTAATATTGTGAAGGACAAACAGAAATATTTTTATCTTCTCTAAGTTTTTTTGTCCGTAACTCAATCTTCAGTTTTTCTTGTTTCAACAACTCGTGTCTCAAAATGTTCGGCTCATTCAGAACATTTCTGCTCTGACTTTTTGATATTTGTGCAATTTTATTTTTTGAAACATTTAGCTTTGTCGGCCATGTTTTTCCTAATTGAAAATGAATGGAGCTGTCCGTCCTTTAAACCTTTTAGCTGTTTGCAACGTTCTACCGATCGTTTCAGCTGTTTTGCTTCAATACCTTTCAGCTTCTTTCATCTCAATTCAGCTTTTTTCAGCTATTTTTCTGCTCCTTTCAGTTTCATCTTGTTTTGTTTCTTTTTTCAGCTCTGCCAATTTCAGCTTTTTATACTTCTTTCAGCTCCAATTACTGGTAGCTAAATTTTTTTTTCAGCTACTTTCTAGACATTTTTCTGCTAATTTTAGCCTTAATTTCCACCTTTTGTGATTCTTTCTAAAACACTTTAACCTTTGATGCTCTTTCAGCCTCTTTCAGTTAGATTTTTCAGTTAGCTTGTTTGTGCTAATTTCAGCTTTTTATAATCTATTCAGCCTCTCTCTGCCTATTTCATCTTTTTCTGCACATTTCAGCTGTTTTTCAGCTGTTGAGTTTTTATTTTCCTGCAAATGTAAGCTTCAAATTCAGCTCTCATATAGAGATGAAACCTTTTCAGCTGTTTTCAGCTACATCAAACCGACACTAACACCTGCAGGATAGTGGCCCTCCAGGACCAGGACTGGACAGCCCAGGATTACAGTGTTCCTGTCAGGATCTCAGGTGTCCGTCACTCTGAAGGACTGAGACAGATCCTGACAGCGTCAGTCAAAACAGCACGAATAATGTCACCCGTTGTCCACTGCAGACGTCCTGATTGTCTCTGACAGCTGAGGACTGATCTCCTTCCTGGACCCGCCAAACTTCAGACTGACTGCAGCCGAGACGATTCATCATCAGTCAGTCATCGGGTGAACCACTAGAACCAGTCCATATTATCTGTCTGTTAGCAAAATTTCTCCTGAACCACTGGATGATATTGAATAAATGGGAACGTTTCTCTCATTAAGATTAGGAGCTAAAATGGTCGCCACAGCTAATCCACAGTAGTCAACAGGAAACGACTACAACTCTGTTTTACAGACTATGAGCTAAAGTTTAGCACGGTAGTAGCTGAGAGTCACCCTCAGAACAGACTTTGAGGTTCATAATATTTTTTAAGGGTTGACAAAAATGACACCAGCTGTTTCAGAGATGATTTCAGCGTTTCCTGAAACACCATCTGAAGCTGCTCAAAAACACTCAGAGGATATGAAACAAACTGAAAGTCCAAACGGGTCAGGAAAAGTTCTGTCGTTCCAGATGGAAGAACCAGAACAGCTAAAGCCAATTTGCACGTTAATACATACCAACACAC
Source organism: Nematolebias whitei (assembly GCF_014905685.2). Classification (NCBI taxonomy): domain Eukaryota; kingdom Metazoa; phylum Chordata; class Actinopteri; order Cyprinodontiformes; family Rivulidae; genus Nematolebias; species Nematolebias whitei. The sequence continues at coordinate 29,975,153 of NC_056518.1, read as the reverse complement.
ACGGCGGGCGACAATGGAGGGGGTCCGAGGCTTCAACAGCTGTCCTTTTTAAAAACACCCACAATGAAGGAGACAGCACCTGCCTCTGAGTAACCCCCCCCCCCCCCCCATACACACCTCCCCACAGGACAGAACCAGGAGCTGCAGGCAGGACGTGGGCCGGCTGAAGATGGGCCTCCAGTCGGCAGTTTCAGCTGCTTCATCTGCATAATGTTTGACTTGCTGCGTCTCATTCAGCCAACGTCCTCTTTGAAGGCAGATGGACGGAAACAATGGGCTCTTCGTCCCGGGGGGATGAGAAGAGGAAGGTTTTGGGTCTGTAACCCCCAGGACGGACGGACAACAAAGGCTGGGGGTCCAATCAGCCGAACCTTGTCCACAATGTGTGGAACCAATAAATATTTAGTCAAACTGGTTATAGAACAGAATAAAAGACAATCATACTTTAAAGGAATGCACGTGGCCTGTCAACACAGTTTCTGACTAAAATTATTGTTTGATGAGAAAAAATCAAGTTGTACTTTTAGCTTTTAGCCAACCTTCTTTCTATTTTCAGACTCCAGCTAGTTTTTGATGCTTTAATTTTTACCTAACGTTTTGGTACCTTTTAGCTAACCTTTAGCTGTTTTTGGCAGCCTTGTGTTATTTTAACTTCTAGTTAGCCTTTTGAAAATTTTACTTGGCATTTAACACTTTTAGTATCTAGTTTTAGCTTTTAACTAGTTTTAGCTTTTAGCTAGCACTTTGCTTTTTCTTTTTAAGGCTCTACTATCAGCTGCAAAACGTTCTTCTGTTTGCTGCAAGATGTTCTACAGTTGGCTGCAGGACGTTCCACAGTTGGCTGCAGGACGTTCTAGAGTCTGCTGCAGGACGTTCTTCTGTCGACTGCAGGACGTTCTACAGTTGGCTGCAGGACGTTCTACAGTTGGCTGCAGGACGTTCTTCTGTCGGCTGCAGCACGTTCTAGAGTCTGCTGCAGGACGTTCTACAGTTGGCTGCAGCACGTTCTAGAGTCTGCTGCAGGACATTCTACAGTTGGCTGCAGCACGTTCTAGAGTCAGCTGCAGCACGTTCTACAGTTGGCTGCAGCACGTTCTAGAGTCGGCTGCAGCACGTTCTAGAGTTGGCTGCAGCATGTTCTACAGTTGGCTGCAGGACGTTCTACAGTCGGCTGCAGCACGTTCTAGAGTCGGCTGCAGCACGTTCTAGAGTCTGCTGCAGGACGTTCTTCTGTCGGCTGCAGCACGTTCTAGAGTTGGCTGCAGGACGTTCTACAGTTGGCTGCAGCACATTCTAGAGTCTGCTGCAGGACATTCTACAGTTGGCTGCAGGACGTTTTTCTGTCAGCTGTAGCACGTTCTAGAGTCGGCTGCAGGATGTTCTACAGTCGGCTGCAGGATGTTCTACAGTCAACTGCAGGACGTTCTTCTGTCGGCTGCAGCACGTTCTTCTGTCTGCTGCAGGATGTTCTTTTGGCGGCTGCAGGACGTTCTTCTGTCGGCTGCAGGATGTTTTTTTGTTGGCTGTAGGACGTTCTACAGTCAGCTGCAGGACATTTTTCTGTCTGCTGCAGGACGTTCTACAATTGGCTGCAGGACGTTCTAAAATTGGCTGCAGGACTTTCTACAATTGGCTGCAGGATGTTCTTTTGTCGGCTGCAGGACGTTCTACAGTTGGCTGCAGGATGTTCTACAGTCGGCTGCAGGACGTTTTTTATCTGCTGCAAGACGTTCTACAGTCGGCTGCAGGACGTTCTTCTGTCTGCTGCAGAATGTTCTTTTGTCTGCTGCAGGACGTTCTTCTGTCGGCTGCAGCATGTTCTTCTGTCTGCTGCAGGATGTTCTTTTGGCGGCTGCAGGACGTTCTTCTGTCGGCTGCAGGATGTTTTTTTGTTGGCTCTAGGACGTTCTACAGTCAGCTGCAAGACGTTCTTCTGTCTGCTGCAGGACGTTCTACAGTCAGCTGCAGGACATTTTTCTGTCTGCTGCAGGACGTTCTAAAATTGGCTGCAGGACGTTCTAAAATTGGCTGCAGGACTTTCTACAATTGGCTGCATGATGTTCTTTTGTCGGCTGCAGGACGTTCTACAGTCGGCTGCAGGACATTCTTTTGTCGGCTGCAGGATGTTCTTTTGTCTGCTGCAGGACGTTCTTCTGTCGGCTGCAGGATGTTCTACAGTCGGCTGCAAGATGTTCTTCTGTCAGCTGCAAGAGGTTTTTCTGTCGGCTGCAAGATGTTCTTCTGTCGGCTGCAAGACGTTTTTCTGTCGGCTGCAGGATATTCTTCTGTCGGCTGCAGGACTTTCTACATTCGGCTGCAGGATGTTCTACATTCGGCTGAAGGATGTTCTTCTGTCGGCTGCAGGACGTTCTACAGTCGGCTGCAAGACGTTATACATTCGGCTGCAGGACGTTCTTCTGTCGGCTGCAGGATGTTCTTCTGTCGGCTGCAAGACGTTTTTCAGTCGGCTGCAGGATGTTCTTTTGTCTGCTGCAGGACGTTCTACAGTCGGCTGTTCTTAGTTCATGTATCTTTCACCCACCCAGAACCGTTTTCAACCTTTGTTTAAAGTTTATTTTTGTTCTTGGGTTTGTTTGTTTGATTCTTGTTTTAAAACATTCCACACAAATAAAACTGCAGAACGAGGCAGAACTATTTGTGCAAGCAAGGTTAACAGCAAGCCAAACAAGGGTTCTGGTTCTTGTTCTTTTTCTGACTTGTTCTCAGGAACAACAGCTAAAAGAAACACCGGCACTGTTTGAACGACATCGTTGGTTTTCTGTTTCTCAACTGAACATTTTGTGCGTTTGACTCCAGAAATCACCTCGATGAATAAATGTCTGACTGTGGAACATTTGTTCCTGTTCCACATGTGGAGTGGGATGTTAGATTTCAAACTCTCTAAATGAAACAAAAGAACCTGAATCTGCTGTCAGGGAACAGAGATCCCTTCACAGAAGAAGCTGACTCTTTTCTTCTTCTGTGGTTTTGTGTCGTGACCTGTTGGTTTCTGACAATGAAGACAAAGTCAGGGAGTGACAGATCGCAGGAGGAGGTGATGGATGGGGGAGGGGGTGTCACTTTAATTGCTTTTCTTTGCCGGGGGGTGGAACTGATGAGGTCTGAAAAGTATGGGCTTGAGTGTGTGTGTGTGTGTGTGTGTGTGTGTGTGTGTGTGTGCACATGTGCGTGTGTGTTGGAGGAACATCTGTGAAGGCACGGGCCAGATGGAGTTCTGTGTGAAGGCACGAGCTGCATTCTTCTCCAGCCTTCTGCTCCACCACTCCCATAAAAAGGGGAGTCAACCGGAGGTCTGACAGATGTGTCGGTCCGACACCAGTGGCCCCCGAGTGTGACTAAGGGAGGCGGGAGGAGGCCGTGTGACCTCTGACCTCTGCCACAGTCCCAACACTCTTCATGTCAGCATGAGTTTGTGTCTCCAGAACTTAAGCAACGCAATAAAAACACACTCTGAGAACCAATCAGCTGAGAACCAATCAGCTGAGGGCCAATCAGCTGAGAACCAATCAGCTGAGAACCAATCAGCTGAGGGCCAATCAGCTGAG
>NC_056518.1:29967983-29971487 GCF_014905685.2 Nematolebias whitei | reverse complement strand
ATATATATATATATATACATATATATATAAACGTAGATAAAAACTTAAGATACAAATGTAAATGGATTTAGTGAAATACTGTTTTACCCCTCGTTCAGACCACTAAGCTGACGGGGCTGAAACCATGTTCATCACAGCATCCCTCCTCCCTGATGACAGAGCCCTCAAACACCTTGTTTCATTTTCTCCTCTCTTTACTCTGACGAGAGGCAGCCAGGCCATCGTGTCACGTATGAAACCTGACACGAGCGTGTCTCTGAGACGTAGGAACTGGACAGAATCACGAATTACTGGCAGACAAAAGCCAAGACATGTTGGTTCATGTGTATTCCTCTGGAAAAGACACAACTCTGACTCGCTCGCTCTAAATCCTGTTAAAGAACACACTCTGACAGGAGAAATAAATAAACTCCACAATTTGACTTCATCCTCTTCAGTCTTAGGAAGACATCAGTCAAATTCAGGGCAGAGGCTGTTGGGAGGGTTAAAACTAACACACTCAGACATTTTCCCTCATTTATTTTGAAAATCAGTCAGAGTCAGAGTTTCTTTATTGTTGTTCAGTGGAATGAAATTATGTAGACAGGGTCCCAGTTACATGCAACAATAAAATGTAAAAGAAAAACAGTAATAAGATCTAAGATATGAACTAAGAAAAACATAAACTAAAAACACACTAAGCACTAGTAGCATAAAAACAATACGCCAAACAGCAGCACGAACATGAGTCTGTGTGAGCAGATGAGCACGAATGAACACAGCAACATGAAACAGATCAGCAGCAACATGAAACAGATCAGCAGCAACATGAAACAGATCAGCAGTAACATGATGTTGATTCTTCACAACGATTATCCTGATTAGAGATTCATGAGTCTAACATCCTCAGGGTAGAAGCTGTTCCTCAGTCTAGTGCAGTGATACTCACTATTTTTTTTTGAAAGAGCCATATTGACTAGGGGTGGTCCCAATTTTGTTAATTTTGGGAAATCGGGAATCTGCTGATACTTGCATGAGAAACAAATTTTACTGTTTTTTTTTTTCTTTTTAGTTTTAACTACAATTGTTTGAACTTCATTTATATTTCAGAGCACTACCTCATGGCCAGTTAAAACAAGTTTGTATTGTTCAAGGACATATGTTTCAATAAAATAATATTGGAAAATTGAAGGTGCATTGTGACATACAGTGTTGCCTAAAACAAAATCGGAATCGGCAGGTCAGACTTTTTAGAAATCTTCCTGAGGGGAGCTGGGCAAAAAGTGTGTATGCTGGGTGAGTGGGGTCCTTCATGATGCAGGCGGCCCTCTTCCTGCATCTAGAGGTGTAGATGTCTGTGATGGTGGCAGAGATTAAGAGTTTAAGCTGTCGTGAAGATAAAATATAGTATTCTGAGTTTGTCCTTCCTGTCAGACAGTTTGATGCTGAGCTCTCTCTGCAACGGCTGAAGACTCAAAACATTTTTAAAACATTCCCCGTTTTTGCCAGACTTTGAAAGCCACGGCCTGATTTTATAAAACGGTGTATTCCAGGCCGTGCACGTTGTTTGAAGCCCACATCACACCTCATGTTTATGATTTAATCTGTCAAAGATTTAACATAAAATAAATATATAGACGGGACTCAAATCAACACGAGTTGCTTGAGAATTAGAATAAATCCAAACGTTAGGCAGCTGTAAATGTAAATAGAGGCTTTCAATGTATTTTACAAGTAAAACAATGTGCACATTCAGATTTTCCTCATGAGTGGATAAATGATTTCCCGTTTATTTGTTGCAAAACCAGGAAAAAGACAAACTTATGAGAATTTGTTTCACTTCTGTTTGACAGGGAATCAACCCCCCTGACCAGTTTTTATCTGGACTCTTTTTAGCTTCTAGGAGATGCTTTTAAACCTGCAAACCTTTGAAACACTGCCTGAACGATCTTCTCTGATTCATCATCCGGTGGGAGGGGGACGGGGAGCAACAGGCCCCAGCTTGAGGGATTTTCCACGGCCGGTCCCTGGAGTTTTCCTCTGAGTCGGACTTGTTTGGGCCTGATGATGACTAAGCCGTGTCTGGCTCATTAAAGGAGGCAGACGGGAGGAGAGGGTTTGAAACGTGTGGAAAAAACAGACAGAGATTTGGATCCAGTTCACAGATTATCATCCTGGCAAACCGGGAACGGCTGGAGCTCCAAGGATTCATAAAACCATGGTTTACACACTGTCTGCGCTTTTGGACAATCACAAATCTGTTAGCAGACGCAAGGAAGCATCCCCCATTTGTACTTTTTGACAGATAACTTCCTGTTATCAGTGGGCGGGACTAGTGTGATGGTGTCATTTGATGGTGCAGACGTGTTGAAGACCAGACTGTGGTTATACATGTCTATTTTGGTGCGCATCAGATTATCTGTTAAAACACAATTCAGTGTTTCATGGCGAAAAGTTAAAGTTTAACATTAAGCCACGCCCACATCCTGTCACAAAAATCCAGGCTTTGATAACTTGTGAACCCCTCGTGTCTTACCGGCCTACTAACCAGGTTTGAAGTCCATCATTTAAAATGTAGCAGGAGTTTTAACAAAAATGCCGCGTGCAAAATGTGGAAAATCCCCAAACTGGTGTTTTGATACAAAATGACTTCCTGTTGGGTTTAGGTCATACCTCCAAGAGACTTTTTGTACCCTGCTGTGACTTCTACAAGTGCACCAAATTTCAGAGCTAGAGGGTCGTGCTGCCAGCATAGGTGGCGCTGTTGAGCCAGTTTGACACGCCCACTTTTAACCCTCCTGCTGCCCTTGGGTCAAAATGACGTTTTGAGTTTTTTTTTTTTTTTTATCAAACTCCTTTGATTGCAGTGGAGATCACAACAAGCAGCTAAAACAGGAAGTGTGAAGATTAACAGGAGATGAAAGAGAAGCCAGAAGCTCTTCGGCCTCCTCCTCCTCCTCCTCCCTGATTGTTCTGCTCTTTGATCAGCAGCCGAAATGTTTAATTATTTCGTACATGCAGGAAGAGTCGGAACTAATTATGGCCGACGCTTCACAGGCCCTGCTGCTGACCCAAAACCGCGCAGTGATGTTTCAGTTTATGATTTTTGATCTGGAGACACGTTCTGGAGAATGTCCCCGATCCATTAAAAGTTCTTCTAATATCTGCCTCATACCTCGGATTCTAACAAGCAGCCGAAATGGGAAACTTCGGCTCGGGTCCGATGCTGAGAGTCATCATTGGATCCAGTAACAGTTCTGTTCGGCTGTTGGGCCGCAGGTTCGAGCACAGGTTGTGTCAGGAAGGACGTCAAATATTTGTCAAACATTTCCAGGAAGTTCTCTCACTGTGGGAGCTGCTAAAAGGAAAACAACAAGTTTTACCCCAAAAGGGGCGGGGTCATTTGAAAGAGAGGGGCGGGGCATCACATTGAAAAGGGTGTTACATCTCCAGAGTTCCTCTGTCCAGATGATTGATTGATAGATAGATAGATAGATAGATAGATAGATAGATAGATAGATAGAT
>NC_056518.1:29951095-29967973 GCF_014905685.2 Nematolebias whitei | reverse complement strand
ATAGATAGATAGATAGATAGATAGATAGATAGATAGATAGATAGATAACAGGCGTGTGAGTGAAGATTAAATGGTTTTTTTTTTTTTTTAAACAAAGTTTTACTCCAAACTTTATTTTTTCCACCTGAGATGTTTGTCCTCATTAAAGCAGCTGTTCCACTGCGAGAACGGGACAGAACATGTCCACGGCCTGTCGCTTCGTCCCACAGTCACTGTGTGTGTTTGTCTTGCATCAAGGTGTGTGTGCACTCGTCCCGGGTCTCATCAGGGACCACATGGACACGAAACCGAGGTAAACAAACCTCGCCAGGCAGGATGAGGCTGGAGGAGAGGACGGCTGTGAGCCAGATCTCTGCACGCTGTCAGGAGCCATCCTCATCACACACACACGCACACACACACCTCCTCATGTTAAACTGGATGCAGCACGACAGCTGGATGTGCTCTCCTCGCTGACTCAGCTTCTTCATCACGTTTGTCTGTTTTCAGATGAAATCTCGTCTCGTTTTTCGCCTCAGCTCAGCGTGAAGCTGCTCCGCCGTCTGTTTCAGAGTCGTGACTCATCAGAGAGACGAGCGCGGCCTCATCCTGAAGCCCTCAGACACACACATCATGTGTTGGGTAAAACAAGGCAAATGTTTGCAGACATCATAATAAACAGCGTGTGTAACTTTGTGCACTTGTTTTTCATTCTGAACCCTGAAATTTGTTATTTCTGTACAAAAGAGAAAGATAAATCAGGCTTACAAAGGCCTCAAGTATTTTTTATGTCTGTTTCTCTGTCGTCTCAGCACCATTAAAAACCACCACAAACAGATAACCTTCAAAAAACATAAACTGGTTAAAATTCAAGCAGTTTTTAAAATACTAATTTAAATTAGTAATTTCTTTACTTAAAACTTTAAAACTGTTAATCCTGTTTGTTAGCAAAATAACTGAAGTGGCTGTCAGTGCTGTCTCAGTAAATGATACTTATTATTGTGTACTTAGACATCATGTCAGTACTTTAACACATTTTACCTCGTTATTTAAAGTATTTAAACATTATTTACAGCATAAATTATCGCTCTTCAGTAAAAAAACACCCGACTGTCGGCTGATGACGGGCTCATCAGCCTAAGGTGAAAAGTATTTCCACCACAGCTAATTAGCCCCTTAATGAGAACGAGTGCCTGAGCTGTGTTCGGTGTAACCATGACGACCACACACACACTCACACCACAGATGGGTGTGCGTTTCCCGCCGTGCTGATGTTGATGAATGAGTGTCTTTAGCAGCGCAGCCCCTGAAAACGAGCGTAGTGGCTTTGATTTGATTTGCCTGGTGCATGATGGGAAACTGAAAGTGGTTCAGGCGGTCAGGGAGTGACCTCACAACCCTTCCTGTGCGGTGTGATGCTCCTCACCTTCCAATTCCTGCCATCTTTAGTTCCTTCTTCAGGGTTGTCCCTCAGCATCTTTTGTACCCCCGCCCTCCATTTCCCTGCTCAGCCTCTTCCTGTCCAGCCTGATTGCTCATAATCACTCACGCTCTGCTTCTATGACTAATGGGCCCATTAGGATGGGATGGAGAGCGTACGGTGGCCAGGCGGCCTCAGACATGGCTCCTCCACCCTCACATGCTCCTCTCGTTGATTTAAATGTAAATTCTCAGAGCATGACACCAACCGGGCCTGAAGTTGGGGGTTGGACTGTACTGTTAACCACGCTGATGAAATAAAGTTATGGGTTCAAAATGTGAAACGTCTTGACTTATCCCTCACTGAGCACTTTGTCCCATTTTAGCCGTTCATCAAAACATTCGGCTCGTTCATGAGATGGGCGCTGTGACTTTTTTGTTGTTGTAGCTTTTTTACTTTTCAAAAGATTTACCTTTTTTAACAAAAATGTCCTCATAGAATTATCTCTTGTACTAAGATTGTAGCTATCATTCTGCTAGTTTTAGTTGTTTTTTACAGTTTTATCATTTAGCTTTTTTTAAATTGCTTTTAGCGTTCGTTCTGCTATGGTTTTAGCTAGCCCTTTGACAGCTTGAACATTTAGCTTGCCTTTTGTTACTTTTAGAATTGAGCTTTTATCTACTTTTTCTTCTTTTAGTTAACCTTTTACTATTTTTAGCTAGACATCTTTAGTTTTTAGCTTACATTTTGCTGTTTTTAACTAGTGTTTTGCTACTTTGGGCTAGCTTTTTGCTACCTTTAGCTTTCAGCTAGGGTTTTGCAACGTTTATCTCATAGCGCTTTTTAACTTTTTACTTGATGTTTTGATATAGCTTTAACAAGCCTTGTGAAACTTAGATTAAGCATTTTTATTATTTAGCTCGTGCCCCTCCAGTTAGCTTTCAGCTGGTGTACTTTTAGCTTTGACGACACATTCAGTTTCAGCTCAAACCTTCAGCTTTTTTTCTTCAGGGGTTCTGTATGTCTCTTTTGTCTGGATGCTCAGAGGGTCATCAGCAGACAAATTCACAGAAAAAAAGCCCAACAGCACAAACCTCGTAATTAGCTCTTAATTAACGGCGTTTTTAAGAAACGAAGAAGGAGTTTGTTATCAACAGGAGCCTTCAGTAATGAGGCCGGGCAGCAGTGGGAGCAGATGGGAGTTTTCTCACAAGTGTGTGTGTGTGTGTGTGTGATGCACACTTACTAATGACTTACTGTAAAGACAGTGACGTGTGCGCTGGTGTGTGTGTGTGTGTGTGTGTGAGCATTATTTCTGGGGAGTGTGACATCTGGGGAAGAGAAACCTTCAAAACATAAATTAAACAAAAAAAATCTCAAACATGGAGCTAACAGTTAAACTTTGACAGCTTTTTAAAACACAAGCACACACTCCGGACACACACCCTGAACACTGCTGGATAATTCAACAATGCACCCCTGAACATAGAAACATAAAAGTTATTTTTGTAACAGATTTGTTTTTTAGCATAATTTTGTTTCACTTCAGTTATTTTTCATTCTCCTTTCATTTTTTTTTTTTTTCATTTAGCCTTTATTTATACAGGTTAGTCTCATTGAGCCACGAGAACTCATTTTCAAGAGAGACCTGTTTAGGGAGCACATGGTGGGGGTTAAGGGCCTTGCTCATGGGCCCAGAGTGGGGCGAATCAGGGTGGGGGCAGGTGTGGGTGTTTCACCTACCCCACCCACAATTTTGATGTTGTCGGGGCCGGGGCGTGAACCGGCGATCTTCGGATCACAAGCCCACCTCTCTAACCTCTGCGCCACCACTCCACACTTCTCTTTATATCTCTATATTATTTCTCTGCATGCCATATTTGTATCTTATCATTTAGCATGCTAACATATTAGCACTGAAGTATCATGCACCGTACCATTAACATCAGTTTTTATTGATATTTCTCTGACAGATTTGAAAATACTTCTACAAATACGTACAAGTTGTAAATCTGAACAGTCTATTATTTATTGTCTTGTTGAAGTGGAAATTATGCTTCCTCCAAAAAGGGGAGGGGCAAATATTAGATATTTGATAATGGCTTGATTAACAAAAGACACTTTGTCCACATGATCTTGCACAGAAATGCTGTCAGGGTCTGTATTTTGCATTTTCGCATTTGTTGTAAGTTTATTTTTACATTATTTAGTGTTTCAGTACTTGTTACCCAGTCTGTCTCTGTTCCTCAGCTCCTGTCCCGCTCTCTCTCACCTGTTCCTGGCGGTCGTATTGCCCAGGTGTCTTCACTCATTCATCAGTCTCTGTCTACGTATTTAATCTGCTTCCATCTCACTGACCGTCCTATATTATTGTTTTTAATTTATGTCACATCCCTTGCTCATTTTCCTTGGGCTCCTCCTTGTGATTTTTGTCCTCGGGTGTTTTTTGTAGGTACATTTTTGCTGACAGCCCTTGCTTTTTTGTTGTTGTTTTTTTTTAAGTAAAGTTTATTTTTGGACTTGCTCGTGTCAGTCTACAATCGACAACCTTCTAAACCGGGGCAAAAGTGGGTAAAGAATGTAAACAGATGTAAGTTTTTCCCCTTCATTATTCTGAAATCCTTTGGATCATAGCTTCACCTGAATTTATGGTTTTAAAGGAAACTAATTTGAAATGCTTTGGATAAAATTAAATAACAGAAAATAATTCAAAACATAACAATGGAGTTTAGACAAGTTTTTGCAAAATGTCAACTGTATTCAGAGAAGTTTTCATGTCTGGGACACATTTGTGCATTTTTGATTCTTTGCTAAATTCTCTGCTATCTGTAAATTAAAACAACGTAAGTTATTTGAGTTATTGGGCCTTTTCTACTTGAACCATTCATAAAGAAGCAAAGTACAAGAACTGGACTGAAAGTTAATAGAAAAAAATCAGCAAATGTTTAAGGTGAAGTTTAGATAAAGACATTTTAAAAGTCAAATCTGAAGAAATGAAAGGTGGCTCAAGACTTTTGCACAGCTCTGTGCGGAAGAGAAGGTGCTGCCTCTGAAATCTGTCTCAATAACCAGATTTGGAGTGACGAGATTTTCACATCAGAGGGATAAACGACAGCAGGGAGGAGAGGAAGACAGATGATGAAGGACAGGTATGTCCTCCAGATGGGTTCTGGACGTCCTGCTGTGTGGGACAGCTGCAGCGCTGATAAGAGGAAATGATGATCATCACTGGAGGAGGCGGTGGTGTCACACACGCTTCCTCTGTCAGCTCGTTAATCTTCTGCTGACCTTCAGAGGACGAGCCAAGACCGGGCAGGGTCCAGGATCCAGAACTTCCTAATATCGTTCAGATCCTTTAGATGACCTTTAGGAAATGTCATCCTGCTTCGTCTGTTCAAATATATCTAATGTCTCATTTTTTGGTTGTAAAAAGAGGATTTTTATGTTAAAAGTGAATCAAATGTAACAGTTTCCACAGTTTCTGCCTTATATTTTTGGAAAATAATAATAATATACAAAAATCCAACATTTCCTTTGCTAATTTTAGCTTTTAGCTGCTGTTATTTTCTAACCAAGTTCAGCAGTTGTCCAGCTCTCTGTGTTCACGTCATGTTTTAGGCAAAATGCTCATCTTTCTTGTTAAACTGAGTCACTGCTTGAATTATTGACTGAACTCTGGCAGAGACTGAAAGAACCAGATCCTGGATCTAGGAGGTCTAGACGAGTTCCCTAAACATATCAAAAGGCTAGCTATAAGCTGAAAGCAACAGAATGGTACCTGAAAGTTCAGACTAACAAACCACAAGCTAAAGGTAGCAAATGGTAGCTAAAATCTAATTAAGTAGATCAAATTACTACACAGTCAGCAGAAGTAGCTAGATCATGAAAAACATGAAAAATAATAAAACCAGGAAGAGCGTTAACGCTGACGTAGTATTTATATAACAAGCCCTTTAATGTTGGACCAATGTTGGACAAACTTTGGACAAATGTTGGGCAAACATTTGACCAGTGTTGGACAAATCTTGGACCAATGTTGGGCAATCATTGGACAAATGTTGGGCAAACATTGGACAAATGTTGGACAAACTTTGGACAAATGTTGGGCAAACATTGGACAAATGTTGGGCAAACATTGGACCAGTGTTGGACAAACTTTGGACCAATGTTGGACAAACTTTGGACAAATGTTGGACAAACTTTGGACAAATGTTGGGCAAACATTGGACAAATGTTGGGCAAACATTGGATAAATGTTGGACAGACATTGTACAAACATTGTACAAACATCAGACATGTTGGACAGACATTGGACAGACATTGGACAGAGATTGAACAGATGCTGAACAGACATGGGACAGACATTGGACAGAGATTGAACAGACATTGGACAGCGATTGAACAGATGCTGAACAGACATGGGACAGACATTGGACAGAGATTGAACAGACATTGGACAGAGATTGAACAGATGCTGAACAGACATGGGACAGACATTGGACAGAGATTGAACAGATGTTGGACCGACATGGGACAGATGGTGTCTCTGTTAAGTGATCATGTTTTCAGTCAGAAACTCATCCACAAATGTTTCTGCTTCAGAAAACATGTATCGAGCTCATCTTTGCCTAATCCTACTTTTATTATTCAAGTGTCCAACTGTCCTGTCCTCAGCTCTGTTGTCTCCCAGTTTAGTTCAATTGATCTCTGTTTATTTTCATGTGTTTTGCCAGTGAAGGCTGTTTATCCCAAGTGGGACCAGAAACAGACGATAAGCTGTGATTTTAGAGCGAGGTCAGTGCGAGGAAATCAATCTGAAATGTGCTTTTTCAGGAGACTTGTCGTCCATCACCTCATCTTGCTGTCTGAACCCTGAAGGAGCCCCGCGGGACTCGGCTGTTTCCCATCGTGTCATCATGAGTTGGTTTCAGGAGAAAAGGAAGCGGAGAGAGTAACGGTGTTAAGCATCCAGAGCTGCATTGAGCCGTCTCTCCGCTCCACAAACAATCACTGATTCAGGAAACTTCTTAACGAGGAGGATGCAGATCTTTACCACTTCCTGTCATGGCAGGAAGTCTGTACGTCTTCAGGAAGTTCTTGGCCCTAACTCTTTTGTGTGCAGCTTCTGATAATCTGGAATATTTTGGGAAAGTCTTAAGATTTCCTGTCAGCACAACTGGAGGTGAAGAAGAAAATGGGACGGTAAAAAGCAGGGATGAACTTTTTGACACTGTCCATTTTTCTGTGTGTGTGACCTTTAACGGTCTTTGTCCAAGCAACAGCAGAGACGTCCTTCGTGTCCTCCCAGCATGGGACACAGGACACAAAACACAACTGAAGACTATTCTTCTGTTTGTGGACAAGCATAACTGGTTTTCATAAAAATATAAGCCCAACATTCTATACTCAGAGTTATACTCATCTGGGAGAGGTGGCGCAGAGGTTAGAGAAGGTGGGCCGGTGAATGGAAGATTGCTGGTTCAACTCCCAGTACCAACAACATCAAAATATGAGTGGGACAGGTGAAGCACCCACACCTGTCTCCATCCTCATATGCTCCACTCTGAGCCCTTAACCCCCACCATCTGCTCTCCCATGTGCCCTAGATTGCCAAGTCTTCGTACGACTTAGTTTGCTGTGGCGACCCCTGAAGAAGGGAGCAGCCGAAAGAAATAAAAACTCATTGTATACTCTTCTGTATTTAGAGTTATATAGTTTTATATTCAGATTTATACCGTTTTATACTCAGTGGTATAACAGTTGTTTCTTCAGAGTTATACCTCTCTATACTCAGAGTTACTGGGAGAGAAACAGTTGAACTCAGTTAGAGGTCATATTGTTATGGCTGATCATGTTCAAAAGCAGCTTCCATTTCCTTTCAGTGACCTTTGACCTTATGTTTAAATAAACGTAATAAGTTCAACAAAACATTTAAATATTTACTTTCTGAAAGAATGAAACCAGCCTGACTGTTGAACTCTTCCTCGTCGTTTTGCTGCATCCAGAAGGAAAAACATGGACGCTCCGCTGTGCCGTCATTTAGCAGAAACGACTCTGGTTGACTTTTGACACTCCCGCCCCCCCCAACAACACTTCCTGATGACTCCGAGGCTAAACAGAGCTTGACTCGGCTGTTTGATGGGGAGGTTCGGCTGATGTGACAGCTCTATTAGGCTGAGACAAACTAGTGTCCCTGCAGTGGAAGTGTGTGTGTGTGTGGGGGGGGGGGGGGGGGGGACATGTGGTTCAGGTTCAGATCACAAAAAAAATAACAAAAACCTCCTTTTAACGACGTCTCCATGGTGAAACATTAAATATTTATGCCATGTATATCTAGAGGGAAACTTCAAAAGGTTTTATTGTTCGCTCTGTCGACGCTTCGAGATAAACCACGGCTGATTTTAAATTTTCCCTTCAGCGTAGCTTCAATTAAACCACATAATCTAAGATTCCTTCACCTCCGGGGGGCGGGCGATCCTGAAACATCACTGCCAACCTTCAGAGATGGCAGGAAGTCTGCAGTGATGAGGATGCTGCTCCGACCTGAGGTGGTGAAGAACTGCTGCACCTGAAGACGTTTGCGCATCCAAACAGCTGAAGGGAGAAAGGCTTCAGGCTGAAAACGTATCAGCATAAAACACGGGTAGATCATGCAACTGTGAGGGTGCAGCAGCAGGCGGATGGTGAGGAGGAGGAGCAGAGGAGGAAGGCCCGACCCAGATGTCCCAAACCGCCGTTTAACATCTCCTGGAAGTGACAGACAGCCCACACGCTGCAGCTAATTCTAACCCGTTAATCCCCCACGCACTCTCTTGGCTCCAAGTTCTGTTTTATTTTCAGAGCTTTGTGACGACCCGTTTGGATCCGGTTCAGCTCTCAGCCGCCATCTGGACAGGCGGCGTTCGCCGGCGAGCGCCTGGCTCTTCCAACGCCTCTGCCCTGAAACCATCGGCTGAAACCATCAGGTAAACCTGCTCTCAAGAAGCGGGAGCTGAATGCAGCCGAAGCTCGGTATCTCCACCTGGGCTGCACCTGAAAGGTCAAAGGTGATAAAATGGCCAGGTGTTGTTGCTTGTGTCCATAGTAACATCAGTTATGAATGACTTGGGGGGTTGCTATCGATCAGACTCAGTGATCTAAAAAATATTTAGTTTTGTTCCTCACCTCCATCTTATGCCTGTTATCTGTGGACAGGTCGTGGAGGCAGCAGATCCAGGAGTGAAACCCAGACCTCCCTCCCCGCAGAGACACCCTCCAGCCTCTCCTGGGTGAGCCCAAGGCGTTCCCAGACCAGAAAGGATATAAAATGTTTCTGGAGAGTCCTGGTTCTGCTCCGGGAATCTCCCCAGTGGGACAAAACCTCCAAAGCGAGGTGTCCAGGAGGCAAGCTAATCAGAAGAACCTCCTCAGCTCCTGTTGATGCAGAGGAGCAGCAGCTCCACTCGGAGATCCCCCTGGATGATGGAGCTCCTCACCCCGTCTCTTAGGCTGAGCCCCCCCCTACGAAGAAAGCTCATTTAGGCCACTTGGATCCAAGATCTGGTTCTTTTGGTTCTGATACAAATCTCATGAGCACAGGAGAGAGTTGAAACATAGACAGACCAGTAAATCCAGAGCTTTGTCTTTTGACTCAGCTCTTTCTTCACCACGACTTACCGAAACAACGCTCTAATTACTGAGGTTGAGGCCTCGATCCATTGATCTATCTCCCGCTCCATCTCTCAGGGACATCAGGAATATTTGAACTCCTCCACCTGAGGCAGAGACTCGGTGGAGACCTTATTCTGTTGTCTTTTTAATTAACTTTTTGTGTAAAGTTTTTATAAGCAGGCATGAACAGCTTACAACTGCAGACGCCGTTGACAATTGACAAATAAGTGTGGTTTTAGTTTAAAGAGAAAAGCCAAACGGTGAGAGTTTCTGGGGTCTGGTCTTGTATAAATTCTAACCCAGAGCCTCTCGGCCCCCCTGAGCTGCTGCTGTCAGAAATCACCACTAATTATTGACAAGTAAATCCCTCCCTCTCGGTAGAAACAGCTTAAATCAATTAGCCCACTCTCTGGATAAACCTAGTTCTCACGATCCTGCAGAACTGTGGGAACACCGTCTAATTGCCCCCCTCCCCTTCACATTCCCTTCGTTTTTATTACCCACAACGTCTCACTTACTTTTTTAAATAGATAAATGCAAAAAAAACTACATTTTTAAAGAGTTTACTGAGTGATGTCTGATTTGTGAACTAGAGACACCTCCTTCGTTTACTTTATAACCTGCTCTGGTTGTAGACACATTTAAAAGTTTAGACATCATGATTTATTCATAAATAGTGGAGACGGTATTAAACCCCATTCTGACGACTATTTACCTTCTGAGCTGTTGCTATTTAAAAAAAAATGTTTTTTGATGTTTAGACATTTAATGAATCTAAAACCTTTTCCATCTTACCTTTATACAAACATAAATATATTTTCTGCACTGTTTTTTCATATTAGTGAAAAGATATTTATGCTGCCGAGCAACTTGACATTAGATTGATGAGGCTTTAAAACAGCAACAGATCCTTCTACATTTTGGTGAAAAAAGATCAAAAGTGAGATTTATCATACATAGAAATTCAATAAAAAAACAGATGCAAAAATATTATTTACTTATGATTTCTGTTTTAAAAACGTTTTTGAAATTTCCCATCGAATGTGAATGTAAATTCCCACGTTCTGCAAAGTCTTTGAACTACTCACGACCGATGACCGAGGTGAATTGAAACTTCCGGTGCTAACAGAGCTAATGTAAAAAAAAAAAGAGCTAATGGAGATGTTAAAAGTTTTATTTTATAGCTGGGAATGTTTTCTTATACGTGTACCTGCTGTAAATAAGATCAGGGACATTATTCGTTGTTGTTTATGAGTCTAAAGTAAGTAAACCGTCAACACGAGGCGCTAAAGCTAACGAGTTAGCACAAGGTGACGGAGTTGTTAGTTTTATTGAATTTCGTGTAAATTCAACCGTAGTTTATCAGCTATTTTACTCGTCCTGTTAAAATTTTAATTAGTTGCTTAAATAATTACCTTCAGTGTTTTGAGCTCAATATAATTTTTTTTCAATTCAATTTATTTATAAAGCGCCAAGTCACAACAGAAGTCATCTCAGGGCGCTGAACAGAAACATTCATATATAAAAATAATACGTTACCATTACTGATCTCAGAACAGGTACGCAAAAACATTAAACCTGTGATTATTTCAAATACTTGACTGTAAAAGAAACATAATTAATCAAACAATTTGTTGAATGATATTGTTACATGTAACTAACTGCGTGGGAGTGTCAGCTGTTCACATGTAGCCATTAGCATATAGCTGTTAACATGTAGCTAATGGCATGTAGCTGTTAGCTTGTAGCTAATGGCATGTAGCTGTTAGCATGTAGCTGTTGACTTGTAGCTATTAGTAGGGTTGTAGCGTTATGCTAAAATCACATTTCGGTTCAACTTCAAGGAGGGCTCGGTTCGATTAATTTTCGGTACAAAAAAGGCCAAAATAAAGACTTGCAAAACGTTTATTTTGAAAATATGCCAAGTAAACAAGTTCAGTCATTACAGACTTCTTAGCAGGAGGTGATCTGGTGGATGAAGAAGACTCAGCTGCTATCTTCGTTGACATCCTCAGACTGCAAACAACACAGAGATAAAAAAAAATGAGTTAATAAGATTGTAATAATAATAATAAAAAAAAAAATTAGATCACAATAATACAATAACAATACCTCTTCTTGCAAGGTCATCATTTCTGTTATGAGGTGGTTGAATATCCTCTCGCTCATCATCATCATCATGTGGCAGGGCCTCAAATCTGGGGTCCAGGGCTTGTTGACAATATACGTTTTAGCTTTTTCATAAAGTGCTGCTACAACTTTTTGGCTGAAATGTTGACGTGATGGGATGTCGTATGCAGCAGGTTTCAAGAACTTTAATCATATGTTTAAAGCTGGCGCATCATCAACATTCAGACGTAGATCCATAGCTTTAAAAATTCC
This sequence comes from Nematolebias whitei, assembly GCF_014905685.2. Classification (NCBI taxonomy): domain Eukaryota; kingdom Metazoa; phylum Chordata; class Actinopteri; order Cyprinodontiformes; family Rivulidae; genus Nematolebias; species Nematolebias whitei. The sequence goes on along the minus strand of NC_056518.1, from coordinate 29,956,542 downwards.
TACAGCTTGTGTTACTGCTTTGGACTGATCTGAATTACCTGATAAAGGTTGTTTAAATGCTGCTGTTAGCGGTCTTTGCACCAAGCTACGTTCACCTTCGGATGATGTCGTTTCAACTGCGCTAACAAGTTAGACGTGTTGCCTGCTGCAGATCCAATCTCCATGAAACAAAGTCGACACACAGCTTTGGATTTGTCCACTTGTCTTTTCCCATTGTTGAGTTTTAACAAGAAAGCCATAATGTTCCCTAACAGGAGATCGCAACGAGATGCTAGTCTGCTAATGCTACGCGTGCTGTAAGACTATGCAACAATTACTAGCGCCATGCTGAAACACGCTTAGGAGCTTTAGTTCCGCAGCGCATAATCTCTCGTTAATAAAATTTAATGTGAAAAAATAACCAAAATGGTACGCACGTGGACTGAACTGAACATGACGTACCAAAACGGTTCAATACACCCACGTGTACTGTTACACCACTAGCCATTAGCATATAGCTGTTAACATGTAGCTGATGTCATATAGCTGTTAGCATGTAGCTGTTGGTATACGTGTAGCTACATTGGCATGTAGCTGTTAACATGTAGCTCTTGGCATATAGCTGTTGACATGAAGCCAATGGCATCTAGCTATTAATATGTAGCTGATGGTATGTAGCTGTTAGCATGTAGCTCTTGGCATATAGCTGTTATATAGATGTTGACATGAAGCCAGTGGTATCTAGCTATTAATATGTAGCTGTTGGTATGTATGTAGCCATTGGCATGTAGCTATTTGTATGTAGCTGATGGCATATAACTGTTAGCATGTAGCTATTGTAGTCATTTGGTGTATTATTAACACAACATAAAAAAAAACCTTAAGCTACATTCTGATATCAAACAACTTTAAACTGTTGACATTGATTAAAAAACAAGCATGAAGAGATAAAAATAAATTATTGTGATATACTTCCTTTGATAAAACTGAACTGTGGATTCTTTTGAGTTTGTTCTTTTTGTTGGATCGGGACCCCACTTTTTTAAAACGAAAAGCCATATTTTAATGACTTAATCATTATTAACCCGAATAATTTGTGATGCATACGTGTGCCAAACAAACATAATTTTTTTCTCATTAGTACCTTTCATCAAATTTATTAAAAATGTTAAATTTCCTTGTCAATTTCAGAAGAAGCTAACAGGTGAAATAAACACCTCTGGGGTTAGGACAGAATAACTGCTGAAGCTACTCTTTCTTATCATGGGTATAAGTAATCATTTTTGTGATAGTTTTGGTCAAAACGACAGAGAACCACTGCAGAGGAACCAAAGAGCCACGTGTGGCCTGAGAGCCATAGGTTGCAGACCCTCGTGCTCAGTATTTTAACTATTGGTATCTAATTACATGTTAGTCTCCAGCTAAACTAATTTCATGTGTTTTTCTGGAGCAGCGATGTGCCTGAAAACAAACCTGATGGCTGTTTCCTGGTTGATTTCATCGCTCCGCTGGAACAAACTGGAGGGTCTAGGAGGGACACGTCACGGTACCGGAGCGTCTTCACAGTTTCTGAGTGAGTGTGGACAGTTGAATCTTCATTAAGGTTTGTGTGAAATTTAAATACTGTTCATCGGGACACAAACACAAGTCGTTCTGCTGTGTTCTATTTAGAGAGAGGAGCTTTTCTTCTGCAACCTTTTTAAGTACACCTTACCTGTCCTGTCATGACCTTTCACCTTTAACCTGACAAAGCCATTAATCTCTGAGCATTGCACAGTCTGCCCTTTAGGGTGAGTTTGCTTTTCTATTAATTTTTTTTCTTCTGTAGAATCGCGGACTCCAAATTGTTTGGAAATGACCTTTGACCCTTCTTTGTTAAGCACTTTTACGTTTGTGTTTAAATGAGCTTTGGTTGACTCTTCCTGTTGACGGACACATCTGGTGTTTGGTTTATTCTTTAGTTTGAAGATTTTAGCTCATTTTTAGCTTTCACTGCCAGTTGGCTTCTAAAGCCCTTAAAGGTCACACAGCTGAAAGGTCAACTTTATCATTAACCCAGAGAAATTACGTTGTTTTAATAAAACAGACTGAATGCTAATCGTGAAGGACTTTACTGAAAAAGTTTAAACTTAGTTGCTAAAGCTAAAATGAGCAAAACAACTAGCTGGAAGCTAAGATTAGGTAAATGCTATCTAAAACGAGCACAATAAGACAACAACTGAGCCAGTTTTGTGAATCAGATTTCAAAAAGAAAAATGTTTTTAAAAGCAATAAAGACGTCTCCATGTCTTGATATTCATAATTTTAAAAGTATCAAAGTTTTAGTCGTGTGAATGCTGACTCAGCTTCACATATTTAGGAATTAAATGTTGCTGGCTCTGCTTTTAACAAACTGTTGTTTTAGCTCAGGAAGAGCAGGCCGGAGCACAAACAATAGGTGGAACGAGCAGGAAGACGGAGTCCAAACGATCAGACGTTCTGCTGAGACGTTCGGTTTCTTAAACAGGCTAACAATAAAAGTTTATAATATTTATGCATCCCCTCTCAGATGTTCCTGTGAAGATGAGGAGCGGAGGAAGAAATAAAAATAAATGATGCTGAAGGGCACAATGGCAGGAACAGGGAGCTCTGTGTTTTTAGTTTATCTCTCGACTTGTTTACCTCCAGGCCTAATGAAACCCTCAAACTGCTGAGGTGGCAGTTCTTGTGTTAGCTCAGACTCAAGCTCAGATCTTCATTAACTTTCAGCTCGAGGGCAAAACTGTTGTTCTGGAACAGGCTTTCTGCTGCACATCTCTCATTTAGGCTGTTTTTGAATCATCCAGTCTCACCACGACTTGTCCGACTCCACTCGGGTCGTCACGGTCCTGGTGGTTTGATAGAACTTGAGTGCCACCTCGATGTGGGCAGCACCATCAGCGTGGCCGCCATAAACTATTCATGACAAACACGACGCAGCAACGCAAATTAAATAAATTCACAAACTGTCACTGTTCCCTAACACGGATTGCTGTGTCTGATCCCGGGCCACCTTTCCTCCGCTCGTCTGAGCACCTCATCATAGTTCCAAGGTATTGCCATTTTAATGAATGTTTTGTAAAAAAAAGTTTTAAAGTAAATAAAAACAAATGCAATGCTTGTGAGGTTTTAAAAAAAGGTGGTTTGATTCTTGTGACAGAGACGTTCTCATGATCGACATCTCTGTGGACCATCATTGTCCTTATCCCTGCTGACGTCAAATCCTCAGCTTCACTTGGTTCGCTCAGAACCTCGACCCAGTAGGTTCTAAACTGGAAGTGGGTGGGACCACCCAGTGGAAAGACTGAACCCTCGCCGAGTCGAGCCCAAGGAAAAAACATTAGATGACAAATTGAGAAATTTATAACGCCAACATTATCAGATCGAGTCAGCACTGAGGGCTGGAGGTGAAATCAGTTTTAGATGATTCCTTCATGTGGAGGATTTTAAATCCATTTTCATAAATTGATCTAGGTCATCGTCTGGTTAAAGAGCGTCTGCACAGAAACACAGACGTTGTTTGCTTTAGAAACAAACTAAACCAACTGTTGTACAAGAACTGAGGTAATAATGTGCACGGCCAAGAATGCAGTGATTCAGAGTGTTTTCTTCTAGTTTTAAATCTCCTACAGTCTCCCTGAAAGCTGCACGCTTCATCTTTGCTGATGATTATCCATCTGTAAATAACAGCTGAAGTTATCACAACATGATTATTTATTGATGACTTTGAAATGTTTGATTTGTGGATAAATTTCCAGCCGATAAACAAAGCGCTAACCGTTAGCTTTCCTATGGCGTTTTCAATGGTAACTTAGCATCTGTGCTATTAGTCTGCCTGTGATGAATATTAATTTTATTATGTTCACTCGTTTATTAGGTTCAAAGATTTAAATCATTGTGCGTTTATGTAAAATAAGTCGTATTAGTTTTTATATATTAATACACGAATAATCGTTTTATAATCACAGCTTCAGAATCGTAACAAAATCAGGACTTGCCTAAAAATTTCCACCTCTAATCAACAAAGAGGTACAAATGTTACTGTCCATTGTTCGAGTTGGATAAGAAATCCTTCTCTTTTGAAATTTAATGAACATTTTATGAGGTAATGCTATTTCAAAGGTTGAGGCAGGTGTCTGATGGTTTGAGTGGAGAGTGGTTGTTTAAAAGTGTTCAAGGGAGTCGTACAGTTCATCACATTAGTAGTCTCCATCTTCCTTCAAATGATCATAAAAACAGTATAAATCAGCACAAATAAAATTAATAAAATTATTTTGCCATTCTCCGCTTCGCTCGCTCCGTCACAGGTTCTGAATAAGCTGCAGCCAAAACACTCACGTTGGAAACTATTCATTGTTTACATCTAAAAACCGCAGTGTTTCCAGACTCGATGAACAATTGTTCAGTTGATCACAGACCGTCCGGACCCGAGTTACCGACTCAAACACTGGAGACTCCACATGGAGGGAGTTTGCACACATCCTGCCCTGAAGCTTCATTCTGTCTCACAAACAAAGAAAGCAGACATCTTTCTGCTAGTCTCACCCGTGAACACTTTTCACCCCTCGGGGGGCCAAAACACTGAAGCTCCCTCCTTGCCCAGACAGACAGACAGACAGACAGACAGACAGAGAGAGAAGCAGACAGACAGACAGACAAACAGGCAGACAGAGCGTAGGAGGGAGTGAACGCAGCAGAAGACGTGGGTGTTGGGTTTAGCAGAGTGAAGGTCCCGTCTGCAGGGAGACAAATTGTCGGCTATCCAACCAGAAAATCCTCGAGGCTTTTTTTCTATGGCAGCCCAACAGACCCGTCAGAACTCCAGATCTGTTCTCCTTGCCCCAGAAGGCTGTTGGAGTGGGAGGAGCACGAGAGGTTCTGAGTCCTTGTCCAGTGCCAGAAATATCTAATATGTGGGCAGCTTTCAGGGACTCGTTCAGCCTCAAAAAATAAGAATCATTTCTGTTTTTGTTATCCTTCCTGGTCTGCTGTTTGTCCTTCTCGTCTCTGATGTTAGTCCAGTTCAGTTTATTTTAACAGAACCAGTTCACAACAAAAGACATCTCAGGGAACAAAAACGACCTCACGCATTATAAAACAACAATTAGTAAAAGTTATCTCTCTAAAGAAACCGTCTGATTGTGTTGAATCTTCTCTTGTCCCAATCTGAGCAGCACACTGGAGACAGTGGGAAGAAACAACCCCCCTTTTACAGGAAGAAACCTCCAGCAGGACCAGAACCAGGTGCAGGATCAGCATCCTTCTGCCTCGACCGCCTGAGGTTAGAGAGGACAAAAAGAGACAAACAGAACGGCTGGTCCAGATGTGGTTTCTATGGTCCCGGTGTAGTTTCTGTGGTCCAGGTGTGGTTTCTATGATCCAAGTGTGGTTTCTATGGTCCAGGTGTGGTTTCTATGGTCCAAGTGTGGTTTCTATGGTCCAGGGGTGTG
>NC_056518.1:29920934-29951085 GCF_014905685.2 Nematolebias whitei | reverse complement strand
GCAGTTTCTGTGGTCCAGATGAAGTTTCTATGGTCCAGGTGCAGTTTTTGTGGTCCAGGTGTAGTTTTTGTGGTCCAGGTGTAGTGTCTGTGGTCCAGGTTTAGTTTCTATTTACCTCGTGGCAGTTTGAGGCCAGTATTCAGGACTCCCAGAGTCCGGTCATCTCCGTAAGGGTTGTGGAGGTCTTGGAGAGCCCTGCAGGGTCATGGTGTGGCATGAAGGAGACCTTCGCCCAGCTCTCCTTTAGCCACAGCCAACAGATGCACAGCACAAGAAATAGCTGAAATCTGTCGTTTTGACAGACACTGAGCTAAAACTTGATGCGACTCGTCCACAAAACATCTGAGGTGGTATCTCAAAATCTATCTATTAATAAAACGACTTCTACTCCATCGATTCTCACCATGACTCCATCTCTGTTTAAAACTGTGGCATGAAAGGAAAACCTTCACTTTTTATTTATAAAGAGAATGAACAGAGGGAGCTGTGGGGCGAAGGCAAACATCAGAACTTCAATAGTCTGAAGTCCAACAGGTCTGACATCCAACAGCAAACGGTTCAGCTGGAGTAAAGAGTACAGCCAGAATAAAAATAAAAAAACTCCTGAGCCTAAATTAAATCAGTTTGTTTTTCACCATCGTCTTTAAAGATTCCTCCCGTGTGTCGCTTTAAAAGCTCCAGATGAACTTCAAACATTAGAACGTAATGAAGACGTCTCGGCTAATTTAAAGTCCACCCACATCAGAACTTCGCCAGAGATCCTGATACCGACACCCCCATCAGGACCCCAATTAACAATTAGGACCAGATTCATGAAACAATATTGGATTTATTATTAAGGGGCCGCGCTTCTAGGAGCTGCAGCCACGTGCACGCCGCCCATCTTTCGGACGAGTGTATGGAATATAATCTCGCTGGACTTCGGTGCAATGATAAAACTTATTCTGATTATTTATCAAATCAAAGCCTAACATTTTTGAAGAAATACCTCATAATTTTTACACTGAAACCAACTTCAAAATACCTGCAAGACTCTTTTAAACTAAGCTGTCAAAAGCTAAAATAATACTTTTATAATTATATTTATAATATTTATAATATCTTGGTGTTTTCTGTGATTGTGTGAAAGCTTATGAAGCATTAATTCACTAATGTGATCCACTTTTCTTTTGTATGATTTTTGGTGCGATTCTCCAGCTGTTTTTAAGCTATTTCAACAAATCATACATCGAAACGTTCAGCTCTTTTGGCATTGATGCAACTTTAGCTTTTTGAAATATTTAGCCCTTTCTGCCATTTTTCTCATAGGAAATGAACTGAGCTCATTTTACATCCTTCAAATCTTTAGATCTGTTTACAGCCTTTTACTGCTCCTTTCACATTTTGTTCTGCTTCAGCTTCTTTCATTCAGCCTTTATATAAACAGGTAAATCCCATTGAGCCTCAAGGACTCTTTTACAAGAGAGACCTGATTTTTCAGCTTCCTTGTGCAAATTTAAACTTTTTTCCAGCTACTTTCAGCTGTTTTTTCAGCTATTTTATACTCCTTTCAGGTTCTTTCTGCCAAATACAATATTTTTGTGCTTCTTCTAACGTCTTTCTGCTCATTTCAGCTTGTTATGCGCCTTTCAGCTTATTTCTGCAAGTTTCAACTTTTTCTATAATTTCAGCTAGTATTTAGCTGTTTATGCTAATTTAAACCCTTTCAGCTAATTCCACAAATTTTGCACTTATTTTAACTTTTTTTCAGCCTAATTCAGCAAAAGTATGCTCTCTCCACTTCCTTCTTGTAATGTCAGATTCTTTCTGCCTTTGTAGCTACGTTTCAGCTTTTTTTTTTTTTTTTTTCTGATTTCAGCTTTTTTCAGATAATTTCCACTTTTTGTGCTCATTTCTACTTCTTTCAGTAAACATGTTTTTTCTGCTTTCCACCTTTTCAGCTACTTTCTTTTTTTTGTGCATTTTTTTTTCTAATTTCAGCTGTTTTCATATAAATTCCAAGTTTTTCATGGTAATTTCTGCTACTTTCAGCCTAATTAAGTTATTTCTGCTAATTTCAGCTTGTTATGCTCGTTTCAGTTTTTTTTCTAGTTTCAGCTTTTTCTGCAACTTTTTCGCGTTTTTGTGCTAAATTTAACTTTTTCAGCTAATTCCACATTTTTTTAAGCTCATTTCATCTCTTTCCACTTCCGTGTAGGAGTTGAAGCGTCTTTCAGCTACTTTTGTTGTTGTTGTTGCACATTTCATATTTTTAGCTAATTTACTTTGTGCTCGTTCTGTTTTCTTCTGCTAACTTAGTTCTTCCATTTCAGCTACATTTCAGTATGTTTTTGGCTAATTTCAGCTGTTCTTCAGCATTAAGCGTTCACACACTGCATTTTTGCAGGAAATGCAATTTCTTCAGTTATCTTTGAGTCTTGTGTGATTATACATTTTGTGTAATTATTTGGCTGGATCCGGAGTTTTTGGTGCGTGAGGTGGTTTGTGTTTTGGCACAGCTCTGAACAGTTTTTTTTTTTTACTGTAGAGCAGACGTGCATCAAATCATCCACTTTTAAACACAGAAACCGTCCTGCATTTGTCATTTTTAACAAACGGTCAGACATTCCCGTCTGCCTTCTCTCCTTTGTGTGTTTCTCCCATCTCCTTTCATCCATTTTCCTGCTTCCTGGCTGCTTCTTCTCGCTCTCTCTCCTCTTCTGTCTGTTCCAGCTGAGTTTGCCAACTCTCATGCAGATCTGAGTCTGGACAGATGGTTGCGAGCACAAAGTGTTTACTTGCACCCGGCTCCTAACAAAACGAGCAGATGCCTGCAGATCTGCTGCTCTCCTCCGATCGTCGTGACACCACAACAGGCCCGACGGGAGGAGGAGACGGCAAAGAAGCAGACTCAGGAGAGGAGGAGCTACGTTTGAGGCAAAAAGGAGGGAGTTTTAGTTTTATCCCCTTAAAAGACACTTTATTCTGCTCTGGCAAGAAAACCTGACACCATGTCTTTTGTTTAGTTTAGACTCAAATGTTAAGGGTAGCGATGCACAATGTTGGATTTTTGATATTAAACGGTCCAATGTGGTTGGTACCACACAGTCGCGACCTTAATGACAAGAAACCTGATCATCTGTCCAAAATCAAACACATTACTGAAAAATAAGCAGAGAAATTTATAATTTTATTTTAGGAGTTAAAAGATGCAGGAGAATTATTTTTTCTTGTATTCTCCCGTCTTTTTAGATTCACTCTTATTTGTTCCTCGAAGAAATGAACGCACACCTGCACAAACAGCCTCGTTTAGCCCAATCAGTTCCTCTCTGTAATCACGTTGATTGGCATCCACGGCTGAGCGTTTGATTAAAGCTACAAATTGTCATTAGTCATGCTGGAGTCGCACTTTCAAAACGCAAACATCCAGATTCAGTCAGGAACACAAACCCCATCATTCCTCCAATTACCGCTGTCCAAATGTTTACGAAGCATTAAGAAGCAGCCAAACGTTCTTTTAACTCTCAGGACTTTATGTGTCCATACTGCTGGGCGTAGATTCAGATGCTCAGATGGAGAATGTTAATCTCATGATAGTTATAAAACAATAATTTCATCAGATCAGAAGCAGAGTGGGTGGATTTTCTTCTCTTGTGTCGTCAGAGGCCCAATTCTCTGAGCTCACCCAATCTACAACCAGACTTTGTGCTGAATATTCATTAGTTGCCGTAAATCTCCTTTCTGAATATTCATGACTGAATGCTGAACATGAAAGAAAAGGAGATAAATGAGCAGACTCAGGTAAAAGTGAGTCTCTGACAAAGCGGAATAAATCTTCACTCAGTGGCTATTCTATAGTTTATCTACAAAGATGGTGTCTTTGTAGCATTTTAGCCTTTAGCTTTAAGCCTTCGGTGTAGTTTGTTTTCTTCTGTTGGCCGCTCCAAGGTGATGTCACATCCTGTGTTTTAACGCAAACTAACAAGAATAAGGTCAGTCGTGACCATGAACTATGTTTACACCTAAAAGATGGGTCTTGAAGCTTGTACTGGAACCAGCCTGCAGGGAAGCTGGTCCAGTTTCAGGTCTTTGTGGGGCTCAAAGTGGTTCATTAAACTCAGGGTGCATTCTCACCAGCCCTGTTGTCCCGAACTCTAGCCCGTTTGTCTAGGAAGTCCGGTTCGTTTGGGGAGGTGTGAACTCACCATTGAACTCTGTCACAGAACAAAAAGGCGAACTTTGGCCCGGTCTAAAACCTAGGTCTCGGTCCAGTAGAAGAAAACTCGAGCGCGGTTTGAGTACAGTGTAAATCTTAGCAGACCGGGCACCGCCCCGCAAGCAGGAAGAGGACTACAACGCAGGGCAAACAAACATGCATTTCTCTTACCTCACATGGAGCCGTCAGCTGGCTTGTGTGAAGACAACATTCTCCATGATCTTCTGCCGCATCTTCTGCTCATGTTGAGTCCATTGTTGAAAAATGACAAAATATAACTCCTAAAACTGCTAAAACTTCACGCCACTCCGTTTTTGTTTTTATTTCCAGAAGAAGAAGAAGAAGTGTCTTCTTCAGAGGTTTTTGTGTCGTTTCTTTCAGTAGTTCTATGTGCAGCGCCCCCACAGGCGAGTGGGGGAACAGGTTGGTTCAACAGGTTGGCTTGACTGCACAGTGCAGTGTGAACGCAAGCGCACCAGCTCAAATGTAACAAAACGTTATGAATATTGGTCCCCAACCAAACCGAGTCTACGGACTATCAGGTGTGAAAATGACCTCAGTTTCTCTCAGTACCGTCGCTCATCAGCTCATCAAAAGGAAACAGTGTTGCTACAACTTTTAACAACACAGACCGCAGAGAAGAATCTGATGTTAACTTTATTATTCTGAGTCTATCAAGAGAGACAGAAGAGTCAGAATTAAAATGTTTTAATAAACAAAGACCAGGAAGTTCCCCTTTTTAAAGTGTCCCCCTTTGATGTCACTTCCTGTTTCACTTGGGCTGCAAAAGAAAATATGCCAGCTACGAGACAAAACGGGTAAAATCATGTGTATTATGTCAAATTTCTTAAATATTTATATATTTTCTTCCACTTTTTGTAGATAGGTACGTCACAGAAACTTTAAACTGTTCCAGTTCTTGTAGAACCGACTCCTGCACTCGTCACCGACGCGCTCAGAGAACGTGGTCTTGATCCGTCGGGGTTCTTAGAACTTTGCATTGTTTCTCTGCCAGTTAACCAAATGGAAAGTGCTGAGTGTGAATTAACAGAACCGCCTGAAACGAGAACCCTCCAGTTGGGGTGAGCCAGCCAATCAGAGAGCCCCGCCGAGTAGATATCAAACTGATGTCAACCGGGTCGGGTCGCCAGCTCGGTACCTGTGCTTCCCACGATGAAACAGACTCTCCTCTCTGTACTGGGTCCATGAGAGCAGCTGTCGGACTCAAACTGATCTGGATCCATGCCGAAAGATTCGAGCAACTTCAAATACGAGCAATCTCATGGAAAAGAAATAAAAACATCATTGAGAAGAAAAAATAAAAATAAAGCATGTGCAACAAAGAAACCCCAATCGTTATTTAAATTGTAATTATTTAGGCAATTCAAAATAAAAACAAAACAAAAAATAAACTTGTTTTTTCTTCCACTCACTTTATTAGTAACAAAATAATGAGGCTATTTTTAAAACTTGCCAACAGCTCCTGAACACCAGTCACCCTTTATTCTTGTTTTGTTTTCCAGCAGCTTTAAAAAACATCAGACCATGCAGCGTAGTCAGAAAAGGTGTGTGTGGCAAACACTATTGTAATAAGTGTAATAAGGAACTTTGTTTCACTGGGAATAACAATATTTAAATGCACTTCTATGGCAGGCACCAATTAGAAAGTCTGTATGAAAACTGTGAAGTTTGGAGCGAAAAATAAATGTAAACCAGCGTGGGTAAGTGAGGCTGCGGTTCTTTAATTAGCAGATTTAATTTTTGCTCTGAATCTGAGCTTCCTGATTAATTGCTCAGTAAATAACGTGAACCCAAACAGAGGCAGCTGGGCGTCTGGATGCTCATTAGGACGAGCAGCTTCTCCGAACGAGAACAACAACAAAGATGACCTGTAATTACTCAAATCAGACGCCTCGGCCTCCAATCAGAGCCGAACCAGAGCTAATTTACATTTAAAAAATAGATGTTTGTCAAGAGAGAGGGATTTTAATGAAGGATAAATAAGGGCTTTATTAGTTTTCTTTATTAAACGTTGAATCAAAGGCAAAATGTGCAATTGTCAGATTTTAAACTCATTTCTAATCCAACTATTTAACATTTGTAGCTTAACTGAAATTTTTTTTTTAAAGAGATACATTATGTTTGTCCGTAAAAATATATACACAACTGAATATTTATTTTGATTTTTACTTTTATTTTATTGTACGGCCAAATCATTAAAGAAAAGGCGTGTTGATTACTGAATAAACACCCGTTAGGGAATGAAGCAGAACAGACTCCTACCAAAATAAAACTGGAAGGAAAGTTGCACATGACGGAAAAAATATTGTTTCAAACAAAATCAAAGACAAAATAATAAATAAAAAAAAATCCACACATCACGGAATAAACTTGTTACATTTTTCTTGATTCAATATTTATCACCCACCACCAACTGTCGACTTAGGTCGTTTTCACACCAGATAGTCCGGTAGACTCGGTTCGGTTTGGGACCAATATTCATGACCTTTTGTTACATTTGAGCTGGTGCGTTTGCATTCACACTGCACTGTGCAGTCGAGTCAACCTGTTGAACCAACCTGTTCCCCCGCTCGCCTGTGGGGGCGCTGCACCAAGAACTACTGAAAGAAACGACACAAAAACCTCTGAAGACACGTCTTCTTCTTCTTCTGTAAATAAAAATAAAAACGAAGTGGCATCAAGTTTTAGCAGTTTTAGGAGTTATATTTTGTCATTTTTCAAAAATGGACTTAGCATGAGCAGAAGATGAGACAGAAGACCATGGAGAATATTGTTTTTCACACAAGGCAGCTGACGGCTCCATATGAGGTCAGAGAAATGTGTGTTTGTTAGTCCTGTGGAGCGGGGCCCGGTTTGTTTACATTCACACTGCACTCGAACCGCGCTGGAGTTCGCTTCTACCGGACTGAGACCTAGGTTTTAGCCCGGGCCAGCGTTCGCCTTTTTGTTCCGTGACAGAGTTCGATGGCGCGTTCACACCTCCCTAAACGAACCGGACTTTCTAGGAAAACGAGCTAGAGTTCGATTAAAGCGGACTAAACAGGGCTGGTGTGAATGCACCTTCATTGTCCTTTTAGAGCACCAGTGTTTTCCTGCTATAGATTCAGTTCATCACCTCTTCTGGGGAAATATGATCTCTCCCACTAACTCCAGTTAAGACTCTGGCAGCAGCATTTTGGATCAACTGAAGACTTTTAAATAAGTTTTTGGACACCCAGATAACAAACCATTGCAATAGTCCAATCTAGACATTATAAAAGCATGAACCAGTTTTTCTGCATAATTTTTAGACAAGATGTCTAAAATGCCTCTTCACCACAATGGACCGGAACAGAGTGCACAACATCAGAAGCTGTACCAATCCATCTGTTGATCTCCCGCTCTGTTTTTCCCTCACTGTAAACAAAACCCAGAGGTACTTGAACTCCTCCACTTGAGGCAGAACCTCACTCCCAACCTGGAGAGAACAGTCCACCCTTGTCAGACCGAGGCACATGGCCTCAGATCTGGAGTTGCTGATCCTCATCCCAGCTGCAAATCGCTCCAGTGAGAGCTGGAGATACCGGCATGATGACGCCAACAGGACCACATCATCTGCAAACAGCAGAGATGAAATCCTGAGGCCACCAAACTGGACTCCGTCCTCCCCCTGGCTGCACCGTGAAATTCTGTTGGTGACAACGGGCAGCGCTGGAGGAGTTTACACCGAGTACAGACCCACATTTCAGATTTGCATATCAGTATATCTGTAAAACTACTAAAATCTTTCCCACCACACTGTTTGATGTAGTTCAGGATAAACTTTTTCTGTTATAAAACAACAGTTACCTCACAATCTGCTTCCAGATTGTTTTTTTCTGTTGGGTGTCCTTCGCCTCACTGAATTTGACAGTTTCAGTGGCAGGTCGGTAAACAAGCAGGATTTAGTTTTGCTCAGACCAGAGTGGGTGGCAGACATAGTGTATACCAAATACCATAAACACATTTATATTTGATTTAACGAGACAAACTGTTCCAACAAATTTAGTCTGATCTTCCTCATATTTTGTTGTCCGACACAAAACACAAACCAGTCCGTTTCCTCAGCACCATGTCCCTGATTGCAGTTTGCTCCTGGCACTCAGGTGGGGATGCAATGATCATTAATTGATGACACGGCGGCGCAGCATCCTGCTGGTGGTCTTTGTCTGGAAAACAGTTCATGCAGAAAGTGGAAGGTGGAACAATGAGGCTTGCTGCAAAGTCAAAACAACTCTGCAGTGTCTGAGCAAGGTCACACGGACGCAGCTCTTAGCACATAATTCCCCAGCAAACAGGGGAGTTTGCAGCCGCAGAGCGGCCAGCCACCGGGGGATGAATGATTTATCTGCTGAGAGAGATGCACACAGGCAGCTAATGGGACTGGATGTTCAGCTGCAGAGGAAGGAGAGGAAGAGGAGGAAAGACAGACGGACAGAGAGGAAGCTGACTTCTCTTCAACATGTGAGGCTAGCAGGATGATGAGTGGAAAACAGGATGGACTAATGTGACCTCTGAGCATAAACCGACAAATTACACGTGAACATTTCTCACTGAAGAAAGGCCTCGTTTAGACCAGCTGATTAGTTACTCACTAGTTAAAAAATATGTAAAAGTTTAAAGCAAGACTCAACGTTATGCAATCTTAAAGCTGCATCCTGACCTGGTTTTAAAGGATCTCTGACTTGTTGGAACAACAGATTTTATATAATGGATGTGTGCTTCAGCTATAAAAGTGGGGTTGTAAAATACTGAAGGTTGTTTAGTTTTTAATAAGTTTGAAAAAATAATGTCACATGGATACCGCCATGTTTTTTACGCTGCTATTCATTCTGGTGGGATCAAGTAGGTTACTCCGGTTCAAGCTCCCTCCAGCTTGAATGTTAATTTCTGGACATCGTCTAATGTTTAATTTGAACCAGGGCAGGTTGACCGAGAGGAGAATGTTGAAAAGACAGCCTGCAGCTGAAAACAATGAAGAGAGTCGAACAAAAGAGCTGCTGATGAGAGAGATGATGCTGCAGAGAGCTCCGCGGTCTGTCACGAGCTGCTCGCGACAAGCATCAGGATCAGAACATCCATCCATCCATCTATCCATCTATCCATCCATCCATTATCTTTATCCGCTTCTTCTTTTTCGGGTCGCGAGGGTCACTGGTGCCCATGTCCAGCCATCACTGTGCGAGAGGCGGGGGACAGGTCGCAAGTCCATCAAATGTCTAAACATATTCTCAGATTTATTATAATTACACATTATATAATAAATGGTAAATGGACTGGACTTACAGCTCCTTTCTATCTGATCAAGATACTCAAAGTGCTTTACAACACGATCTGTGCCCTCATGTAGCCATTCGTACAGCACTCTACTACACCTTTACAAAGAATAATCAGTGCTTTGGATCACATTCATACACCGATGGGACACACATCGAAGGTAATGAGGGGATCAGTGTCTTGCCCAGGGACCTTCAGCATGTGATTGCTGGTGGAATCGTACCCCCAACTCTCACATTGGAGGACAACTGCTCAAACTACTCAGCTACAGCTGCCCAGTAAAGATTTAAGGACTCCGTTTTCACTTTACACTTCCAGCCGTCCATTATTTGTCACTTGTCCTAATTTGGGTCGCAGGGTTCTGAAAAAGTGAAACTTCGTTCCACCCATATCACAGAGCAGTACACAACACAACTTAGCACACAACCACACATTAATCACCGCGAGTGCACACACGTGACAGCAGTCTGATGCCACCCGGCTGATGGAGGATGGACAGCAGCTAGCTTTAGCGTTAGCGCCTGCGTTAAAATACTAAAGACTACAAGTTGATTACGTTTGATCATTTTAGCCCATATATTCTGCATAAGAACGAATACAAAATATAACTTTATTGTCAAACATTATAACTTTTTAGCCTGGACTCTGTTTTAGTCTCCACGACAACTTCTGGACGTCATCACCCAGAATGCATTGCACCGATAAAATAGTGGCAACATCCTTAGGTGAAAAATGTAAAACATATCCTTTTTTTTTTGTAATTAGGCTTTTTCACGCATCACTACAACAACTTTTAGTAGAGAAATAACATGCTAAGGCCAACGTGTGCAGGTCGTCTGTAATCTTCAGATTGTTGCGTCGGTGTGGGAGTTGGATTGTTGTAGGAACGTGCTGCTGATGTGTTGACAGCGGGCTAAGGTGCTGCAGAGCATCTCTGGGATCCACATATCTGGAAAAACCTTTTTGTGGAGGACTAAAAGTCATGACTGCCTTTTCAAAATTTGTCACGACCCAGCTGCGTTTTTGTTAGAAATACAAACAAACCAA
Source organism: Nematolebias whitei (assembly GCF_014905685.2). NCBI lineage: Eukaryota > Metazoa > Chordata > Actinopteri > Cyprinodontiformes > Rivulidae > Nematolebias > Nematolebias whitei. The sequence goes on along the minus strand of NC_056518.1, from coordinate 29,940,527 downwards.
AACAATCTGCTCGTGTTTATTTTACATTAAACATAATTAAATCTGTGGTTTTAGGGGTTATTCAGAAAACTTGGACGCTCATTAAACATGTCGAACTCAGCGTAAATAGTCTTTAAGTAAGCTAATGTTAGCATTCTGTTGACCAGATGGCTACTAAATGAATTCATAGAGGCGGGCACATCTTCTGGTGGTTCATTTATTTCTCTGCACGCAGAGCAGATGAACGGTTTTCAATGAGCAGCAACGTTTACTGATTACACTGAGCTGGGAACACAGAAAATATGTGTTTTGGGTCTTTAGGTAGCGTTAGTGATGATCACAGGATAAACTCGTTGCACGTTTCAGTCTCACACTCTTGACTGCAGTTTTAAAGAAACGCATCATAAAAAAATGCTGGATGTTCCTCAGAAATGGCGAACGATGATGTGTCTGCGATACTGAAAGTTTCTAACTTTAAGGGTGTGGAGTGATGGAGGGCCGCACGGTGCGCAGGTGGAAGGCCATCTCAGAGAGTATAACAGAATTAACTTCAGTAAAATTTACAGATCCTGAATACGTTTTTCTCTCATAATGCAGTAAAGTCCATAATGTTTCCTCTCTGTCTGATGTGGAACCACAGAGAACGGAGGTGGTGGGGTTGTCTTTCAGGAAGTAGTCAGATCCCTTCACATTTTAACATTTTGTTTTACTGCAGCCTGATGCAGCGATAATTAAAATCCTGTTTTCCTCAATAATCTACATTCAGCACCCCATAACTACAAAGAGAAAATTGAATCTATACAATTTAGTACGTTTATTAAAAATAAAAACTTGAAATATTCAAGTCGAAGCTCCTTTGGCAGCAGCTGAAGCTGCTCATCTTTTTGGGTTTGGTGCAACAAGCTTTGCTCACTTGGATTGAAGGATTTTCCATCGTTCTGTTTTGTAAATCCTCTCAGTCTTTGTCCAGCTGGATGGGTCTCTGTGGGTGTTCTGTGGGGTTCTAGTTAGGGTTCAGACTTTAGGTCTTTGTCATCAAGGAACGTAAACGTGTGGAACATGTTTTCAGCTCTTCACTCAACTCTGAGCAATCTCCAAATCTCTGCAGCTGAACAGCACTTCCATAGCATGATGCTACCACTACCATGCTTCACTGTGAGATTGGTGTAGGGCAGCTGATGAGTGGCCAAACAGCTCAGCTTTGTTATAATTGGAACAGAAGTTCTGGTTCCTAAAGTCCTTCAAGAACTTTTCAGGTGTTTGAACTGAGAGGCTTCTGTCCAGCCTATGTTGATGGAGGTCTGCAGTTCCAGTTCTCCATCCAGGATTCCTGAAGCTCAGTTTGACCATCAGGTTCACGGTCACCACTGGTTCTACTTCCTCGACTGATGAGTGTGACCAGGGTACCAGAGGTTCTGGTTCTACCAAACTGCTTTTATTTGAGAACTACAGAGACTGTTGAGCTCTAAGGAACCTTCAGAGCAGCACAAATGTTATTGTAGTCTCCCCAAGATCTGTTCCTTGCAGCAATCCTACGTTTAGGCTCTACAATGCTGAAACGTACCCTGCAGCACGATGCTGCCATCACCGTGCTTCACTGAGGGGACGGTGTTGACAGTTTCTTTGACCTGATTTTTAGCTAGGGGCCTTTTAAGTCTTCTTCATCCTGTCAGTTTAATTCACCACAGCTGGACTTCAGTCACAGTGTAGAAACATCTCAGCTCTGAAATGTTGGCATTTGTTTCCCTTCAACTTTTGACCTTTTTTTGTCTCTATGAGACAAACAAGGCAATCTTTATTAAGTTTACTGATTTGATTTTTTATTTGTAAAATATTTTCCCGTACATAAAAAACAAACCTTTTCTTCATCTCTAAAGACAACCCTTAATGCATTGATTTCGTACCGATATCGTATCGAACGTTGGTAAATTCAGGTAAGACGGACCAGAAAACAGGCTGGGTTTAATTTCAGATTAGATGTAAAACAAGCAGAGTTCTTTGGAATTCAAAACATCACCAAAATACAAAATAAGTAAATTACTTTATTTTTCTTTTTTACATCGTCAGCAGATGAGATATACGTTTTAGTTTCTCCAGAACTGATGATTCTAACTAATGTAATCCAGCTGATGCTGGAGATGTTGGTGTGAGGGACGAGGATATTTATGAGCTTTGTAGATTCTGACTGAAGGGTTCTGCTCTGGTGGTTCAGTCTGGTAGACAGCTTCCTTCAGATCGGAGGTTTGTGGGTTCAAATCTTAAGTGCCATACCGAAACGGTTCGGTACACCCACGTGTACAGTTACACCCCTAATATTTACCACTACATTTAGTAACTTCGTACTTCTATATTAGCATAATTTATGCCACCCTCTACTCAGGCAGGACTTTGCAGTCAGAGGAGTGGGGGAAAAATGGTTAAACATTGTCAGTGGGGAAAGTGCAATTCAGACACGTCTGCTCTGCGTCATGAAAACAGCCACTGCAGTAACTATTTTAAGTTATTAGTAGCTGGTCCGTGCTCGATTAGCTTTCTCTGAGATTGAAACCTTCTTGCCGGCGAGTTCCAGGAGCCGCAAGTGGCCTACGATTCTCAGAAATCACGTCCAGCTTGCGGTTGAGCTCGTTAAACGTACGAGTCAGAGCTCGAGGCACGAACTAATCCTTCACATAAGGCTGGCAGCTTTACCATGGCTGAAACCGCTGCCGATGTCTTCCTCATTCGTCGATATCCTAGGTATCTGCCGATTCCAAAAAGCAGAAACCCCGTTATCATAAATCCAATAATGTACACATCTACATCCTCCACGGACAGAACAGACAGAGACATCATCTTCCACTCACTTCAGAAATCCATGACATACCCAGCTGCATGGGTCTGTTCAGGGCATGAGGGCTCTCCAGCACCCTGTCGTCTGGTGGGAAAACAATTATCAGTTGTGTTGAGGGACCAGCTGACCAAGTCCATAGGTTTTTATTTGGAAGATGTGTAAAGAGAGGCTCTGAGGATGACAGGTTAAGAGAGCAAAAAAGCAGGAGGGAGGGTAAGAGCGACTGTCTTCGTCGAGAGCGAAAGAGAGAATTATAATAATTAATAATAATAATCACACAGAAGGTTTAAAACCTGCAGGGCAGCAGGTGATATGCATTCCTTTAAATAAATGTTTTTATCTTTTGGCTGCTACCTCCTGCAGCGGTCACAACAGCGAGCGAACTCGCCTGAAAGTTTCAGTGATTGTTTTACGCCGGCTGCCTTTCCTGAAGCAGCCTGGGCTCAGACCTGCAGCCTCAGGACTACGGGACTGCGACACTGACCACTGAGCTACCGCGACTTTGTGCATTTTTTCAACAAATGCTAGTTAAGTTTAGTAGTTAAAATGTGAAAAGGGTCAAATAGTTGTGTCTTAACTACCTGAACGTGAGCTCGTTGTCTCGTGTTTCATGGAGCAGATCTCTAAAACCCACCAAGATGTTGTCGTGGTGCAAGTTGCTTAGCAACAAGGTTGACAAAGAGCACCTCGAGCCTTCAAAGGTGCCTGACAGCTGACGCTGAGCCACCGTGCTGGAGCTGAAGAACAAAGTTAACGTTAGATCACACAAAGAAGAAGGGATTGTGTTTGTGGTGGTTTTAATCTCCGTCGTGTTGCTTCTGACCAGGTGCCAGGTGTTCAGCATCTCTCCCTCCCCCTCAGCTCTCCTGTCTCTTTCTATTTTACTCAGGTCTCACGCTCACCCGCCTCCGTCTCTCTCTCACACACACACACAACCACAACAAAATCAGCGCAGCAGCTACACACACCGACGCGTTTCCAGAAAAAGAGCAGGGACACACAGGTGCAAAAGCAACACTCAAACAGGTGGGCTGAAGCCCGGCTCCCGTCCTGTAATTAAATTCTGTGTCTCCCACCTGCGTTACAGACAAAGATCTGACTCCAGGTAATTACAGGGCTGCGGTAGAGCACACACACACACACGCGCGCACACACACCCACAGCATCTGTATACTGTACCACCACACACACCAGGGGATGTCACGCTGCTCTTTGCAATAAACTATTCCTCCCTCACATCTCAGATCCTGAATACAGATCGTCAACATTTATCGTTCCTGTAAAGGTTTGAACGATTCAGTCGAGTTAGTCTCCCTTCACTTCTTAACAACAAATCATTTTTTACTAATCATTTCTCTGTTTTCTTGACTTTGACACAAGTTGCATTTATAAACAAGGCTGTGTCAATGTGTGTGTTTATCGTGGGACATTCATGAGGTGTGTGTGTGTGTGTGTGTGTGTGTGAGGTGACCGTCTTGGGAGTTGTTCCCACAGATGTGGGTTCAGTTACTTCTTAATGAATCCAATTACAGGGATGGGGCCGCTCATCAGACCCGAGCACCAAACTCATCTGTGGCTGCAGAGAAATGTTCGGCTCCTCCTCTGAGCGTTTAGTCGCACGTCGAGCCAAGAAAACATACAGGATTTATGTTTGGGAACTGGGAGATGGCGGCACATTCGGCTCCACAGCCGGGACTAATTTCTTAATTTTCCACGCTGTTCACACTGATTTGCTTCACTGCTCCCTGTCGCACCGAGCAGACGAGGCTCGCTGTGGATACATTTCTGAGGCGATGTGTCACAGCCAGCTCCACGTTACGCATCGTTCTGTTGTTATTGTTTATTGCTCTGTCCCAGAACTTGACTCTTTGTGAAGACTGTCAGCATCTGGAAGAGCTAACAAGCAGAAATCCAAATGGTCCAAGTTGTAATTTACTGTGGCTTTCAGGAGATGCACAAACATCTGAGTGGATGGGAAGAAAGGCAGATTTAAATGGCAGCTGGATTCAGGTCTTAAGCTCCAACAGAATAAGCTCCCGCTGCCTCGAATATCCGACTGTTTTCAGTTTCTGCTGGTAGTTCGTTCGTCCTTGAGAAACCCCAACGGACCCACGATTCATCCTCCAAACCCCCCTTAAACGACTCAACTCCGTGTAAGATTTCTGAATCTAAATGAAGGGAAATAATTTTATAACACAATAGATGTTGCCTGCAGTGGAATAAAGGTTAGGGATGCACTGAAATGAAAAATAAAAAAGGCCCGGGAGGTGAAATAATCCCTTCAAGCGAAGGTCCAGGGAAATAATTGGGGTGAGAAAGGCAAGCGGGACCACGGCTGTGTTGTTTAGGGTCTGATGCAGATTGTGGTTGCAGGTGATGAGCTGATGCAGAGAGGAAAGACGAGGCAGGAGAGTTAAGAGCAGGCAGAGGGATGAGAAAATGGATTTAATGAGAAATGAGGCAGGATGGTCCAGAAGCAACTGAGCGTAGACCCAACAGCTCCACAAACCTTCTGTGAACAGAGAAAATGGAGACAAACATCCAGACGGGCAGAGAACAGGAAGCAGGAAGGTCTTTTTAAAGCTTGAACTTTCCTTTTTGTTTTTTTTTTACTCGTGGTTTCAAACAGCAGATTGAGAAAGAGGTGGAAGGAAGTGCAAACAACTGTATTCAGAGTCATTCTGCTTTAAGTTACCGGTAGATTAAAAGTGTGGTGTGGGTTTCTGCCCGTCTTGGAGTCGGGGTGGAGGATCTGTTCTGGGGAGGGAACATGATAGACAAGTGGAAAAACTGATTGGACCTAAGAAAACTGACCTGAAGGTTATACAGCATCCAAAAGCATGAAGTTGTGTTCCGGAGCCACCAGGGTAACCTGGAAGGGGTGAGAGGTCATATGAAGGGTAATTCTAGAGTTTGTAAAACACACGAGGCGCCGACCTCTCAAGTGGAGTTCAGACGTTGGAGAAAAGGAGCTCACTTTGGTTTTCACATCCTACAATATTAATCAGACTAATTGAGATGTAACTGAGCTGAACTAGATTATTCTGAAAGAAAAAGTCCTCGCTCATCGATTTTCCCCGGCAGCCTGATTTAGAGACTGTTGGATGACAAGTCTTGTATGGATTTCCTCACTCGCAGCAAGATTTTCATCATTTAAAAGAAGGTTAAAGACGAGAGCAGCTAAATGAGATGATGTAGAAAAAGACTGTAGTTTGAAGCACTTCGTCAGGTAGATGGTTTTAATCAAGTATTTTTTACTTGGTTAATCGAAGCCGTTTGTAAAGCGGTGGTCTTCATTAAAATCCAGACGTGGAAATTAACGTAAACATGGAGAAGCTGCTGTTTATGGGTAGGTGTACCCTCACCTATGGTCATGAGTAGTGACCAAAAGAACAAGCTTGTGGATACAGGCGGTCAACATGAGTTTCCTCTGCAGGTTAGCTGGACTCTCAGTTAGAGATAGGGTGAGAAGTATATATATATATATATATATATATATATGTTCAAGAATTCAAGGTCCTTTATTGTCATTCGCACTCCATGTGGTACATGTGGTGGAATAAGATTATGTACACAGGGTCCCAGTTGCATTCAACAATAAAATGTAAAAGAAAATGTGCAAGTTAACGTCTCGCTATAATCCGAGTGTTTGACAGCAGCGAGCCATGCAGGCACGTTTATTTTTAAACCACAGTGCTCAGCTCATAAACTGTACTCTTGGTCGTGCACATCATTTTGTTCCCCACCTCATGTCTGATATAATCTGCCAGAAATTAAGATTTAGACCAGTACGTCAGTAAGACTTTTAACTGTTCTTTCATCAAAATGTTCAGATCAGAACATCGTCTTTGGCTTTTGACATCTGCTTCAGTGTTCTTGCTCCGTTTTAGGTTTTAGAACATTTTAGTTTCTGTTCTTTTAACATTCAAAATGCGATTCTTCTAATTATCCTTTATCGTTGGAACAGCTGGAACCTCGGATGCTTTCTGTCAAAATACAACTCGAGAATTCACCTGGGGGACCTGAAGGCGTTCTCACACCAGAGAGGTGCATCATAAAAATTTAAGAATATCATGAAAAAGTTCAATATTTTCTGTTCATCATTTCACAAAGTGGAACTCATAAATTATATACAGAATATTCTTTACACACAGAATGAAATATTTAACTATGCAATGAATCTATGCAAAATATGAGGTTCACTTTCTGAAATGTTACAAGAAATTAACTTTTTAATGATATTCTATTTGAGATGCTCCTGTAATCCCTAAAGAGTTCTGGGTTCTCTTCCGGGTCCCCCTACCTCCGAGGCTGAGCCCCCCCCCACCCTAAGCAGGAAGCTCATTTCAGCTGCTTGGATCCAGGATCTGTCCTGATACAAACCTCATGACTACAGGAGAGGGTTGGAACATAGACAGACCAGTAAATCCAGAGCTTTGTCTTTAGACTCGGCTCTTTCTTCACCATGACTGACCGAAGCAACGCTCTCATTACCGAGGACAAGGCCCCAATCAGCGGATCCATCACTCAGGAACAAGACGCCCCCAACCCAGAGAAAGCATTTCACCTGGTCCAGGTGAACCATGGCCTCGGAGGTTTAAGACGCCCAAGAAAAGTTGTTGCACAATCTTCCACAAATGAGAGGTTGAGACTCCATCACGAATGTCGTTCGCCATCTCCGACGGTCGCAGTCCAGCGAGACCGACTTCAGGTCAGTCGAGGCGAATCGGTTGCCAACTCAGTTTCACAGACGTTGAGCTAAAAGTTAAAATGGTAGTAGTTGAGAGTCATCCTGAAGATCTTTCAGACTTTGGAATGCCATTTTCTAACAAAAGGTCGAGGACAGTTTTTGTTCTGTGGGTGAAATCTTTACTGTTGCAGCAAATTCAGTTGACATGATTTAATCGCATTAAATGTTCTGTGAAGAAAGCAACAACAAAATATACAGCATTCATTAACTAAACCAAACAAAAACAGATTAGGTTTCAGACTGAACCGTTATATTTAGATAAAACGATTCTAAACTAATTCTTGAGTCTTTGATGGGACAACAAACCTCAGCCACAAAGCAGATTATTGAATAAATACATCAAAGGGTCAGTTTTATAAGAGCAAAAACAAGAAAATATATAAAACTAGTCACCGTGGATCTATGGTTAGTGTTAGGCATGAATAAAACCTGATGCAGGTGGTGCAGTTTGTTTTTAAGAATCAGCAGCAGATCGAGTCCGTTCCTGAGAAGTTTCAGAAACCCAGCTGTTCAGTCCGATCAGAACCGTGGCCCAGCTTTTCCTGATCCGGCAGCAGCAGGTGTTTCTGTTAATACCGTGTGGGTTTGGTACCGTCTGTACGGGTCCAGAGTCGGCTAGAATCCATCGTCGTAATCTCCATCACAGCCGTAATCTGGAGAGCGAGAGTCAGACACTCAGATTAGACTGGAGCTGTAGCTACAGTCAGCAGACACCTGTTGGCAGATGTTGGAGTAAATCTCTTCTGTCGTCTCTGCAGCTCACGTTGTCCACTGTCCCTCCTCTGGACGTGTCTGAACCATCTCAATCTGCCCATCAGCATCTATTCTTCTGCTGACCGCTCACTTCAGTGTCAGCCCCATCTCTAAACCAAACATTCACACGTGGACTCTGTCTCGCTTTGGACTTACCTTCCACCTGTTGCCTACCCTCACTACAGAGGACATCAGTCCACGTGTCCCCTGCCTGTCCACCACAGCTGATCCTAACTGAACCCACTGACAGAACCACAGCTCCGGTCAAATGCTCCCTCTATACAAGTTAGGATTTAAAAACGTTTAACTTTTTAAAGCTTATTGAAAATGATAAATCAGTTTTTTTGTTCTTCGCTGTTAAAGGTACGTGACCATCAGAGTTCATCCGTTTCCTGTATCTTAGCTGCTGTGACAGTAAATTACTTTAAAGTTTAACGAGCTTTCACTTTCCAGAGCTTAAATTAAGGAAAATAAACTGAATGAAGTCAGCTCCGTCCTGCAGAACGCTTTGTAAATCTTTTTTATTTTAATTTAACGGTCAGAGGACGTACGAGGACGTGAACATGACTGAAGCTTTTGGCTTTATTTCAAGCATTACTTTTATCAGAATTAAAATAAACACCCTTTGAGATTTGTCAAAAGGAATTACAAGTTTGTATTTTAAACTAGACCAGGCTCCAGATTAATTCTCAACATTTGCAGCTTTGGTCACTTTGTACCCATACGTCTCTTCAAAGCATCCTTACAGATTTAATCTACTTGAATTAAAAGAAGCAGATATGGACTCATTTTATTAATATTACGTGGTTAGACCTGGACATTTGAGGAAGACTTCAAATCAGGCATTTAGCTCTTAAAATAATACATTTACCTGAAAATGCAACCAGGCTACGTTGTACTTTATCTGCATTTCACACAAGCAGCATCTGCTTCAGAGACTTCAAGACTAAAGGAGGATCTTTAATCAGCCGTCAGTAAAGATAAACTAAATGTTTAAATAACACAAGTCACAGCTAAATCCATGGCCTGGTTTGAATGTTACACACCCTGATTGTTCAGGGAGTCCGTGAGCTCATGGTTACACAATGGCAACAGATGTTTGAGTCGGGTACGACTTGGGTAGAGACACTGACTTTACAAAATGTCTCTGTCCTGTTGGACTCGGGTGCCTCCCTCAAATGTTTTGCATGGGATTTTGATTTAAAAAAAAAAAAGAAAAAGATGCCTTGATGCAACAAAATGAAATAAATGAATGGAATCCGTGTCAGAGATGCTCCTAAATAAGTAGTGAGGAATACGGAAGTTTAGTGAGTGAGTAAGTTTCCTGCCTCAGAAAATTTTCTATAAAGTAGATGCCATCTGCTGCATTCTGGTGTATTTTAACAGTTTGTTAAACATCTACGTTTACCTACATTTGTAAACACTTGATTCAGTAACTATTTTAGAGAGCATCAAGAAGTAGCCTGACCAACAGCTCCCCTTGTGTGAATAGAGCACTCTCTGCCTCTCTCAAGCATCCTACCCTGCATCCTGCTGTCGTTTTTGACAAATTGGCACCGTTGTTTTGATACGTGATCATAAACGTGATTGCCCATCAAACATTTCTCTTCTATTTTTAATAATGACAATTTTATTAATGACCCACTTAAACTGTAAAACTGATTTGCAGTTTAGTTGTGCTGTTTAATTATATTTTATTATATTTTTGTGTTTTTAATTAAATGTCCATGACTGTATTTTAGGGGCAAAGATTTTTTTAAGAGTAGAAACAGAAATGCTTACTTGAAGGGGCAGCTCATATGTGATATCAGGAAGCTCGTAAGTGGCTGTTATGTTTAAAATTAGTGTTTATGTAATTATTGGCAATTAAATTTGTCCATAATTTATTATTAGTAGGTCTGAGAGTTACGGGATCCCAGCACAGTTACTGGAAACCCTGTCAAGAGTTCCCGGATCCTGTTCCAGTAGGAACCGGTTCAAAATAAGCCGTGCTCGCAGGTCTGTGCGCACTGCTGCGTGTTTAGACCTACACGTGACACAAGAAACTACAGTTTACATTGGAGTGAGGCTGCTTTGATCGGGTCTGAGGCGTTACGTTGTTTGTGGTTAAATGCGGTTTAGTTTCCTTGTTCAGGTTTAAACCACAAATGCATTCATAACTCCCTAAAGATGTAGATTGTGAAAACATCCTTGTGTGTGTGTTGTGACACGGATGACCGATCAGAGGCTATATAGCCCGACGTCATCCGCTGTTCTGCTCCTACAAAATCTTCTTGCGGAACGCAAGGATTCTGAGTGACAGAGAAGCTCTGGCGGTCATCCGGGATTCATAGAACCGTAGTTACATACGTAACTTTCGTTTTTATCGTCAGCTGCTTGTGACTTCAGAGCGACAACAGGTCGGACACGAACTGTGAGAGTTGTCTCTTCATCTGTCCTGCTCCTGACCTTTGACCTCTCTGCCGAGGACACAGGAGCCAAAGCGAAGCTCTGCAGGAATCAACGAAGTAGCTCGGGATGTTTACTGCCGCGGGTTCAAGATCCTTAAAGTTTAACAGGCGGAGACATAAAAATGGAGGAATTTAATCTCGAGAGGACTCGTTAAAACAGACGGAGCAGAGAAATTAAAAAAAGTTCCACAGCGAGGGGTCATTAAAGACCGCGGGTTTACGAGTCCTGCAACAAAATTTGTTAAAGAGCATGAAACTTAAAAAAAATCACGTCTTTATCGATTAATCTAGAAGGTTTTAATGCGGTAAAATTTATGATTAAAAATTAAACGGCTGCAGAGTAAACAGGAAGAGGCTGAAGGGGATTTAAGGACATTTTAATCATTTTAAATTTATTGTTTAATCCTATTTTCAGTGCAAATGTTAACTCGTGTTTTATGACCTTTATACAAATCACACACAGTTGATTTATGCATGAAATACACTTAATAAAGTTTGATGCCATTTTTGGCCATTTTATTTATTTTACATCTACTTTTGACTGTTTTGAGAAAATTATTTGACCTTTCTTGTTGATTTTCTAACAGGTAAACCTAAAAACATTCTTCTACAGAAACATTTTGGATGATCTAGAGTTGAAAAAAAATTCTAACTTTAAATTAATTCGTCTTGTAATTCAAATTGAAAGAGTAAAAATATTTTCACACTAATGTAACTTTGGGGTTATATATATATATATATATATATATATATATATATATATATACCCACTTTATTCACATTTAAACTGAGTCATATTGTTTTTACTATAAGAACAAACTAATACATTTTCTGATATTTTATAAAATCCTTGAGCTTTAAATTTAAATAAAAAAGACCTCGAGACCTAAAAATAATCAAAGAAAGCTCCTACAGGATAAAGAACGTCTTATTTTTAAAGTTGGGCAACAATAAAATCAAAATAAGGCTGAAAACTCTTAAATAAATAAATAAATTATAATAAAACTTGCTGTGATTTGATGGTTTAAACTGACCGTTTCCGCCCAGCAGCTCCATGGCGCTGACACAAGGCTCATCTTCATCCTCCTCTTCCTCAGCAGCTCCATCATCGTAGACCACTGGCCCACTCTCCACCACCAACCCGCTGACTGGGGACGCTGCAGGTGCCGGCTGTGGGCTGGAGACCGCCGCCTTAAAAACAGGAAGAATTCTGAGACGTTTTCTCAAAGAAACAGAAAACTAAAGTTGATTAAATGTTTAATTTGTCAGAGTTCCACACAGAACTTTAACTTCCTCCAGTAGATGAATTTAATAAATATTGTTTAATAAATCTGCAGCTGAGAGACTGAAAAGGACCAGAACCTACTCCTGGTTCTGGAAACACCGGGTCAATTCAAAGTGAAAACACGAGGGAAATAATAGATTTGGTCTTTTTTGATTTTCAGTGTCCTCATGGTCTCTTGTTGGTCCTTCAATCTGACAGCTGCCCTCTCCATAACCTCAACATCCAATCAGAACCTGACAGATGATTAGCCTACACTTTCCCAACATCTACCAGGTTCTCCTGAGGTTTTATAATTTTATTTTACGAAACTATATGTTACAAAAACGAGGCTGTTTGGCATAATTAAAATGTCAACTCTAGCATTTCTAGAGGAATGTGTATCGCCCGCCACAGCTTCAAAATATTTTAATTTGGAAAAACTACTAATTTGTAGCCATTTTGGTTGAATGATGGCAGCCATCTTGAACCAGGTCAACCAGCTGTAGCCCTAGATAATTACTCGAATTTCAATAGGATCCGTGTATTGGTCTATGAGATATTTTGCTAACAGTCTCCAATTGTTCATTGGTTGGCACTCAGTTTGTTGGGGATGACTCTCTGCTACTATCACATAGGAATGCGCAATATATACGGTACACGGTAGAAACGATAGAAATTTAGCCTACGATAGAGATCTGTCTTCTACCGGCTAACCGCAGTAATGCTGTGTCTGATGTAAAATCAGAGTTGTCAGATTAATAGTTACTTTTTTAGTTGAAAACTGCGTAAGTGGTGTTAAAGTTTTCTTTGAGAGCTAAGTAGCGAAGCTACAAGCTAACTACGGCCGGCTTGCCGTAGTGTTGCCGTATTCAACGCATGCGCAAAACGCTGTGTTCCACTGAAAGTGTTTTGTTTTTTTCCGTTGTAAGTTAAAGTAAGGGCAGCACGGTGGCACAACTGGTAGAGCTGCTGCCTCTCAGCGAGCAGGTCCTTGGTTCAAACCCCGGTCCAGGGGCCTTTCTGGGTGGAGTTTGCATGTTCTCTCGGTGCATGCGTGGGTTTTCTCCGGTACTCCGGTTTCCTCCCACAGTCCAAAAACATGCATGTTAGGCTGATTGGTAACTCTAAATTGTCCCTAGGTGTGAGTGAGAGACTGAATGTTTGTTTGTCTCGTTTGTCTCTGTGTGTCCCTGTGATGGACTTGCGACCCGTCCAGGGTGTACCCCGCCCCTCGCACAGTGATTGCTGGACATGGGCACCAGCGACCCCCGTGACCCAAAATGGAATAAGCGGGTAAAGAAAATGGATGTATGGATGGAAGTTAAAGTAAGCGTCGGTCAGCTTTAGAGAAACCTGCTCTCTGATCTGTGAAAAGAACGCTGTGTTGTGTGATTTTACTGCGAGACCCTCTGGTCAAAGCCACAGAGAAAACTGGTCGCCATTTTGTGTCAGCACTCCTTAAAGGGGAAGAAGACGCCCACTAGAGGGTTGGAGGGTGAAGTGTTTTCAGTGTAAAATGCTGCTGTTGCTGACTGGAAACTGTTAACAACATATTCTTTTGTTTAAAACATGTGGCTAAAACTACATTTGATATCTTTTGCACTGTTTTGCACTACAAGAAAGAAGCCTAATACTTGATTTGTTCATTATTTTAAAACTCTCTGGACCTAGTAGCGGAATTTTCTTAATTGAGATTATTTTGTGGTATAGCAGTTTTCAAAATAAATGATGGCAAAAGGACACCCTATGCTTTAAAAAAAAGAATTCCTATTGCAAATTTTATACCAAAAACATATTGCGATATATATCGTTATCGCCATCCTTCATGATACATATCGTGATATGAATTTTATGTCATATCGCACATCCCTACTACCACAGCATCTGTCAAACCGATGGAGTCATAGACAGTTTAGTTGTATTTAAAGTCAGCCATCTGTGGCTCCAGCCTGACGGGGACGGGGTGTGGGTCAGAACCGATTTCTCTGTTCAGTCCAGTGACTATCCTCTGGTTCTGTTAAAACCTGAAGGTGATCTATCCCGGATCACTGCTGAAGGCTGAACAACTGAGCGACTCTGTTCACCTCGACCACTGTGCTGAAACAGAAACGTTACATAACCTGAGCTGTGGGCTCTATGAGGCCCGTCTGGGTCCAGTTCTCCAGGAGAGGAGGCAGAGTGAGTGTTGCTAAGCAACACGCCTCATTGACACGACCCCACGTGGAAGTGTTTTCTTCCTCTGTGCTTCATTCAGAGACGCCAACGGCTTACGAACATTTAAAAAGGACAACCTTTGAAGTTGAATTGAGTCAAGATGGCCGCCACAGTTAAGCAAAGCCAAGTCTTTTAATTTTACAGATGAGCTAAAATTTGGTGTGGTAGTAGCGGAGAGTCATCCCCAACACCTACTCTGAGCACTAATGTGATATAAATGACAAAAACAGCAGCCGAAAGCTAAACTGTGACGCTAGCCTTCGGCTGGTCAAATTTAAAGCACATTTAAATTTAAAGCAGGAAGACAGAACAGACTGGAGCAGGAAACATCTGGATTCATCTTAAAGGCAACAAACAACACAAAGATGTGACTGCAGGATGGAGGGGAGGAAAAAACAGCTTAAATACGGCTGTTGATGACAATTTTACTTCCAGGTTTTAAGCGGTTTTTATTTTAGGCCCCGGTCGAAGTTTTCGGAGTAATGGAAGCCCCGCAGTAGAGGACATGTAATAAGAAAAGGACGACAAAGTGAGCTTCACCTCTCACATGGACCGAGTACCGATTTATTCCCCCCACGCGCCCACCCTGACAGCATCCAGCTTTCTCACCATTTTCCTTTTTGCAGTTTACCTTCTGCAGACTCTGTGCTTTTAAAAGTCTGTTCATAAAACATTCAGCTCCTTCAGCAGGCGGCCGCTCTGACTTTTATACTTTTCAAATCTGCTTTAACAAACTGGCTCTTTTTGTTTGTGCCACATACAGCTTCTAGTTGATACTTTCAATTAATTTAACTAACTTTCAACTTTTTAAATACATTTTAACTCTTAGCTAGCCTTTTATTGATGCTTCAGCTAGCATCTTGACATTAATAGCATTCTGACACTGCTTTAGCTAGCATTTTGACCCTGCTTTAGCTAGCATTTTGACACTGCTTTAGCTAGCAATTTGATACTGCTTTAGCTAGCAATTTGATACTGCTTTAGCTAGCATTCTGACACTGCTTTAGATAGCATTTTGATATGACTTACCTAGCATTTTGACACTTAAAGCTTATAGTTAGCCTTTTGCATTTTATTTTTTTTTTTAGCTTTTAGCTAGACTTTTGATGCTTTTAGCTACTTTTTGGGACTGTTTGACCAGTTAGTTATTCAACACTTTATTTAGCTAATATTTAAAATGTCAGCCAGCCTTTTGCCGTTTTGCTCATTTTTATACTTTTCGCTAGTATGCTGATATATTTAGCCAACATTTTGCAACTTTTTAATTTCAAAGCCTTTAACAACTTAGTTTAGGTTTTTCAGCAGATTTCAGAAAAGGCGTTCAGTTGTCAACGTTCACTCAGAATTTCTACAGAAAATTACGTTTTCATGGTTTATTTTTTATTCATCAATCTCTTAGAGAGCTGAGAAAAGCTGAACAGAAGATTTATTACAAAAGTGTCGATAAATCAGCTGAAACCTCGGCTGATTGAGACCTGTACCCATTTGTTCTTAAAGAGCCAGCTGTCAGACAGGAGTCAGGTCATATTTTTTGTTTGTTTTGACTAAAGTAGTTTTCAGGTTCTTGTGTCCATTTTGGACACCATTAAGCCTCCATTGACTTGTACCGTGTTTACAGGATTACTCTTTGCCTTGACAGGCTTGAGCTGTCTTAATTATTCTAGTTTTGTTCCCCCCAATTGTTTCTAGAATATTTTAACACTTCTTAGATTAAAAAATTTATAGATTTAATTTAATCTCAGTGACTCATACAGTTAGTTCCTTACAATAAATTTATAATAAAAAAAACTAACATTCCTTGAAGGAATGCATGACGCCCGCCACCTTATGTATCAACGTTTGAAACAAAGATCTCAGACTGTTTTGAATGACTCTCAGCTACTACCACAATGACTTAGGTCAAAATCTGTAAAACTGAGTTGTAGCCATTTTTCAAGGTTAATTAGATTATTTACATACAGTGTTTATTCTGTATTCAGTGGGTTCTGTAGATATTTTGCTAACAGACAGACACAGGGAGGAAGAGAACAAATAAAAGTAGAGTCTAGCTCACCTGCTCGACAGCCAGCTTCTTGTTGGGTTGTCTGGTGATGAACGGCTGCAACCTGCAACAGAAACGAGACGCAACTCCTCAGTTTGACAAACAGGAAAAAAAACAACAACAAAAAAAAAAAACGATTTGAAATATTTTACGACCCTAAAGTCACACGACCACTCACAGACGTCGGATCCTAAATTAAACCTGGAGGTTTTACAAACCTCTCACTCAGAGAAGAACATATTAATTTCCTGACACTTTTCCAGCCGTTAGAATGCAATAAAACCTTTCACTCAGAGTTCTCCGTAGATTATGTTTCAGGCCACAGTCTGCCTGTCTCTGCTCTTCGGTTCAAAGTCTGCTGGCAGCAAAAAAAAAACAAACAAAAAACGACAAACCCAGGAGAAGACGGCACAGATTTACAGACCAACGTAATCCTAAATCATCTGGAGCACTGAGAAAACAATATACTGATACTTTACTGTTCAAAGTTAAAATGAGCCATTAGTCAGTTTTAAAGAGAGGAATCTGAGATGTATGCAGTGGACGTCAACGGGATTTGGATGTGTGACCTCGGGTATCTGAGAGAAAACCATCCGTCTTACAGCAGAGAAACAATCTGGATGGAACAAGACAGAAATACCTTCTTTTGGATGTACAAACCGTAAAAAGTGTGAACATTGTGGGAATGATTTTTATGTAACAGTTTTGGTAAATTTAGAGTCTGAAACCATCACACCCCCAGAACTGCCCAAATTCTTGGCAGCACAGATTCAAGAAGGTGTTGGAAACGTTCTTCAGAGGTTCTCATCCATATCGTTATGTTAGCACCACACAGTCGCTGCAGATTTGTCAGCTCCAGGATGAGAAAATCTGGTTCCACCACATCTTTAAAGTTCTGACTGGACTGAGATCTGATGACTGTGGAGGTTTTAGTCCAGTGAATCCAGACTCTTCAGACCAGGAACTGTTTTCCAGTATCTTGTTATCTAGGGTTGTATGAACTGTAACTTCATCCATCCATCCATCCATGATCTTCCGATTGTTCCAAAGTCGGGTTTCAGGGGCAGCAGCTTGAGCAGGGAAGCCCGGACATCTCTTTCCACAGCCACCTCTTCAAGCTCTCCTGGGGAGACCCCAAGGCGTTCCCAGGTCAACCAAGAAACAGTCTCTCCAGCGTGTCCTGGGTCTTCCCCGGGGTCTCCTTCCAGTCGACATGCCCGAAGCACCTCCTGAGGGAGGTGTCCAGGATGCATCCTTACCAGATGCCTGAACCACCTCAACTGGCTTCTCTCGATGTGGAGGAGCAGCGGTTCTACTCTCGAGTCTCTCCCGGATTACTGAACTTCTCATCCTATCTCTAAAGGAGAGTCCAGCTACCCTGCAAAGGAAACTCATTTCAACCAACTGTATCTACGGTCTCATTCTTTCAGTCACTACCCAGAGTTCCTGGCCATAGGTGAGGGTAGGAACGTATACCGACCAGTAAACAGAAAGCTTCTCCTTACAACTCAGCTCCATCTTCACCACAACGGATGGTAAACTGTAGTTTCAGTTTCCTGTTATTAACTGACAGGAAGTGGTGCTGGTGTGGTCTGCTGCTGCTGTAGACCATCTCTTCCAAGGTTCAGAGATGTTTCTGTAGATCTTGGGTTGGAACGAACGGTTCTTTGAGCTGCTGTTGCCTTTCTATCGTCTCCAACCTGTCTGACATTCGTCCACACGACTCTCACACCCTGAAGAGTTTCTTTTTGAAAATCTCAGCAGATCCTGAAACACTCAGAACCGCCATGTTCAAAGTTTCTTAAATCACCTTCTTGATGTTCAGTTTGAACTTGAGCAGCTGAACATTGGGTTGCTGCCATTTGATTGGCTGATCAGCTGTTTGACAACAAAAAACAGAACAGGTGGACCTAATAAAGTGGCTGATGAGTGGATACTCGCTCCAAAGCTGTGAGAGGAGTTTTTAGACAACAATCGTGAGAAAAAACAACAATGATGGCAGAAAAGTAGTGAACGTTCTTCAAGGCTCGTCCATTGGCTCCAGTAATAAACCAGTTCTACAGTTTGGTGAAGAGTTACTGAGATTTGTTTTTTGTTTCAACCAAATAACTGGAACAATAAACTCTCAGCCTTTGTTGTCGTCGTCTTTGGCAACAGAGAAAATCATTCAGAGCCAACTTCAAACAACCAGACCCATAAAGCAGGACTGGATGGTAAACAGGAGCTCACATTGTTGACTGAAACCTGCCTCCAGCAGCCAGCGTCAGGACGTCCAAATGTTTTTTTTTATTTATTTTTGGCTGCAAACCTGAAGCTTGGAGTCTGGAAACGATGGATGCTTCCTGTGATTTCACTGCTGTGCAGCTCAGGAAGAAGGTGATACCAGGGCAAGAGTTCATTAGATTACTACGATCTCTTCTGGCTCCAGGCAACCAGCTCGTATAACTGGCAACTACCGGGAACGTTGGGGTGGGGGGAGGGGTGTGAATGAGAAATGAGCTCAGGCTGTGAGCGACAGGCAGTCTGTCAGAAAAGGAAATCTTTTCTTCGACAGTTGCAGAGATAATCAGCAACAAACTGTCGTCCTATCATCCCGGCGGTTGGAATTAGTATCGTTTCCGGAGACCCACCACCCAGCCTGGTGCTGGGCCCCCCAGGAGGCTTACAGTAAGAGCTCAGCTCTCACTGATAAGAGAGAGAGAGAGTGAGCTTTTAATTAATCTGCTTTAACTGAGAGAAGGGATGGGGGGGGCGGGGGGCTAAAGTGGCATCTTACCCCCAACGCCACCCCCTCGGTTCTCAAGCCTTGTTATAAAATCCCAGTCAGACCAGCAGACTGATCCCTGCTGAGAGAACTATTCATAGCCTGGTTCAGTCGAGACCTGCTCCCCTGAGTCCTGACCTGGATCCACCAAGGGGAGGGGTGGGGGTGGGTGGGCAAAGAAGAGGAAACTGTGATGTCAGGCAACAAAGTGAGGGAGTAAAGGGTGGAAATGCAGGAGTCAAAAAAACTTGACATTCCTTGGAAACCTGGAAGTTGGAGCCAGAACTGGACCAGTATCTCCACAGATTGGTTCAGTTTTTGAATATTAAGATCCTGAGGTGTTCCCAGACCAGAGAGGACCAACAAAACCTCCAGTGTCTGCCTTTGGATCTCCTCCCCAGTGCATTTTTCCAACAACCGGAGCCCAGCAGGTGTCCGTCTGAACCTCCTTAGCTGACTACATTTACTGAGGAGGAGCAGCGGCTCTAATCTGAACTCCTCCAGGATGATGGAGCTCCTCACCTGATCTCTGAGGCTGAGCACCCCCC
>NC_056518.1:29899031-29920834 GCF_014905685.2 Nematolebias whitei | reverse complement strand
ACACACACACACACTGAGGAAGCTGGTCTGTAAAATAAAGAGCTTTATCTTTCAGCTCAGACAAGGCTCTAATTTGTTGGTCCATCCCACCATCATTCAGGACTTTCAGACGTGTGAACGTCAGCGCTCCCCTCACCTAGGAGGGAGCATCCCAAGGCAACGTCACCCAGAAAAAAGGAACTGGGGAACCCCCACTCCTCGTCAGATCTGGGCTCCTGGGACCAAGCCAGAAAAAGTGGCAGGAAGCTATATCCACCTGCAAGAAGAGCCGTCAAGTTCAGGCGCTACGTCTGGCAGTTTAATACAAAGATCTGTTGGGAATGACTCTCAGCTACTACCACACAACACTAGCTCAGTATCTGTAAAACTGACCATTTCTTGTTTTCTAATATCAGCTGATCTTGTATCAGGCTGTACATCCAGGATCTTGGGTGCCTCTCTTACAACATTTATTAGAATAAATCTCAACAAATCATTTCTGCAGCGCGTCAGTCTACTCAAACGAGCAGAATTTCTTATTTTAGCACATAAGTGTTTGTTTTTAATGCACCTGTTTTTGTTTAGGGCCAAAACAAATTTACTGTTCAAACAACAATCTACCCCCGAAGATAACGAGGTGGAAGGAGAGCAGAGATAATCTGCAGCGATTAGGACGAATCTAATTAGTGCAGCCAGGAGCTCGCATGGAAATATATGATCATAATCTGAGCCTCAAACTCCATTTTTAAACGGAGAACGACATCCTTGGAGGTGTGCACGCACACACACCAGCTCTTCAAGACAATTAAATCAGGCGTAATTACAAACCCCCTCACACACAACTGCAGGGCCTCGAGAACACACACACACACACACACACACACACACACACACACACGCTGTGCACTCAGAGGCTGGTGAGTGGGTGGGTAGCTCAGGTTTGGTCAGGTTTAGTTCTGCTGTGTCTCCAGCTAAACAAACGTGGCTTTTCTTTAAAATCAGCTCCTCCCCTGGAGGCCCTCAGGGTTCTGTTCAGGGCCTCAGCTGTTCCCCTTCTGGAGCTGAGCTGGTTCTGTTGGACCCACTCCTCTAGATTAGGTCATATCTTGTTGGAGACTCAAAATTACAAGACAAGATGCACACTTCTTGTTGCACTTTCACTGAACTTGGTGTTTGTGACCAGTGAGCCACAGTTTGGATTATTTCATTTATTTTATACATGGTGTGCAGAGCTGTATTCCAGACCGTGCACGTTATTTTGGTGCCCATGTCCCGCCTCGGCAGTCACCCCCCACATTTACCATTTAACAATCTGCTGGAGTACCCTATGAAGATCAAGAAAGATGGATTCAAATCAATTTTAATAATTATTTATAGGGCTGCAATAACTAATCGATAAAATCTATAAAAATTGATTATTAAAAGTGTTGGCAACGAATTTCATTATTGATTCTTTGTGTCGCGCGATTATGCGTCTTTCGCAGCGCTACGGGAGCCGTTTTGTTCACCTGCGGTGCATTGTCAATGCTGATTGACTGAATAAAGTAAAAAAAAAAAAAAAGAAACTCTGCAGAGCGAGGGGGAAGGTGGAAGCAGAGCAGAGGCTGTTTTCAAAGGAAATTAAATACATTTTACAAATGACCGACGCAGAGAAAACGGTTCGACCCGAGTCCTCAACAGTGTGGGAGTACTTGACGCTTCACAAAAGATAAAAAATGCGCAACATGCAGCTTTGAAAAGTGATGACACGACACGGGAGAACCACGCTGATGAAACAAACATGTTTGGAAGTCAAACTAATTTCACCGCGGTGTGGATGAAGGAACTCAGCAGAGTAAGTCGCTACAATATTCTACATTTGTTCTGTTTCCAAGTGAGGAAACGTAACGTCGGTCTCTCCGGTAGCTGAAGCTGCTGGTTGTTTATCTTATCAATGACAGTGATAGAGAACGTGTATGTGTTTATTTCGGTTTAATTACCATACCATACCAATTTATTTATAGAGCACTAAAAACAGCAACAAGGCCAACCTAAGTGCTGTACAATAGAAACAAACAAGCACAGCGGACAGGAAAACATAAAATAAAAATATAGATACAAATAGCAGTGGATAATAACTAAATGGCCAACACTGTAGAATACAGACAGGATCAAAACAAATCACATAATATCATAATCACATCATAATTGGTACAAGCAGTGTTTAAATGTGATTTATAAATAAACTAATACAAAGATGGTAATAATTTAATGATTAAGCTTCAACTTTTAATTTGCTGGCAAAGTCTGAAGACACTGCTTGTATGGCAGGATGAATTGAATTTAAACAGGCATTAATGTAATTTATTCCATCTACTTAATTGTGTGTAATTAGTATTTTTATATGCATGTGTGTCTGTGTGTGTTTAATTGCTCTTTAGGCTACTTACTTGCCTGAACCTAACTGTAAGTGAAACAAGGCATTTCTTGAGTTCCTGTAAATTATGCTATAATACATATTTACTCTCTCATTCCAGAAAACAACAACAAACAATGACAGCCTTCATGATGGACAGACATCATGGACACCACAGCAGCAGCTGTCTTCACTGAAATCATCCTTAAATGATCGACACCGACACGAGGCCTCTGTCGATGGTTGAAGACAAAGGCTTTGCTACAATAATCCACACTTTTAATCCAGGTTACAATGATCCACACTTTTAATTTAGGTTACACTCTTCCTTCAAGGACAAATTTTACAAAGTAACTACATATTGTGCAGGTATAAAGCATAAATTTGTATATATTTTTGTGTACATTTATTTTTTATTGAAGCTATTTGACTAACTTTTTAATTTTTTAATTATTCAATATTTTACTAACAGAATAGTCAAGTAGCAACCTGTTTTTTGTGCGATTTGCTGTCAGTCAAATTTTGGAATAAAGAGGTAGAAATTAAAACATGTCCCCCACCCCAGATTCATTGACTAATCGGGAAGGAGGGGGAATAATCAACTGAATAATCGATTATTGAAACATTCGTTAGTTGTGGCCCTAATTATTCATCATCAGAGTGGTTCTTAGACATAGACATTCTTGACTGTTTCCTTGGATGTGTCCACTGCATGTGGCTCACAGGCTTGTTGATTGAATTTTGAACATGTTCAAATATTTTGTGTAACAAATTTATTTACAAAGAGTCATGGCAGGTGTCTCAAACTTGTCTCAATTTAGTTTCCAAGCAGCTTTAGATCTGTTTTCTGACCCTTGTATGAACTGTCCTCTGACCCAAAACATCTGAGGCCCAGGTCTTAAAACCACGTTGGCGATAAATAATTATAACACTGACTACTAAATTCAATTCAGTTAAAAAAAAAAGAAAAACAACTATTAATCCCAAAGGGAAATTAAGTGTTGTTGTAGCTCATCATCCAAGTTTCATTCAAGAGTTGTTAGATGCTGATAGCTGTGGGCAGGAAGGATCTCCTGCAGCAAATCCAAATAATCTGGCCACATATACTGATCCGTCCACCCAGAACCAGCTTGCTGTCAGATCCGGCGGGCCTCTCGATCCTCCTGGGCAGCAGGACTGCCCGAATGCCGGGCAGAATTCCTCCATGAGCGATGGTCACTCCTCCCAGCAGTCTGCAGAGCTCCTCGTTGCCACGGACAGACAGGTGAAGGTGCCGGGAGATGATCCCGGTCTTCCTGTTGTCACGAGCCGAGTTTTCCACCAGCTCCTGGATTTCGGCGGTCAGGTACTCGAGCACCAACGCCAGGTTGATGGGAAATGGTCCACGGCGCCTCCTTTTCAACTCATTTGGGATTTGGGGCTGTAGTTGAGGTATTTGAGCTTTTGAAATGTTAATCAGCTGCTCCTGGTTGTTAAAAAACACCTCGTTGTCATGGTTGCGCATCAGAACAAACGCCCAAAAGTAAAAAGGTTTCAGTAAAAGTCCTTCCAGCTGCACAGCATCCGATACCAGAGGAAATAATCATCTGAAAAAAGTGCTTTACATCCAGAAAATAGAGGAGTTAAAGTTTTCAAAAGCAATAACTCAAAATGAAAGTAACAGAGCTGCTCCAGCATGCAGCCACTCCGAGCGGCGCAATAAAAATACTGTTCAAAATCATTTTGGACGTGCACACCAGCAGATTAAATCCTTAATTGCCAGAGAGAGCCGAGACGGGCACGACGTGGGCAGTGAAATAATGTGCACGGCCAACAATACAGATTTACAAACACCCATCTTTGATTCTGGACTCAGGTCTCAGGGGCAGCAGCTTGGGCAGGGAGGTCCAGACATCTCTTTCCACAGCCGCCTCTTCTGGGAGGACTCCAAGGTGTTCCCAGACTCCTCATGCTCAGAAACCTTCAGGGTGTCCAGGGTCCATCTCTACCAGATGTCTGAACCACCTCAGCTGGCTCCTCTGGATGTGGAGGAGCTTAACGTTACAAGCTGTGATTTGTAACCAACTTCAGCTCACTGGTCTCAAATACTCAGAGTCCAGTGGGTTCATAATGGAAAGTTCTTCTATTTTCCCAAAGTTTGGAGTCACCAACGTGTCTCTTAAGAGTCATGGCTTCAGTGACATCTCTCTGTTCAACACTTGGTGATAAATCCTCATAATTCATAAATTTTAACCAGTGATTGTGTAAAAACCGCTAAAGTTCTGAAAAACTCAGTTCAGTCGTGTAAAGTCCAACGTGCTGTGGCCCGTTTAAACTCTGAATGATGGTTCTGATGTGAGATCTGAGCTGCAGGTCCAACAGGACCAATTGCTTCAATTAAACATCATTGAGGTCTATGAGGGGATTTTTCACATTTTTTAAAATTTAAATAAAATGTGTCATCTGATGTTCTGTTTCTCAAGTGTTCCTCATCAAGCAGCACGTTTTGACGTTTTCTTAGTTTGGGTTTTCTAAATCTGTGCGTTGGCATCCTTCGCCTCCAACATGGCCGTTATTTTATTTTTTCGTTCCTGACCAGGATTAAGGAAACTGTTGTGTCGGACATTTAACTGCCTCTCTGATGTTTCCAGGGAATCCCCCTCATTTCAGAGGGATCTGCTTCACTTTCTTTCAGCCTTCGAGTTAAACTGGCGCGCAGAGACAGAACGGCGGTCG
Source organism: Nematolebias whitei (assembly GCF_014905685.2). Lineage (NCBI taxonomy): Eukaryota > Metazoa > Chordata > Actinopteri > Cyprinodontiformes > Rivulidae > Nematolebias > Nematolebias whitei. Next base: position 29,915,745 of record NC_056518.1, on the reverse strand, counting down.
GTATTTAATAACCCACTAACCCAGCCGTGGCCGTTTGATGGGGGCTGTGACATTTCTCAGATAGATGGGATTTCTGGGTCAGTTAGCGGCTGGCAGCGTGCTGCGGTGCTGAGCTCTTCCTCTGCAGATATTTTGGGGAGTGTGAGCGGTTCACTGAACAAAGATTAGAGGTTTAGTGAAATGGGAAGCAGTTACCGGCTGAGGGCTGAACGCATTCAGACTAAAGTACTCGTTAATGCGAGCTGGGGACCAGGAAGACTTCAGCTTTGAGGATAAAAAAAAAGGGATTCAGTTTTATTATCACTCGACGCCATGCGTGTGTGTATGTGTGTGTGTCAGCAAAATATCTCATGAACCACTGGATGAATTTAATGATCACTGGATGTTATGGGTGTAACGAGCTGAATCAGTACTTTACAGGGTGGTGCGCTTTCACAGACTTGCCTCCAAAAATAAAATTGTGGCACCCAAACAGACGAGCTGAAGCAGAGACGCCTACAACTGATTAGCCTTTGCTAATGTTCTGATCCAAGATGGCCACCACTAGGGGTTGAACGACTACCTAATTTTTAAACTCGACATTAACATAATAAAACTCGAGTACTTGATGACATCATATGATCTAAAGATGCATAAATAAATAAATAAATAAAACTGCAAAAAATGTCATTATTTACAAAAAAAGACCAACAAAACTTTGAGAGCATTAATTATGCTCCTACTGCAAATAAGTCACAGGAAAAACTAAACTATTATTTTTTATTATTAAGCTGCAAAAGTAAAAGAACGTGCAGCACGTCAAAAACAAAACTAACAACAGTGAGGCGGACGACCACCCCGCACCACCACCAGCTGTGGTGCGCATTAGGTTTAGTTTTAGAGATCAATATGTTTATAGGGTTTTTTTATAGGTTTAGAGATTAATATTTTTGTTTGTGAAACAAGGTCAGAGGAAGCTGGTTCTGGTTCGGTCATTGGACCCAGTGTTGCACCATATTTTGTGACCTGCAACAGTGCATGCAACACCGCCCCCTACGGTCACAATATACAGTGGTCACACAATATGGTGTAACACCGGTTCGCAACGAGCTCCAAACAGTCAGGAAGTAGATTCATTTTCTGTTCATCTTTAGTGAAATATTTCCAGACTATTGATGTATTTCTACCCGTTTGCCAAGACTGGGCCTGCTCCGCTCCATCCGTCTGCTTGGAGGAATCCATTTTATAACCCACGCCCGGTGCGGATCACGTGACGCAATGACGCAACAGCGGCGTAATGACGTCACCACGAATACTCAACATGAAATTAAAAAACTCTATAGATGTTTTAGGAATTGATGTGAAGGTTACTCGAGTAGTCTGTTAAAGCCCTAGCCACCACAGCTAGTAGCAAACAAACAAATGGTGGCAAGTCAGTCAGTTTTACAGACGTCGAGGTAAAATTTGGTTTGGTAGAAGCCGAGTCATCCCCAACACTTCCTCTGAGTGATAACAGATCAGACATTTGTTCAAAATTCTGGCACACCGTCAGTGAACGCCACTTTTTTTTAATTTATATTTGGATTATTTTTCTTTTTGTTTCTTCCAACGACCCGGCGGCAGCAGCGATGAATTGAGCGCTGAAACCTCGTCTCAGCTCCACATTCAATCATCTCATTTGTCTGAGATCAAAATAGTCTCCAGTTAATTTTTTTTTGGAGAACAGAGTGTAACTTTGTCGCCACAAAGTCTGGCAGTGTGTTCCTCCTGTTAACGCTCTGATCTCAGTGTGTGTGTGTGTAGCTAAATGGTGTGTGATTTGTGTGATTAGTGATGTGTAACGCTGTGATCCTCCCCTCTGGTCACACCACAGGCCTCAGATCAGACACATAAAATCCTCCAGGGCCTCATCAAACACCAACACACAGCCCGTTGAACAGAACTTTTACTTTTTTAACTTTGTGTCTGAACATAAAACACCTGACTTAACAAGCTGCTCTTCTTTTGGAGGATTTTTCAGCTGGTCCACATGTTGCATTTTGTAATTTAAGGTTTTTAAGACTTTTTTTGGTGATTCCCCCATACCTGCCCCTGACCTTTGACCCCTAAACCTGAAGTTACGAGGGAGTGGTCTTTAAAATCAACCACACTGAAACGGGACACGCCTTCATAAAGTTTATACTTTTTCAGCACTGAGGACTGGACCGTTCCAGGACCTTTAACTGGTTCTCTTTAAATGAGTGGAGTGTTCTTCAGCTGCGTGTTTAGGGGTCAATGTCCTGCTGGAAGGTGGACCTCCGTCCCAGTCTCGCATCTCTGGAAGACCAACAGGTTCCATCCATCCATGATCTTCTGGACTCAGGTCTTGGGGCATCAGCTTGATCGGGGGGTCCAGCCACCTCTTCCAGCTCTTCATCTCTAGGGAGGTGTCCAGCTACCCTACAGAGAGAACTCATCTAGACCTCCTGGATTCAGGATCTGGTTCTTTTAGTCCCTGCCCAGAGTTCAGGACCACAGGTGAGGGTAGGAACGTAGACGATCAATGAACAGAGAACAACAGGTCAACAATCAGTCTGAGGTGCTGTATTCACCTCAGACGGAGGAAGTCTTTCGGATGAAAGACGAAACGTTTCTACATTTTTTTGTTTCGTTTTTTTAATGTCCAGAGGACCAGATTTAACTTTTTTAGATTTTTCTACCTGGATTATTGAGCATGCATCAGGATACAATCAAATAAAGTTTAGCTCAAATTGAGATTAAAAGATTATTAAACAAAAAAACAATAACTGCTGAAATGACTATAAAAAATAAAACGTTTTATGGGCTATTTTGTGTTGATTATCTTGAAATCACTTCTTTTCATTTTATCAAATATCACAATGCTAACGTTATTAATAAATAAATCGTTAATATATAATAAATAGTTATTAATAAATCAGTGGAGTTTCTAACAGACCCGATCCTACATGAACCCTTTGGTTCCGACAGCTGATCTTTGACCTTTTGTTTACACCATAGATACGTCCCTGTTCATTTTGAGACGCAAGGGTGGATTGACACAATAGACAGGGACACTTTAATAAGTGGACATTGTCATTTTTTTGTTTGTTTTCTGGAGTGATTTGACGTCTCTGGAGACAAAATATAAAATAATTCCAGGTATAAATTCAATGCTCCCGTACTTCCTTCTTGTTTATCATCTTGTGAGTAAAATTTTAAAGTACAAAAGTGTTCTGATATTCACCTGAACTCCGAGGAACACAAACAACTCAGACAGCGTTTAGTAGATAACGGTGTATTCTCGGAGGAGCCATTAGCGCCGGAGCTTTCAGTGTGACAGCAGTGATTAATATGAGCTCATGCAGTCATTTAAAGAGGTCAGAGGTCAAACGGCCATCATCGTTAACGTCGGCGACCTGCGGCGGCAGACTTTTTGGCAGTCTCTCGTCTCCATGACGACCATTCACATCAGCAGGGAGTGGCTCCCAACACCCGGCCAGCAGCTACAGATAAATAACTCCCTCCTGAGGAGAACATCGAGACCGAATCCAGAAAAACACAACGTGATGGTCGCCTCCTGAACTGAGAGGAATATTACCAACGATACGTCTCCGGACCATCAGAACATCTGAAACTAAAAGCTACAAGACAAAAAAATCTACTAACAATACTTATTGTATTAGCAATGAAAGGCCCAAAAGTCCTTCAAAGAATGCCTGATCATCCACCACCTCTGATCACCTCATGATTGAAAATGACAAAGCAAAGCTTAACTCAGTCTTTTAGCACTCTGAGTTTTTGTTGGGGATGACTCTCACCTACAACCACAAAAAATTAGATTAATAAATGTAAAAATGACAAGAGGCATTTTTGTGATTTCCAAAACCAGTTGGCTGTGGCAGCCATTTTCAAAAGTTGTTATAACTACAACCCCACTTCCATAAAATGTTTGGATGTTTTTGAAGACAACTGGTCCCCTCTGGTCCTCCAAAACTTTCAAAAACTAGTTTCCTCAAGCCCTCAAAAACCTCCGACTGGTCTCCTCAAGCCCTTCAAAACCTCCAACCATTGGTCTCAAGCCCTTCAAAACCTCCGACTAGTCTCCTCAAGCCCTTCAAAACCTCCAACCATTGGTCTCAAGCCCTTCAAAACCTCCAACCATTGATCTCAAGCCCTTCAAAACCTCCAACCATTGGTCTCAAGCCCTTCAAAACCTCCAACAACTGGTCTCCTCAAGTCCTCAAAAATCTCCAAAAACTAATTTCCTCAAGCCATCAAAAACCTCCAACTGGTTTCCTGAAGTTCTCCAAAACCTCCAACAACTGGCCTCTTCAGGTCCTGGACGTTTAGACTGTTAGAAGAGGAGCTCTTCTCAGGGCAAACATGGACCATTTAAGATATTTACTTACTGTGGATTTAAAAAAGGGTAATGCGATTTTATAATTCTTGCATTCTGTTTTTACATTTGACACAACGTTCTAACTTCAGATTTGCGGTTGTAAACAGTGATTCCTCCTCGTCTCTCGTCTCCATCCTTTAACTACCTTCCTCCTCCCCCCTCTCCTCCTCCTCCGACTCTTTTAGACCATCAGTCTCTGCCGGGCTCAGCAGCTCGGTGTTAATCAGCTTACTGCCAATGAGCCTGAGCTGACAACCTGCAAAAACTGAGAGGGGGGGGGGGGGGCATGGCAGGAAAGTGGACTTAAAAATAAAAATGAAACTAATATATGATCTCTGGTTTTAGGAGGGAAAGCTAAACAGAGTAAAGATTAAACGAGACAAAGGAGGAAGTATTGGAGGATTAGGTCCGGTCTCGAGGCCCCCCAGAGAAACTCTTCGGCTGCTAAGCTCATGCAGCTCCTGTGAGACGCATACGGCTCTCTTTGTGTCTTCAGTTCTGGTTTCTTGGACAGTTTTTTATTCTGCGGCTAAGTCAAGGATTTAAACTGGGAGGTGGTTCAAAAGCCCAGTTTTAGAGTTCCAAGTCTGGTTCTGGTTGACCCGTTACAGCAGTGCCAACAGAAAGTCCAGATGTTGAAACATGTTCTGACGGTAAGAGAGCTGGGCGAGCCTCACATTCAGGGCTCCTGGACAAATGGGTCTGACATATTTAAAGACCTAAATTGGTCATTTTTCTCCCTCTGGCCGGTTCTTCCTTTTTTTGGCTTATTAGGAGCTAAAAATAGGAAAAAGATGGCAGAAGGCAGCCGGTCACAGTTTACTCACAAAACATTTATTTAGGGACACATCAATATGAGGAAACAGTTGTGAGAGCTGGCGGGTGATATGCATTCCTTTGAGGGTCAATGTGTGGTTGGAACTGATCCCAGTTCAGTTAATCTTTGGTTTAAACTCCTTCGGCTTATTTCAGACTTTTTGTTTATGTCCCCTCCTCCCCCCCTCTCTCTGCCACCCGTCCCATCCTGTCTTCTTTTTGTTGGACCGTCCTTAGCTCTTAATGTACCCTGCCCTTTTTTGTTTTTTTTTTCCCCCCCCCCCCCCCTCTTTAACCAGCCTTCAAACAGACCCTCCCTGTTCCCTCCATCCCTGCTGAAGGACGGAAAGTCTGTCTTCCAGAAATAGCTGCAATAATTACCCTCCAGTGATTTCTTTTTTCCTTCAAAGCCTCTTTCTGCTCCTTCACCTCCTCTTTTCTAGGTTTCTTCTCCTCTTGGAGAGATTCCAGTTTTTTTTGTTTTTTTTTGGGGGGGGGGGGGGGGGGAGAATTCTTGGCTTTCTCCTCCTCACAGTCAGGTTCTTTTGGACTCTGCTGGTTGAACAGAAAAGCAGTTCCTGCTGAGGTCAGCGGTTTTCTGTCCAGATGTTTCAGAAACAAAGATCTCAAACGTCTGACTTCCAGACTTTTCTCACGACACCTGTTAGGAGAAACTTATTGGATCTGAAAACAGAACCAAGTGGGTTTGGGGCGACTTAAAGCTTGACAGAAGATGTTTTTTTCTGGCTGAGCAGCCGGTTGTTTTTAGGGAAGGGGTTAATTTGTATGGGCAGCACGGTGGCGCAACTGGTAGAGCTGCTGCCTCTCAGCGAGCAGGTCCTTGGTTCAAACCCGGTCCAGGGGCCTTTCTGGGTGGAGTTTGCATGTTCTCTCCGTGCATGCGTGGGTTTTCTCCGGGTGCTCCGGTTTCATCCCACAGACCAAAAACATGCATGTTAGGCTGATTGGTAACTCTAAATTTTCCCTAGGTGTGAGTGAGAGAGTGAATGGTTGTTTGTCTCGTTTGTCTCCATGTGTCCCTGTGATGGACTTGCGACCCGTCCAGGGTGTACCCCGCCCCTCGCACAGTGATTGCTGGACATGGGCACCAGCGACCCCCGTGACCCAAAATGGAAGAAATGGGTAAAGATAATGGATGGATGGATGGATGGTTAATTTGTATGTGGTTTAAACCCCTCCCACTAAGGCTCTGATGCTCCGCCTTCCTTGCTCCAATCTGTAATCAATGAGCCATTGGATGCTGGTTGGACTGAGCCGACAGACAGAGTTCTGATGGGTTCTGCTGGCCCACTCGGGATCACTAGAACCTGCAGGGACGGCATTCTGATGAGACACGGAGTGCACGCCTAAAAAGGATGTTTAATCTTAAAACAGAGTCAGACTTTTTTTTATCTCTCAGAGGAGGTAATGGGGAAGACTCTCAGCTACTACCACAACTAAATACTGCTTGCTTACAGCATCAATCCTAAACAGCTAGATGCTACATGCTAACAGGATCAGTCCTGATCAGTTAAATGATATCAGAGGCATCAGGTCTAGAAGGGAAACCCAGAACTTCCTTGTTCCGGCTCCTCCTTGAGAATCTCTGAGAGGATTGATAATCCTTCTGAGGTCTCAACAGGAGGAACCAGGAGGAACTTAGATTTTCTTTCTGCTCCATGTTAAGTTGGTCTAGAACAACCCCCCGTCACCCAGGACTTGTGGAAACCTAAGAGTTCGTCCCATCCGAGGAGCTCTGTAAGTTCAGAACCAGAGAAAGTGGAGCTCAGAAGTTGAATCAAACCAGACTGATGAAGAGCAAGATTCCAGAGGTCAAAGGAACAATGGCTTCTCTTCAGCAGACTTTCAGAGCCCCCCCCCCCCCCCCCCCCCCCCCCCCCAACTCCAATAACCAACACAACAACCTTTCAGAGTACCGGTCCAGAGTGCCGGGCTAAAAGACGTTCTTTTACAGATGTACGGTTATCGCTCTGACACAACGGGACATCATCGCTGTTTTTACCCACCCGGTGTGGGGGTGGGGGGGCTCCGTTGGTCCTAATGGATCAGGAGCTGAAGGCTGAAAAACAAACATGAAGCTTTTAAAAGGGACAAAGTGCAGAACTCGTCCGGTTCTGGATGAATGGATGGAGCCATTTCATTGAAAAAAGGAAGAAATGAATGATTGAAACCAGCAGCTCTATCAATGATTCATCAAAACAGGACCGGGTTCTGAAGAATTCAAACGGGTCGAGCACTTCAGGAACCAGGGTCCATTCTTAAAAACACCAGACGGAGGCCGGTGAGGAGATCAGAACCAAAACATGAAACCAGAGATGAGCTTTCATTCACAAAATGTTTGGCCTTTAGGGAACCGGAGATACCGGATTTTGCTAATTTTACTTTGCTTTTTCAGCTACAGCTCAATTAATTTTAGCTGTGGTTTAGCAGCTAAACCACAGCTAAAAGGAACATTTTATTGACTGTTAATGTCTCAACTAGGGTTGAACGAGTATATAATTTTTAAACTCGACATTAACGTAATAAAACCCGAGTAGAACTCGAGTATTTGATGACATCATAGATCCCAAGAAACAAAAATAAATAAATAAATAAAACCGCAAAAGTAATTATTTATAAAAACAAAGACCACAAAACATTGGGAGCGTATATTATGCTCCTCCTATTTATCATACTGCAAATAAACTAAACTATTAGTTATTATTATTAAACTGCAAATGTGAAGAAACATGCAGCACGTCAAAAACAAAACTTAAACCGAAACTGGTTCTGGTTCGGTGGATTGGACCCGGTGTTACACCGTACTCTGTGACCTGCAACAGTGCAACACCGCCCCCTACGGTCATACGGTGGTCACAGAATATGACGTCACTACGGATACTCGACATTACATTTTTAACCTCGATAGATGTCCTAGCAATCGATGTGTAGATTACTCTGTTAATGCCCTAGTCTCAACGCCCATCGGTTCCGCCCCACACCGCACCAGTTAAGGGCCCTCCCACTGCCGGTACCACCCCACTCAGCCCAGTTCATGGGACCACCTTGTTTGTGGTTCCGAGCGAGCTGCTCTGAGGACCTGATTTTGACGTAAGCAGACAGCAGCCATTGATTAGTCAGCAGAGCTACGTCACTAGATGACCTCCAAACTACATCAGAACCTTCACTTGTCGTGTTGACGGACGGTGCCACAAGAAATGAGCGCATTCACTGAGAGGTACCAGAGATGATTGCAGAATGGCTACACCCGGACTTATAAACAGCGCCAAGATAAGCTAAAGAAACTGAAGTCCTGCTATAGGATGATTAAGGACCATATAACAGGTGAAGTGGCTCCAACACAATGACCTGTTATGACTCCGCCCACAGAGCGTAGAACAGGTCACAGTGACAAATCACCTCCACCTGAGAAGAACCGATAAGATGAGAGCAGAGTGGAGTCGCACTCATCCATGGAAGAGGCTTTACAGTCCTCCACATTTTAACTAGTTGTAGCGCCACCTATTGGTTGAAGTTAGTAACCGTTTAGTATTACGGTACGTAGCAGTTGTTTTTTCTTTGGACAAACTTCTCAAAATGGTTCACAGTTTAGGCTCCATGACTGATTTTGTAAAACATTTTCTTTGATATGCTATAGGCCACGCCCATTGCACTTAAAAACAATTAAACTTTTTGTTTTTTTAAGTTCAAGGGAAGGTACAAAAAGTTTTTGCTCGATTCATAACGATCTAATTAGCCAATTAAGAGAAACAGTTTTAATCTGTTTATAACATCCTGTAAAGGACAGCGTTCGTCACTCTAGTCCACTTTCTCAGACTTGAGTCCAGTAACAATATGAACAGGTATCTAGTTTAAAGGTCTGGCTAAGCATTTAAAAACAGTTAGCCTAGGCATATTAATTGAACAATTTAAAATACAAATACCCGTCGTTGAAAACTTCTAGTCTGAGGTGTCTAGATTTTAGATGGTGAGTTTAACTGTGATCTAACTTGAAAACAACAACAACAAAAAAACCTTTCAGACATTTAAGTGTAGATTTTTTTTATTTATTTTGTGCTATAAAAAAATTGTAAGGTGGAAATGGGCGTGGCCTATTCCATGTCACTCAAAGTCTAGCAAATATGGTGATATAAGCCATTAATTTTAGCAACTAGCGGTTTATAAGTTATGTGAACAAATGCAAAATCTACAATTATAGCGCCCCCTATAGGTGGACCTGTGTGAACATTTTTCTTCGCTGGCCATAGTTACTACGATGCATCATCCCAATGCTCATTGCGGTTTGGGTCACAGCGTGACTCATTGGCGGAATAAAAATAAAAATCATGAAAATAAAGAGCACAGATACAATAGGGTTCCATGCTGGAACCCTAAATGTTCTGGACCCCCCAATAAAAAGTTTGTGTTTTTGTCAAAGACACTTTTTGCACCGATGAATTTTAATTGTCTGATAAATGAAACGGCTCGCTCCTGAGGTGACCTTTGACCTCCCCGTGAGGATAACGAGCAGAGAGGCGGTTTCCTCAACAATCAATTAAGCATCAGCTGAACATCCTGGGGGGGGGGGGGCGCTCATCATTTGTGACATCCATCATGTTGTCAGAGGAGGGAGGGGTCCATTCCTCCATCAGTCTCTCTATTGATTTATGTTTAGACGGTTTAGGTTTAATTAATTTTTTCTATTTTTTTAAACCCTTTTCTGTTTTGGTAAATTTTTACTGTCTTTGTTTGTGTGCAAGTTCTGTTCACCTGATGAAGGTGAGCCCGTTTGTCTTTTTTGTGTTTTTAAATTGCTCCTCAGGTTTTATATTCCTTGTCCCCCCACAGCTTTAAGACCCGAACAAAACCTTCAAACCAAGCGGCTCCATCAGGAGCAGGGAGTTTTGGTAGCAGCACATCATACGGCGTCGTGAATATTTACAGACACTAAGACAACAACAAAAAAAGTCCCCATAGAAAACAGAATTTACTGTAGTTTTTTTTTTTTTTAAGTGATAAAACGTGGTCCTGTTTGGATCAGCAGAACCATCATTCAGAGTTTAAACAGGTGACAGAACGCTGGACTGAACGGTTTTTACACCTCAATGATTTTAACAACAACAGAGAATTCCTGTAGATCTTAAACACAAAATGTTCAACTTAGAGCGGGCACACAGTTTTTACTTCCTTCTGATACGGCTGATACATCCAGCTGAAGGGACATTTGTCTCGACCTGGTCTCTCTGCTGTAGGACCAACAGTTTTCTCTTCAGTTCCTCCAGACCTCGGAGGTCACACACCCTACAACGCCCACTGACCTCCACTGCTTCTGAGCTCAGAGTTTTCTCTTTAAAACCAGAAGTCTCTCTTTAAGTCGTCACATCTAAAGAAATCATTGTAGAAACAGCAAATTCACAGTGATTGTTTGAGGCTTACTTTCTACTCTGCGTTTCAGTCTGTCTTGTTAGGAGTGAAATCAGGGAGTGAGACTCAGGCGTGTGGTTACCAAGGTGACCTTAATCAGCTAATCTTTTTTTTTTTTGGCTATTCTCTACAGTTCATCTATCAAAACGTCGGCCATGTTGTCAGCTTAAATGATTACAGAATAAAACCCCAAATCATTATCAAGCTTTATTCAGCTAAAACCGTGGATTTCCACCTCCTTATTTGCTTTTAACTAAAAAAATTAACTCAGCCAACTTCATTTTTTATTACCACCAGCACCTTTAGCTGACTGCACCGAGCTGAACGAGCCGAACCACATTTTCATAAAAGCAGGTTTTTAAAAATAAATGAATAAATGTTTTAAATTACTGAAAATAACCTGGAAATAAAAAAAACACAAGGATTCAAACTTTCGAGAGTCTGAGACTGAACAACAAGCTACGAAAAAAAATCACCGCTGAGTGCTTAATGACAGCTGAAATTTACTAAATAATAGCTGAAAGCTAGAAGAGAAGAATGCAAACTGAAAGCTAAAATGAGCAAAACACAAACTCAAAATTAAATTCTAAATGAAAGCCCAAAACAGGAAATAAATATTAGATTAGCAAACAAGCTAAAAGCAGCAAAAGTTTAGCTAAGTTGGAATGCAAAAGCTAAAAGTAGAGGAGCAGTAGCTAAAAGCTAAAAAGTAGCATAAGAGTCAGAACCAGTAGCTGAAGCTGATGTCAAAGAGAACCAAGTTTTTGAAGGAATAAAAAACTGTAAAAAGCATGTTTGATAAGTAGAAAACAATAGCTAAAAGCTAGAATTTATAGACGGCAAAAAGCTAAAACTAACAAAACTGTAGTTGAAATCTAAAATCATCAAATCATTAGCTAAAAGCAGTGAGTAAAATGCCATGTAAAATATTAAACACTAGATAAATGCTGAAAGTAAACTGCCAGCTAAAACAGCTAAATGTTAGCTAAGAGCTTAAAGTAGCATAAGACACAAATAGAACCAGTTTGCTGAACAATGTTTTTGAAATTATTGGAGATCTGTGTATTTTTATGGGGAAGATTGTAAATAAAGTTACATATTTTCTAAAGTATAAAAGTAAAAAAACAACTAAAGTCATAGCAAACAGCTGAATGAGGTGACAGTTTACTGTAGATGTAGGAACAGCTAAAAGACTTAATGATTTAATGACAGCTGAACCTTAAAGCTTCAGAGTGGTACCCGAGGCCCACATCAGCTGAAGGACTTTAAAACTGGGCCGTAAAGAAAAAAAAACGTTTCTCCAAACACAAACAGACAAAACTGTCAGGTTTTCTTGGTGCAGCAGCAGAAAACCCATTAGATGGTTCTGAAAGGCTCCTGGTCAATTTGTCCTCTAAATGGATTCTGTGAGGAGACGAGAGGCGAAGAGACAAATCCTGGCAGACGAGCTGCATCTCTATCCGTCCCACAGCAGCCGAAGGCTAACGGAGCACCTGTCCTCCTGTCGCAGGTGATCATTTCAGGTGACCGGAGTGAAAACAGCTGCAGAGGAGAAAACACCTCCTCTGTTGGATCAACAATCTGCTCTCCGAGCTAAAGATTATCCGATAGTCTGGAGAACTGAAGCTGACGGAACCGACCAGCAGAACCTGAACTCCAGATCAGCTATAACATACTGGTTGTTTAGTTTTCTGCAAACTGTCGTTTTAAACGAGGGTAAAGAAAATATATGGATCAAAACTCATTCAGGAGGAGTGCTACGACTTTTAGCTTATGTAACTTTTATACTTGTCAAAACGTTTAAGTTTATTAACAAATAAAATTCACCATTAAAGCCTCTTCTGTTCCTTCAAAAACATTGTTCTTCAAATCTTAAGATACATGCTCTGCTTTTGTTTTCTTTAATTTAGTTCTGCCCCATTTAGCTGTTAGATAGCGCTATGCCGTTTTTAGCAACTTTTAGCTACTGCTCAGCTACTTGTAAATAAGCTCATATAGGTCAGAGGTCACACACAAACTCCCTGCAACTCTCGCCTATCTGAGCTCACTTGTATCTAAAACCGCAAGGACGTAAAAACTTGTGTTTGACGACCAGAACCTGATTTAACTTTTATTTTGACCCACTTCCTGTTTGAAGTTTATTTTCCGCTCAGCTTCAGTCTGCCTGTCTTATTAAGAGTGCTGTCAGCCACTCACCCAATAAAATTAAAGAAACACTTTCCTCTCATTTTCAAACATCTGCTTGTTCTAAACTCTTGCTGCAGCACAGGAACAATCTTCAACAGCTGAAGACCTAAAGAACAACTGCTTACCTTTTACCCAGAGTGCTAAGCGGCGTGCTGAGGTTCAGCAGAGCCAGAGCCGGGTTCCGGTTGCGTCCGGTCGTCTTGACGGCAGCTGGCTCCTTCCTCGGGGTTTGGGGCGCTGGGCTGCTGCCGGGCTTGGTGTCGAGGTCCTTCAGCACGTCGTAGTTGATCTTGGAGGAGATCTTCTTTTGCTCCAGCATCTTCCCAATGGCTTCATCGGCGGAGCTGGCTCTGATCGGGAGGCGTCGCTTTGAAGGTCGCTTCGGCTGATTCAGACAAAAAACAAACGTCACTCTCATTTTTTACAAAACACAAACTGTTCCTGTGGAGAAACAAATTCATGTTCATTCAACCGAAAAACATCTGGCCATCCTCAGATCTGACTTCAATGTTTTAATGAAACTCAGAAATCATCGCATGATTAGCCGAGTAACTTTAAGAATTCAAGATGGCCGCCCTGCCCTGCTACACTTCTGCCACTTTTAGTTAAAAAAAAACAACATTTCATGTAAAATAACTATAAATATCCCCCTCGTTTAGAGTGACTTTAGAGGATTATTGAAACCATTCAACCATTGAATCATGCATGTTGATGCAGGGAAACAGTTAAAACCTGCAGGATGGTTGCCCTCAAGGACCTAGACTGGACAACCCGAGACTACAGTCTCTAAATCTAAAACTCTGGTGAAGATTTGTTTTCTTCATTACCGTCTTTCTCTTTGCCACTCTCCCATAAAGCTCAGACCAGTGAAGAACTCTGGCAACAGTTGTTGTATGCTCAGTCTCCTATTTCATCTGCTGGAGCTTGTAGCTCCTTCAGGAGTGGTCTCAGGAGTCTCTCTATTCTCCTTCACGATCTCTCACTTTGTGAGGATGGTCTGCTCTCTGTAGATTTACACATGTTCCATGTTCCTTCCATGTCTTGATTGTGGACTTAAGAGAACTCCTGAGAGAAACCCACCACGACTTGTACTTCATCTTTTCTCCGATTTGACTTCTGAGTCACTTCAGAGGGGTGAAAACTTTGATGCTCCATAAAAATTGTTGTTTCATCAAAACTTTTTTAAACAAGATTTACCCGTTTTTCTTTGTAGATCCCAAGCGCCTTCTCTTCAGCTATTTTAGCTTCTTTTTCTGAAAACGAGAAACAAAACGAGAATATAAACATTTCAACGTCAAAAAATAAAAACAAACAGTCACAGCCAGAGCACTGATACTTTGGTTTAAACCAGCTGATGCAGCTAAACCAGAGGTACATTCATCCGAAAGCACACGATGCAGATGAATCAGACATAAAATCAGCTAAAAGTAGCCGATGAGATGAACCAGAGGTAAAATCAGCCAAAAGCAGCCGATGCAGGTGATCCAGAGGTACAATCAGCCAAAACACATCGTGGGCTACTCACGTTTCTGCTCTTTGAGGTAGTCGGCGTTTTCAGCCATCCAGAAAGCCGTCTTGACTTTAATTTCATTGTCGCTCAGCAGATACTGCAGAGAGGCAGAGTCCAGTTAAGGTAGAAGGTACCAGATACGACCCGACCCACAGAACCCGTCTAGATCCAATCAGGTTAATTCTGCCTCTGTTTGAGGAGTTTCAGCTTAAAGTTCTGGTTAAATCCAAAAAGGTTTTGTTTTAAGAACGAGGACAAGAAATAAAATGTCTTAAAGAAAACAGCCTCAGTTTTCAAAAACTGAACCAAACTGTTGCCAGAAACATCATAATTTAATAAACCATAGTGTTGGTTCAAACGTTTTCTATCTGGCAACCCAAAATTTCTGTAATTCCACATTTTCCATTTATTTAAACTATTTCTTGTGTATTTTTAAAGGTAATTTACTTATTTTGTTTATTAAACGACTTGATTTTGTAAGTTTCCTTTTTCTTTACATGACCATAATGTAATTTTTATAAGTTTAATTAATTCTTATTGTGTATTTAAAGATTGTTTCAAGTGGATGATAAATATCAGTGTGACATGAAATCATAATCGACTGATCAAAATGTTTTAATTTCCGTTTTCCAGACCTGTGGGCCTACATGACCTTTGACCTGCTGACTGAGGTCAGTAGAGTGAGATGGAGCTCATTGCATGGTCTGACCTTCAGGGTGAATCTGCTGTGGACATTGTCAGCTGTCTGAAATGTTTTCCACTTGTTAATAATCTTTCTGTAGAACGATGGATGACCTTTGACCCTTTCCAGATCGATAGGCAGCAGCAGCTGCTTCTCTGAGGTCATTGCTGATGTCTTTCCAACCTGGCGTGTTTACACACGCGTTTGCTCCAGATCAGACCTGAACAACACGGCTGCACCTGATGATCAGAACCAACAGGGCAAATTTCTGCCACGCAGCAACGGCTCAAACATTTTATTGTTTATCTGAGTTTGAATTTTGTTTTAGCACGACTGTTCAGAATCAGATGAAGCCACAACATAAAAACACACGAGACAAAGTTTTACTTTTTTTCCCCAGATTTTTGAAGAACTTCCTGTTCTTTGTGTAAACTGTAGTTTCTCTGCGTTGGTTCGGTCCAGATCGGACCTCGCTGAACTTCAGGTACGCACCTCATCGATCTCTGCGTCGTCGATCCCACTCAGGTCCAGCTCCCCGCCGTCAGTGGCACCATCTGTCACAGAGACAACCAGAACCGACCCGTTTATCAGAATCATACAGCGACCCATCGACCCACTAACTCAACAGAACATTCGCTAGTCTTGTACTTTTAGTTTCTAGCTAGACTTTTGATATTTTTAGCTTTTATTGAGCATTTTGCTGCTTTAGCTTTTACTTAGCCTATTGGTGCTTTTAGATTTCGGCTAGCTTCTTGCCACTTTAACAAGCCTTTTGGAAGTTTTAGCTTTTAGCTAGGCTTTTGCTAATTTTGCTTCTAGCTGCCTTTGAAATTTTTACCAAGGTTTATGCAAATTTTAGTTTTAATGAAAGTTTTGCTACATTATCTGTTAGCTAGCATTTTATTTTTAGCTTTCATTCTGCTACTTTTAGCTAATCTTACTACTTACTATACTTTTTTAGCTAGTTATTTGCTACTTTTGGCTTTTAACTAGCTTTTGCTACTTCACATTTTTGCTCATTTTAGCTTTTAGACTTTTTTTTGTTGCTACTTTTTGTTTTTAGCTAGTAGATACTTTTAGTATACTTTTTTTAGCTTTAGATACTTTTGCCTTTTATTAAGACCCAACAAAGTTCAATCAGGTCATCTGGACTGTTTCATTTTTTGTCGAGACTTTTTGTCCTTCATCCAAAAGGACTTTCGAGGAGCAACAACAAACTTGGTCCCACAAGCAGCACACTCACACAGTGGACCAACCAGTTTGCTGGTGATAAGATGGTTTCTGGGGCCCGCCCTCTCCCCCGTCGACTCCTCTGAAGCAGCCAAAGCCAAAGTGGTTCAAAACACCAAAGTTCATGCTCAGTAATCCAGGTAAAAAAATCCAGCAATGTTCAGTCAAGTCATCTGGCCATTTTATTTTTGTTGAGACATTTTGTCCTTCATCCAAAGGACTTCATCTGTCCAACCTTTTATTAAGAATTTTGCTGCTTTAGCTTCTAGTTAGCCTTTTGCCATCTTTAGCATTAACCTCATTTTCCAAGTTTTAGCTTTTCACTTCTTTAAGCTTTTTGTCTTTGACATTTTGACCCTGAAGATCAAACCTCCAGACTGAGCAGTGTCTTCAGTCCCACGACCTGAGTCTTCATCATGGAGAGACAGGCGACATGTGAGGGACACACCCGTCCTCAGATGAATGGGGGGGGGGGGGGGGGGGGGGG
>NC_056518.1:29888981-29898931 GCF_014905685.2 Nematolebias whitei | reverse complement strand
CGGGGAGCAGTGGGGGGCGCGGGCTTGGGTGGGGGGGCGGGGGGGGGGGGGGGGGGGGGGGGGGGGCATGTAACCTTCCTTCAAAAAGCCATCAAGAAAGAAGACACAGATCAGAGGCTGTCTGAACGGGCTAGCCCTCAAGAAACTTCCAGCATGTGAGGAGGAGATAAGACTGAGACGAGCCCAGGAGACATCTGAAGCTTCAGGAGACAGTGAGACAAAGCTGATCACACCTGCCTGACCCACGGAGGGGAGGGGAGGGAGCGGGTACCTCAGTATTCAGCTGCTGCTTTCACCTACTCGGTTTAGGTTTTTGCTTTGAACGAGATCATTAGAAGAATAAAGTTTAAATATTAGACATCAGAAGACATTTTAGTTCTTTTATCAAAGAGGAGGACGGTTAAAGACGAGGTTTGATTACAGACTTGGTTGAGCCACGATGAAACCAAACTGCAATTCTTCTGTCCTCTCACTGTAGGGAGGGAGATTTGTACATGAGTCCAAGTATTTAAAGAAAGTCGCTGCAGATTTTAAAACACTTTTTTCTCTGTTCTGAGTCTGACGGACCTGAAACTACACGTTCTGTCTCTTGTTTTTTTTCCACACCCAATGTGAACAACCTCGGGATAAAATCTGTTATCGAACTCAGATTTTGTCTCCAAGGATGAACAGACACACCTGGTCGTCACACACAGGTAACCTGACTCCACCCCC
Source organism: Nematolebias whitei (assembly GCF_014905685.2). Lineage (NCBI taxonomy): Eukaryota > Metazoa > Chordata > Actinopteri > Cyprinodontiformes > Rivulidae > Nematolebias > Nematolebias whitei. The sequence goes on along the minus strand of NC_056518.1, from coordinate 29,898,217 downwards.
CATCCCCCTCCTGCACATCAGAGCCCTGGGCGGCGGCGGTCTGTTTGATGTGGTCAGCAAAAATCTGCAGCTTCACTACAGAAGCTCTGGAATCCCAAAGAAGACAAAGAACCAGACCAAGTCCTGCAGGTGCTGAAGGTGGGGAGAGACCCCGGGGGGGGGGGGGGGGGGGGGGGACGGAGTCTTTAGCTGGACGCCTGTGTCGTTCAGAGAAAAAAGTAAATTCTCCCTGAGGTTTTTGTAAAAGAGGCTCGAGTTAATATTCAGTCCAACCCACCAGCTGCCTTGGATTATTATTTTACTAACAGCATTTTTATAATCTACAGACTGACTGTCGACTGCACGGTGGAGCTGCAAGTAAAACACTCACTGAGCTGAGGCGGTTGGAGACCAGCTGGAAAATTTAATGAGTCTCCAAAACGTTCAGTAGTTTTGCATTGATTCAACACGAACAACACACACGTTTATACGGCAACACCGTGATCCTTGAACCTGCTGTAGCTTCCATGCTGGGCCACTAGCTGGCGCTGTGGTTTATACTTAACTACACATGCACACGTTCAGACACTTCAGTCAGCATGAAAACAGTCGCATCTAAAACGGTGACAACATGAATGTTGGTTTGGGCCGAGGACGAGGTTGGGTCGCTCCCTGTTAAAAAGAGTGAGCAGGACAAACAGCACTCTGAGCTCCTCCGTTGTTCCCGTTACTCTACTGAAGCACAGAAAAAAACTAAAGCTACTAAACGTTAGCCGTCATCCCAGCAACCAATCAACTCGCTCCTCCTCGTCTGAGAGCCTGGACCCATTCACCCATCTGTTCTGCCCTGCCTGGGCCCAGCAGGTCCAGTATGGCCCGGGCAGATGTCCCAGCAGCAGAGAGAGCCCTAAAAGCAGTCAGGAGACGAGTCTGTATAAATTAATAATAAACCACAAGTTCAGGAGCAATTAAATTGATTTTTGTGTTAATAATTGATTTGTTTAGCAGCTGCTACAATCTGGATCAAAGTGGGTCAGAACCTCAGGAACATGGGAGCACTTGTGAAAACTAAAATTAATCCAAGTCTTTCACAACAGCACAGATGGATAAAGGTGTTGGTCTAAAACTGTCGTGAAGAGTGGCGGGTGATATGCATTCCTTCAGGGAATCCTCGTCCTTTAATGAAGTCTTATCTTTTTGTTACAAACAAATAAAATTTAATAAAACTAAAGAACAAACCGATGCTTCAAATTCAGCACAAACTGTCATAATTATTCCTGGAGAGGAACTTCTCACCTCGTCTGCTCATAATTTGAGAAGGAAAATCGTGTCAGAAATTTTTGTTTTTTCTTTTTGTAACCAAATGTGGTGTGAAGGACGGATCTGAGAGGAAACGATTCCAGCTTCAGCTTCGATCTTCTCAGGAAGACAAAACCTTCAGGTGATTTTAGTTTCAGGTGTTGACGCACCTCGACTTCCTCATTAAAGGCCTCCTCACTTTTAGGAGCTAAACTTTTCCCATCATGTGTTTTAACGGCTCCATTTTGTTTTCTGGGTTCTCTAAAAGGGACGTTTGTTCCTCAGTGATGTGTTATAGTTTGGACAGAAGCCAAGCTGCTGTTGACCGCGGCCTCAGAAGAAAAGCCGAAGCTCTCCAGTCCCTGGAACGACTCCACTCCAAGCCGAAGGGACGGTTTTAAAGCCAACAAAGAGGCGACAAAAGAAAACTAATGACAGCCGTGGTGCTGATAGGAGCGAGATGAAACGGCTCTTTGTCGATGTTTCCCATGTCCTCAAAGCTAAAAAGATCCACATTTTTCTTTTATTGTGTTTTTCCTCCAGAAAAACTCAGAACTGCCTCGTGTCTCCCTCCTCCAGAGTCTGATGAAAGGCTCAGCATAATGACAAGGTCCCCCGGTCCATTTAACACTTCAAAGTCTGGGTTTGGGGGGGTTGATGCCCCCATATGCCCCCCCTCATCCCCTGAACCAAACCAGGACCAGCCTGAACCTCCAAATCAAACAGTTTGCTTCACGAGATGTTCTGTAAATGAACACGGAACAGGTTTTAATAAAACTCTGAATCAGTTTTAGATTTACAGCTAAATATTGTTTTAATTTAGGAGTCAACCGAGTTCAAGGTGGTTCAGTTTGACAGATACTGAGTTAAGGATCGGGGTGGAGGTAGCTGAGAGTCATCCACAACACGTAGCAAAAAATCAATTAAAAGGAAGAAAATGCCTAGCTATAGGCAAAATGTGTCAAGTCTAACTAGAAGCCAAATGCAGTAAAACGCTAGATACATTTACCAAAAGAGTAGCTAAAGGCTAAAAGTAGCAAAAGGCTAGATAAAAGTAGCAAACACCAGCCAAAAAAGAAAGTTAGTAAAACATCAACTAAAAGTCTCAAAAGCCTAACTTTGGACTAAATGTGTCAAACGGCTAGCCAGAAGCCAAAAACAGCAAAACACCAGCTAAAAAAAAGTATTAAAAGGCTAGCTAGAAGCTAAAAGTAGCTAATAGCTAGCGATAGCCTAAATGTTTCAAAAGGCTAGTTAGAAGCCAAACGCAGCAAGACACTAGCTACAAAAAAGTATTAAAAGGCTAGCAAGAAGCTAAAAGTAGCTAATGGCTACATATAGACTAAATGTTTTAAAAGGCTTTTAGTTAGAAGCTAAATGCAACAAAATGTTAGCTAAAATATGAGAAAGCCAGCTATGAGCTAAAAGCAGCAAACCAGAGCCAAAAATGAAAGCTAGCAAAATACCAGCTAAAAGTGGGAAATGGCTAGCTAAAATTAACAATGGGTACCTAAAAGCAAAAAGTAGCAAAACTCCCACTTAAAAGTACCAAAAGATAAGCTGAAAGATAAAAACAGCTTCAATGTTGGGAACTGTAAAAAATGTTCACAAATAAAAGTAATTGTCTGATGTTCAGAGAAATAATTTAAGAATTTCAGTGTTTTTATCTAACAGATGTCAACGATTCAACCCAGTTCTGTGTTCATTGGACCATCAGAACCTCCCAGAAAAACAGGTTTCTCCTCATCAACAGACGTAGCTGAGCAGCACCGTCCATCAACACCTCCTCAGCGCGGCCCGATGGGGGAGGGGCATCACGGAGCCTCCCACTCAGGTAACGAGGTAATTCAAGGCAGAGCGGGCCGAGTTCTGTGATGGTGGTCCAGCAGAAAAGTTCAGTTTGTTGTCTTTTTGTTTATATTTCAGAACCAGGGCCGCACATTACTGAAGCCTGAAGAATCTTTTTCACATTTTGTCTTTGTGTCAAACAAACGGAGGGTGAAACAGGAAGAAGGTGGGCAGATAAAACGTATAAAGAGGAGACCACTTCCTGTCTGGTGAGTGTTGACAACAGATTTATCAACCGCTACAGTTCTATAAAAAGACAAAGAATGAGTTTTTCTCCTGAGGCCTGCAGCCTCACAAAGATATTTAGACAACAGAACAATAATCCTCGCATCAGATGGTTTGATGGAATCCGACAGACCGGAACCCGGACTGCTGGAAACCCTCCTGCAGGACTCCGAGTCCACGGTGAGGATTCTCCTGCCATGTTCTCCCTCCCGTGTGCTCTTCTCATGTTTTATACACCTGATGAAACGAGGGGGTGTCCCGCTGTGTCCGGGTGCAGCTGCACGCTGCAACAGTGGTTCCCAAAGTATGGGTCAGGACCCCACTATGGGTCATGGAATGCCGAGGGAGGGGTCCTCATATCAACTTTAAAGATGTTTGCCACAGATCTGCATTAAAAGTTATGATACAAACAGCAGTCATGATCGGTTGAAGACCGTTGATCCAGCTCTTTGTGAAACAGTTCTTTCATAGTTTGTTTATTTGGAGCTAAAACAGTTTGGATCGCGAGCTTTTATTTTGTGGGTCTAAAGGTGAAAAGTTTGATCCGAGACAAACCCAACCTGTGGTTTGTAGAACGGATGTACTCACCATTCGCCTCGTCCTTACAGCTGCTGAAGGTCTTGGAGAGGCCCAGAGTGGCCGATGAGGGCATCGTTCCCAGGATGAAATCCAGAGACGGGCCTTTCTGCTGTGGAGCATCCTCCTCCTCCTCCTCCTCCTCCTCCTCTGGTCTTGTTTTCTCCAGTTTTATCAGGGCCTCCACCGAGATCTCAGACAGCTCTTTGCCAAAGTGTTTGGCTATGGCCCGGAGCTCATCATCTTCATCAGAGTCTTCATCCGCCACCTCAGATGGCGTGGAGTTAAGGTCCTCGCTTTTAAGGTCTGTGGAGATCAGATTTAAATCATGTTAGAACCTGTGGAGGATCAGCTGCAGACATCTTCAGTCCTCATTAGTGTTTTAATAATCATCCAGAACTAAAGTTGGTCAGAAAACCTGCTCGGTGTGAAGAGAACCTGAGGTGGAGATAAAGAGTCTGAGAGTCCGAGGAGGAAACGAACTGCAGCTTCTCTCACCTGCCCAACGTTTAAAATGTGTGAAAACTGAAACCTTCCTGCTGCACGTCCTGCGCTGAAACTTACAGCCGACTGCAGGTCGAAAAGGTTCAGCAATTCTCCGTGCACAAGAATAAAATATGACGAGGAAAATTTTTATTCCAGTTTTGTCTGGAGGCCATTTTAAAAGATTCAGACTCCGCATCGAACGATACGAAACGTTGGAATATGAGATGAAACGTCGCTCAGTTCGACCCCGCAAAAGCTTACAAGGTAAACAGCAGGAGCCAACGTGCGTGTGATGTGGAAGTGTTTTAAAAATACAAAAAAAGAGCAGTTTAGTAACGGGCCCGTCAGAACATCAGCTAACGCTAATGCTAATGCTAAGCTTCTGTAAAGTTAATGTTGAAAAACGCCAGAGTCAGACTGAGACTCGATATCAGACGATCCTTCTTTAAAATGATTAAAATCTAAAGACAAAACCTCTTGGACCAGAACATCCTCAGAGAGGAGCCTCGTACAGTCCGGTGTCAGTTCTGCCAAGGTCCCCACTTCAAGCCGGATGATGCCCCCTCACCCCTCCAACAATAAAAAATAAAAACCAGCCCAGCCGTCTGGTCTTTGGAGGATCTAAGAGAAGTTCAAATATCTGCAGTGAAGCCAGGACTTTCTGGACCTGACCAGTCTAGACAGTCTGAAGTTTCCCGGACGGTCCCTCACCTTCCTTAGTGTAGGCAGCGTAGACTCCTCTCAGTTTGGGTCGGCTGCCCTCCAGCTCGGCATCAATCTCATCCTGGTACTCCTGGATTTCATCTGTTTTACATAAAAACAGAGAAAAATCACAAGTTTTGGATTATTTCTGCAACAAGACTGAAAAAAAGCACAAACAAAAGAGTAGTTAAAATTAACTAACAGACACCAAAGGTAGCAAAACAGTAACTAAAATTTGCAATACCAGCTAAAGCTAAAATCAGCTAAACAAATGCTAAAGCTAAGTTTAACAAAGCAAATGTTGAAGCAAGCGAAACAGCTAAATTAGTAAACATATCAGTACATGTTTACCTAGCTAAAACGAAAACTAATACTAAAGCTAAATTGAGCTAAACAGATGCTAAAGCTAACTAGATGTTGCAAAATTGTAGCTAATGGCCAATTATAGCACATCTGTAGCTAATAAAGCTATGCTGTAGCTTAAGCCCGCTCTCTTCTATGGGGTTGCCACAACGAGCTAACGCACAGACTAAATGTAGCAAAACTGTAGCTAAAAGCTAAAATAAGCTAATCCAGGTGCTCTTTGCAAACCAACATGAAAACCGTCCACACCTTCAACGTCGTGGATCTTCTTCTTCAGCTCGGTCTCCAGCTGGAGTGAAGATAAAAAACAAGAACCTGAATCACAGCGAAGGTCTTTTTTTTAATCAGTCGATCAGAACTGCCTGGAGAGAAGATCAGAGGGATCGTCTCGGAGTAAAGGAAGGTTCTGAGGCTGAATGAGGAAAATGTCGATGAGTAAAAAACAAACTTGAACCTGTTGGAGTTTTGCCTTCCTCAGCCCGGCAGTAAAACACGGCGGGTCGCACTCCTGGTCCAGATCGACCCTCATGAACTCCTCGATCGTCAGCTGGCTGGTCGGAGTGTCCTTGAACTCGTTCAGTCTGATTAAAAAAAGTCGTTAAACTTCAATTTAAAATTTTAAAGTGACCGTTTTTCCTGAAACAGAAACAAAAGTCCAGACACAGTCAGGAAAGACTCATGCCTGGTTCTACCACAGGATCCTGTGACAAATGTAACCAGTGCTTCTGTTTGATTCATAAAGGGAGAGCTATGCTTCAAACTGTGCCGCCATCAAGACAGCATATCTGCACTAATTTAATTTGATTTAAATAAGGTTTTGTAAATCCTCCCATATTTATATAAACTTCAGCCAGGGAAAAAACATTTTCAGAAACCGGGAGGTGTTTAAGACACAGTTCGCATAAAATAGTTACCATCTCCTGATAGCTGGTGGTAACTGCATCTCAGAAGGAACCAAAAAAAATTAAAAACAGAGGAAGAGGAGGAACTTATTGCACTGACACCTTCACAAACAGGCAGGTCAGGAAAGATCATCCTCTGTACCACCACAAGTGTCAAGAGGCTGATTTACATTCAGAGCACAAAACTTTACAACTACAGAACATTTCAACAAACCTCAATTCAAAACCAGGCAGAAATAATTAATTTAAACGTAATTATTTTGAGATAGCTTTTCCCCTCACCTATAATTTTAAATAAGAGGATGCAGTGAAGATCGACGGCCCTTTTCATTGACTCGGCGCAGGTTTGAGTCCATCGTGTGGTCTCACCCACTTCCAGCTTGTTTACTGGAACCGACTCAGCCGAGGTTTGAAGCGAGTCGAGCTGAAGGTTCGACATCGGCGGACTGCAGGACATTGACGAGTGTCTCACGCTCAAGAATATAACACACCATTTTTAAAGCCTCGCAATGCAGCGTTCGTTTTTGTTTTTGACTTTTCATAAATGCATCCATTAAAATGTCTAAACAGTGGTGCAGTGAGGAGCTGCAGACCGTGCTGGCTGACAGAATTCAGAGAGACCCAAGTCGGGTGGAATAGGATGAAGGGAGTCGAGCTGAGCCAGAAAATCCACAACGTGTTTCCTCTCTGATGCAGTTTGAATTTCACCTGTTAAAAACTTTTTCCTGTCACTTTTGTTCCTGCTGTTTGTGGCAGAAGGTCAAATTTAAACTACAAAACTGCTCACGCCTGACCCGAGTCTGTGGGCTTTAGGAGCAAATGATGCAAAAAAAAAAAAAACGTCAGTCCTGCACAGTCTTTGTGAATCTGGTCCTCTGTTGGAGTTTTAAAGCGTAAAGACGTACCTTTTTCTAAGCGTGCCTTCACAGACTTTAACGACATTGATGATTTCTTTCATGGTGCGACAGAAGTCGTGGAAACGAGCTGCGACAAGAAGAGCTGCAAACGAGAAAACACGAGTTTCCATCAGATGATTAAAATTATTAAACCATAACTAAAAAAAAAACAGCAGAGAGAATGTTTTATTACAGATTAAAGTATCGATAAATGAGCTGATTTCTGTTTGTGCACCGAGGGGGGAGCTGTGAGCGCTGCGCTGTCTGTTTTTAACACAAAAACAGTTTTACAAAGAAATCACACTAACATTATGCAATGAGGTGGCGCAGGAGCCTGGAGGGGGGGCAGCAGGAACACTTATGTAACCGTCATTAGACTTGCTTGGCTGAGGAGGCTGTTAAAAGATGGATGCTTGTTTCTTCCTTCTGACTGACGACTCCAACATTTCACAGCCAGCTTACAACCGATTCGCTCCGCAGCTGCTGCCCTGGAGACCAGACTTTTATCACTTCAACTACGTCACGCTTCATTTCAAACTACAACCTTTCCTCGTGAAGAAAACTTCCAGCAGCAACAAGATTAAACTCAAATCATGTTTGGAAAAACTTCTGCTCCTTCGGCCGGTTTCCCTCATCCATGATTTAAATAAAAACCGATCAATTATTCAGGTGATGCAGCAGAAAATCAAACAGGATAAACAGGCCGGGGGGGTGGGGGTGGGGGGTCCTCGACAGCTTCGGTTCAGGACGCTGCAGAACGGAGCTCCAGCGTTTTGTATAAAACCTCAGATCCAGGAGGACCAGAGGACTGGACTCTGAACCAGGTTCAACAAATCCAGGGTTCAGAAGAAAACCAGCTCAAATAAACTTATTTTATATCAAACTTTCATATAATTGTTTTCTCAGAAAACCTGACGGGAAAAAAGTTTAAATAAAATGGAATTAAAACTTTCCCGTGAAAACTGTTCTGAAATTAAAAAATTTAAAAAACTTTTTAAAGGTAAAATCAGCAAAACAGAAGCTACAAAACAGCAAAACCGTTGCTAAAAGCTAAATGTAGCCACATTGTAGCTCATAATAAAAATGAGCTAAACTATGTATAAAAGCTAAAAACAGCTAAAACATGGGAAATGGTACCGTTGGGAAAATGGGAGCTAAAAGCAGCAAATAAAGACAAAAACAGAGCCAGCAGCTGAAAAAGACCAAACAGAACGATGTTTTTGAAATAAACAAAACATCGAACAATACAACGGTTTGATACATGAACCGTCAAACAGCACAAAGTATACAGAAGCAGTCATCTCGCCTAAAACTGAGGAGAAAAGAAAATGAGCCATCTAAGATTAAAGATCTGGTTCAGTTAATATAATCCCAGGAAGTCCTCCAAAAAGAGCGACTCAACGCAAGATGGTCTAAAACTCAAACTGTTGGCTGTGGTGATGAACATCTGTCCAACACGGTAACATCTGGCTCCTCCACCTTGATTCAGATGTTTCCGACATTATTAATTAGGTTTTAAGTCACACCAAGCGTTAACCCCTCCCTTGAACCTTCAGGTGTTTACCTGCTCCGCAGAGTCCTGAAGGCCTCCTTCCTGTGTGCATCCAGTCCCGCTTCATCCTCTGGACCAGCCGCAGCGCCGTCATGGAAACGTCGTGGTTCTTCTCGCCGAACTCCAGCATCTGGGCGAAGCGGGGGATGTACAGACACGGGTCTGAGAAGAGGAGACAGGTTCTGACAACGGTTCCTCCCCAGTTCTCATTTCAGAATCGCTCGTCTTTTTCTGAGCGGAGCAAAAGACCCAAAACATCTTGATAAAGTTTAAACTGGCCAGAGAAAGTGTATTTTCTATTTAACTAGTGTTAACGTTAGACTCTGAACGTTTAGACTCTGAACGTTTAGACTCTGAACGTTTAGACTCTGAACGTTAAGACTCTGAACGTTAAGACTCTGAACGTTA
>NC_056518.1:29881639-29888881 GCF_014905685.2 Nematolebias whitei | reverse complement strand
TTAGACTCTGAACGTTAAGACTCTGAACGTTAAGACTCTGAACGTTAGACTCTGAACCAAATTTAGCATCAGCACCATTACAAGTAACGACTGTAGGATCATCATCATTAGAAGTAGCATGAGCAAAATCAGCATCAGTAGTACAAAGAAAAGTACAACAAGTCAGAGCAGCCGTCTCCTGAACGAGCCAAACACTTTGTTTTATGAACAGCTAAAATACCTCAAAGTATGTGGAAACAGAAGTAAAACACAAAACATACAGAAAATAAATAAATACTGATTCAAATGGCCGCCACAACCAACTGACCATAGCTAACACAAAACATCTTACGCTCAGACATTGAGCTTAAACGTGATGTGGTAATGGCACATCTCAGTATTTTATTTTGAAGGCCTAACCAAAACGTCTCCAACCCCCTCTACTTTCATCCGAAGATGAACTGAGGCTAAAACTCTGGCAGAGAGCTGGCGGGTGACATGCATTCCTTCAAGGAACACTCTGCCTTAAGAGTTATCATCTGCTGTCGTCGTTTTAATGTGGAATGTGTGCAGCTCTGAGTCTGGAGTCCAAGATCTTTAAAGTTGGAGTCTCTGCTGGTGAAGCAGCTGGGATTCAGATCAAGACCGACCCCCCCCCCCCCCACCACCACCACCACCACCACCACCACCTCCACCATATAACGATAATTATACGCTTGCAGAGCTCCTCGGAAGTTTTACTGGAGGGTCTAATCTCTAAAGCAGACAGAAATAAAACAGCTGACCCTTTCAGAGCGTCCTCTGTCCCTCCGCTTCATTCTACAAACTGGTTTGGACCAATCGATGAGGAGCTCCTGTCAATCAAACTTAGCAGGACGGCAGGAGAACCACCGACAGCTGAACTTTAATATCTTTGACAGGTTTTGGTTCCTGTGACTGTCTTTGAAGCTTTCATAAACTAATAGTTAACTGGTTTTAAACTTTAAAAAAGCTAAAATGTTCAGATATGACCTTGTGCTTGACCTTGTGTTGAGTTGATTTCTCTACTTTCAGCTTCTTGCTAACCTTTAGAGATCTTTGGCATTCACACTATTTACCTGCATTTTTCTTTTTTTTACTTAAAATATTTTCTTCTTTACAATTTTTAATTGTGTTTTACTTGTTTTCTTTCTTTAACTTAGATCTTAAATCCCTGTATATTTCAGGTACTTGTATACGGTTTATTTTTACACTTTATATTTTTGCTATTGTTGGGTTTAACTGGGACGCCGAGTACGTAATTTCATTCCACCTCATGTACCACATGTGACGCGAATGACAATAAAATTGACTTGAACTTTGTTCCATTTCCCTGTTTAATACTTTACGTATGCCTAATGGTATTATTTAATATTGAAAATTCATAAATCAATTTACATCATAACCTGAGCCAGCTCTCCAGTCTTTAGAAAGCCAAAGGTGGAATTGAAACTCTGTTGGAAAATAATTGCAGATTTTATCATTAAACTTTAAAAGAAATGTCATAAAGACTTAAAAATAAATATAAAAAAGTGTCCTATTTTGGTAGAGACTACAAGAATAATATATAAAATAGAATAAAAAACAAATACACATAGACAAAATGATGTCCAGAAAATACACAAAAACTTTCAGAGGCCTGATTTTTGTAGCTCCGCCCCTGCCTTTTAGATCAGGGGGAGGAGTCAGAGCAGTGACGCACTCTGCGGAGCAGCTGAGGGAGGAGCTTTTTCCTTCAGCTTGACGTCAGAGCGGTGCCACAATCCGATTGGTTCTCAGAGAGTTCGAAGCGATGGAAAAAAAAAAGCATTAAAAATAGAGCTGAGCTGGAAAAGTCACCACAAATGATTATTTACCTCCGATCCGGACGGTTCTGGTGGAGCGGAGCGGAGTCGTTTGGTTCGATAATTCGATAAAACGGAGGGATATCTGTGAGGATTAACGCGGAGGCAGGGAGGGATAAACCCGGACCAGCTGGACTATCCGGATTACCCACTCGTTGGAAAAAAAAAAGCGAAAACAAGAAGCGCTGAGAGGACATTCAGTCCGGGGAGGATGAGCTGAGAGCCGGGGCAGGAGCCGCTTCGTGTTCGTTAAACGGACCACACACCGGGGCTCGGACGGATATTTATGTACTGGGGGTTAAACTTCGCTGCAGTCGCCGGACTACACGGTTGTGGGTGCAGGAGAGCCCCCTCCAGTTCGGAGATCCCCGCCGCCTGTGCCGATGCCCACGGCCGACTGCAGGCTGCTCCATCATGGCCGGATCATGAGGTGTCTGACCTACCTGTTCCTGCTGCCAGAAAGCCTGAAAAAGTCCAAGAAGGTCGGCGGGCTCCCGGGCCGGCTGCCGGTCTGTTATGAGATCCTGACCCTGTCCCTGACGAGCACGAAGAAGAAGCAGAAGGAGGAGGAAGAGAAGAAGATGGCCGCGGAGTTGTACCCCGCCGCCGGCACCGACGCCACCAGCCTGGCCAGCGGCACCACGGTGGAGGAGAAGCCCGGGGAGGTGCCGCTGAGCCCGGGGAGCAGCGGCGGCGGCAGCGCGGCCACCACCCCGACCAGCCAGCAGAACATCACCAACAACAACACGGAGCCCGCCGGCAGCTGGCAGTGCAGCCACCCGACCCTCCGGGAGAGGTACCGCTCACCCCGGGGGGGAGACCCCCAACAGCCCGCTGCTGGGAGCTCACCGAGAACCATTAATCACGGCCGTAAACCGCACCATTACACGATCGCCCGCCGGCTTTCACAGCCTGTCAGCAAAATATTTCCCGAACCACTGAATAGATTACAGTGAAACTTTCAGGAAGTAATCACAGCATGTACATATACAACTAAACAACTTTTAGAGCCATCCAGATTCAAGATGGCCACCACAGCCAACTTTAAAATAGCCACAAATCTGTTGATTTTACATATAATGACCTAAAATGTGGTGTGGTAGTAGCTGAGCGTCACCACAACACACAACTTGAGCACTCGCTGATCGTGCCTTTAAAACCTGGTCATTATTTAGTAAAAACAACTGTCTGTTAGCTAAATATCTCATGAACTACTTAAAGCGTTCAGGAAATAATCATTGGATGCACACCTTTAACGGATTAACGCCATTCAAGATGGCCACCACAGCTAATCAACTTAATGAGTCAAAAATGGCTAAAACTCAGTCAACTTTACAGATACCGAGCTGAAATTTGAGCTGTTAAATACATAGGACTCTGCTATAAACCATTTTCCTCCATGTGAGATTAACGTTAATTATTGAAGCTTCAGATTTTAATCTGAGTTTCAGCAGATTAAATTTAAGTGACGAGCGTGGGAGGACATAAAGGCTTATTGTGCTCTTCTTTCAGGAACGCCTTGATGTTTAACAATGAGCTGATGGCGGACGTCCACTTCATTGTCGGGCCCCTGGGGGCCTCACAGAGAGTCCCAGCACACAAGGTAACCCCGTGTTTATGGAAAACCTCCAGAGCATTGTTCCTGCTTCCTCGTTGCACTCGGCTAAAAACAGAAGCTTGTGCGTTCTGACTCCGTCTCTTCCTCTGCACCCCCTCAGTACGTCCTCGCCGTGGGAAGCTCCGTCTTCTGCGCCATGTTCTACGGAGATCTGGCGGAGGAGGAGTCTGAAATCCACATCCCAGATGTGGAACCTGCTGCTTTTCTAATCCTGCTGAAGTAAGTCTGTGCTCAGAGCGTAGTTTGAATAAAAACGCTGCTCGATGGAACTCAAGACACCGTTAAAAAGAAAGATTTTCATTTCAATGTTTTTATTTGTAGCCAAAGTTAAACAAAACACTTGTTTTTGTCTTATACAATTAGAACAATCCTAAATTGTAATCTCTACTTGTTCTAATGTGATTGTAAAGATTTTATTTCAGTTCTGATGTGTAAAAATGTTGCTCTGACCATTGATTAAATAGTAACACTGCCTGCCATACTTGTGCAGACGGCAGAGTGCGATCATGTAGATTAGGCTACTTCCTGGAAGGTCGCGGCTCAGATTTGCTTCGTGTGGCTGGATTGTCCTGGCGCTGAATAAACGAGTCACTAGGATCAGGACGACACACGGTCGTGTCTCCGTGCGCTGACGCCTCTTTTTCCTCGCAGGTACATGTACAGCGACGAGATCGACCTGGAGGCGGACACGGTGCTGGCCACCCTGTACGCCGCCAAGAAGTACATCGTTCCCGCGCTTGCCAAGGCCTGCGTCACCTTCCTGGAGACGAGCCTGGAGGCCAAGAACGCCTGCGTGCTGCTGTCCCAGAGCCGGCTGTTCGAGGAGCCCGAGCTGACGCAGCGCTGCTGGGAGGTGATCGACGCGCAGGCCGAGCTGGCGCTGCGCTCCGAGGGCTTCTGCGAGATCGACCTGCAGACGCTGGAGATCATCCTGCGGAGGGAGACGCTCAACACCAAGGAGGCGGTGGTGTTCGAGGCCGTCATGAACTGGGCCGCGGCCGAGTGCAAGAGGCAGGGCTTGGGGCCCACCACCCGGAACACGAGGGAGGTTCTGGGAACGGCGCTGTTCCTGGTGCGGATCCCCACCATGAGCCTGGAGGAGTTCGCCAACGGAGCGGCGCAGTGCGACATCCTGACGCTGGAGGAGACGCACAACGTCTTCCTGTGGTACACCGCCGCCCAAAAACCCAAGCTGGACTTCCCGCTGACGCCCAGGAAAGGCCTGTCCCCCCAGCGGTGCCACCGGTTCCAGTCCTCTGCTTACCGGAGCAACCAGTGGCGGTACCGCGGCCGCTGCGACAGCATCCAGTTCGCCGTGGACAAACGGATCTTCATCGCCGGCTTGGGGCTGTACGGCTCAAGCGGGAACAAGGCGGAGTACAGCGTCAGGATCGAGCTGAAGCGGCAGGGCGCCACGCTGGCCCAGAACCTGACCAAGTTCGTGTCGGACGGGTCGAGCGGCACATTCCCCGTGTGGTTCGAGCACCCGGTCCAGGTGGAGCAGGACACCTTCTACACGGTGAGCGCCGTGCTGGACGGCAACGAGCTCAGCTACTTCGGGCAGGAGGGCATGACGGAGGTGCAGTGCGGGAAGGTGACGTTCCAGTTCCAGTGCTCCTCGGACAGCACCAACGGAACCGGGGTGCAGGGCGGGCAGATCCCCGAGCTCGTGTTCTACTCGTGACAGCCCGGTTCTGCCTCCGGACCCGTGTAGCATCCAAAAACTCCTCACCGAGGGCCCAGAAGAGACTATTTTCAAAACAAATGAGTTGCTTGATCTTATTTAATTTAACTTTATTTTTTTATTTAAATCTTGATTTAAGGTTCTGAAGCTGTCTGGGTTTATGGAACCGGGCTCGACTGGAACAAAGATCCAGCTGGCCACAGTTCCAGCTGCAGAGCGGACTCTAAGGTTCTGAGGCGGCGCCAGTTGTTTTGTACGGTCTGACTTCCTGTAGAGACCTGATGTGCAGGAAGGCTCGTGCAGCTCATAATAAAAGGTTCTGATGGGCTCGTGTGGTGCAGAGCGGCTTTGTAAGGGGCTGCAGCGCCCCCTGCGGGCAGCGCTGTGGACTGCACCCTGCTTCCTCTAACTGGGAGCTTGAGCCAGGTCTCACACTTTAAAACATTTGTTTACTGGTTTTTCTTTAACCGTAGAGTCGAACTCGCCTCGGTGCCTTTTGACTCTTCAGCAGTTTCATAAAAAGTTTATTATTTGAAGCAGATCAGAACTCTGAAAAATCAAAACACAACGCACCGACTTGAACGTCTCTGACCCACATCTTAGTCACAGTGGAACATTTTAAACGCATCAAACGTTTAAAATGGAACTGAACCTTTTTTTTTTTCAAGATTAAAAATAAGAAAAAAGTATTTGAGAATTTGATGATAAAAGGACTCCAGTCCTGGATCTTCTCTGCTGGATGAGAGCAGATGTTCTAAAACCTGAAGATACTTTCCTGCATTGATGGAGTCTTTCCAAATGTGCTAGCTGCTCATGCTGGAGACACTAATGCACCTCCATACCATCAGAGAGGCAGGCTGCTAACAGGCTCGATGGTCCCTCTACTCTTTAGTACGGAGGATGTAGGGTCTGTGGTCATTTGGACCCGTCTGACCACAGAACAGTTCTGGACTTGATCTCAGTCCATTTGAAATGAGCTCAGGTCCAGAGAAGATGGCAGCGGTTCTGGACGGTGTTCACATCTGTAAACAGAACCAGACCTGGTTTTACTGAAGTGGCACCCGAGGGCCTCGTCCTTTGAGCTCAGATTTCTTCAGATTCTTCTAATCTGTGGATCAGATTATGAACTGGAGATGATGGAGATTAAAGTCTTTATTCAGAAGTTGTTCCTCTAGTTTTGGACAGACTGCTGAACCTGCGTCCATCTTTACTTCTACAGTCTCCGTTTGTCTCCGGTCCTCTGACCTGCTGATCATTCACCTCGTTACACTAAATGCTGGTTCTGATCCGGCTCCTGGTTCTGATCCGATCCTCAGACTGTTGCTGACGTCAAAGATAAAATGACTTTTCCTCTTTAAAGAACGGTCACTTGGTTAAAACGTTTTCTTTGTTCCATTGTGAATAAAAAGTGGGTTTTTGCAGTTTTCAGATTGTTGCATTTTATTTTAGTTTTAAACGACTTGGAGGCGGAGTTTAAACTATTTTAACAAAAATGTTTCGCTGAGCTGAAACACCTTTAGAAGGTTTTTGTTGAAATTGTTAAAGATTCATAAAATGTCTTATTTTCATTTTATTTATGGAACTGATCAATTTATCATCTGATAAAACTTACCGGTACATGAAAGAAAACAAAACTATATTTTACTCTCAATATATTTATAGTTCATATGAAAAAGATGTCATGGAGCTCTACAGAACACATTTCTGATTTTATTAGTATTCATAATAATAATAATAATCT
This sequence comes from Nematolebias whitei, assembly GCF_014905685.2. NCBI lineage: Eukaryota > Metazoa > Chordata > Actinopteri > Cyprinodontiformes > Rivulidae > Nematolebias > Nematolebias whitei. Next base: position 29,881,997 of record NC_056518.1, on the reverse strand, counting down.
GTAACAAACATTTAAATTAACATTTTCAGTTATTTTAGGTGAAAGTTTGACAGAAAGGTGTTGAGGAGGAAAAAATAAAAATCACATCTGAGGCGTTTTACTTTCTTAAATGACAAAAACTAAATTTCTAAACTCAAATCATCCATCCATCCATCCATCCATCCATCCATCCATCCATCCATCCATCCATCCTCTTTACCAACTTCTTCCTTTTTGGGTCGTGGGGGTCACTGGTGCATGTCCAACCATCACGGTGTGAGAGGCAGCAGCTCTACCAGTTGCGTCACCGTGCTGCCCCTCAATAATCATTTAATTTATTATAATTTGATTTATTATAATTTAATTTATTATAATTTGA
>NC_056518.1:29881174-29881629 GCF_014905685.2 Nematolebias whitei | reverse complement strand
AATTTATTATAATTTGATTTATTATAATTTAATTTATTATAATTTGAAAAAAGATCTTTAGTTTTCTGTGACTGAGCAGCCGGAGTTCTTTCTGGTTTTCAGCTCAACACTGAAACACTCAAAGATGTTCCCTCCGGTTCTACAACCCAGTTCTGCAGCTGCTTCTGACACCATTTAGGTTCTGGTCCAGAAGCAGCTGTGGGCCTCAGAAAATCCACGTTTGGCAGAACCTCCTGAACGCACCCTCAACATTCCCTGAACGCACCCTCAACATTCCCTGAACGCACCCTCAACATTCCCTGAACTCATTTTGAACATACCCTGAATGCATCTTGAACATGGCCTGAACGGGCCCTGAATATACCCTGAACACATCCTGAACATACTTTCCACATTTCCTGAATGCACCCTGAACGCACCTTCAGCATAGCCTGAACGCACCTTCAGCATAGCCT
>NC_056518.1:29877812-29881164 GCF_014905685.2 Nematolebias whitei | reverse complement strand
CCCTGAACGCACCTTCAACATGCCCTGAACGCACCTTCAACATGCCCTGAACGCACCTTCAACGTCCCCTGAATGCACCTTGAACATGCCCTGAACGCACCTTGAACGTCCCCTGAACGCACCTTGAACGTCCCCTGAACGCAGCAGAGAGGAAGAGGAGTCCGTACCTATAGCCGGGGCGTTGATGCAGAGTTCTCTGGCCAGCAGGAGGAAGGTTTTTCCCAACACGTACACGTTCACCTGCGGACAGAACACGGACACAGAACACGTTGGAGCGCTCATGAGAGGCGGGCCATCCGTCTGAGCAGAACCGGACACATCGGACCGGTCCGGTTGCGACAGACAACCAGGGGGTTGGGGTCAAAACAGGTCAGTCAGAAGATGTGCACAGGTTCATCAGTCTGCCTAAAACCCTAAAACTAGAGGAACTACTTCAGAATAAAGTTAAGTTCCTCTCTGAACCTGAGAGGAATTAAACCTCTGAATTGGGGGGGGGGGGGTAAGTATGAAATCAGTCTACACTGCTGTTCCACGTTTCATTTTAGAGATCTAGATCCTGCAGGAACCGGACCATAACAAGAGCCCGGGTGACAGAAGAGGAGGTGCTGTGATTTGTGGAAAACTGGAACGGCAACAATCAAAGCTGAACCATCAAAATAAAAGCATGCAGCTTTCAGGACAAAAGCAGGAAAAGTCTAAAGTTAATTTGATCAAACGTCAACATCTGCCCGTCCCAACCCCGGCGTGTTTGAAGAACTGTAGAACGGCGGAACGTTCCGTCAGGAGCGCCGGAGAACACAGAGGTCTCTGAAGTCTCAGGAAGCTTCAGTCTCTTAAAGAACGCAGGAAGCAGCGCGTGGCCTCGGGTGGACCCGTGTAAAGAGCCTCCAGAACACGCTGCATTAATAAAACCACAACCCCACCCACCAAAAACCCACCCCGGTCTCCAAATACCAGGGCGTGCACTGCGGGGAGGGACCAGCAGCTGGTCCAGGACAGCTGGGGGCATAAAAATACCCCACCCAGCTGTGACTCAGAGAAACAACCGCTGCCCCCCCCCCCCCCCCCCGACTCACCGCGAGCTGGAGTCAATAAATCTGCAGACAAATGAAGGGGTCGAAATTTAACCCCCTCAGGTTTGGGAGGGGGTCTGAGCCGGGTCCAAACTCGTTTCTAGAACTTTATCACTAAAGTTTCTGAACTTCTATTAAATATTTGATTTTTTTTTTTTAAATAAAGGAAACAGAATTTTCACTTTAAACATTTTATACAAGAGTTTAATTAAAATAAAAAAGCGAACCTGTAAAACGTCACTGAGGTCCAGCAGCATGTCTGAGGAGACGGGTCAAGGAAACCGGATCAGGGTTGAAACTCTTCGTTCCGTCCACGTGGACCAGCAGACCGAGTCCGGTACACTTCCTGAAAGGATACGTGGCGTTCCCTCCGTGCGGCAGACCAGGTAGATGCAGGCGGCGATGATGTGCGCCGACTTGTGCCCGCGGGTCAGGCTTTTGTTGAGCGCCATCTTGTAGAAGTTGAAGGCCGTGTCCAGACAGTGCTGGCTCATCTGCAGCTGGTGGCCCAGAGTGTTGATGTGCTGTTTAGCTGAGGCGGCAGAAGAAAAACTTACTTTTGGTTAATGAGCGTGAGGCGTTGCTGCTCAGCACCGTTTGTCCCAACAGAGCCACCGTAGCTTCCTGTTGTTCGTCAGTTGTGACGTGTTTTCAGTAAAAAAAACTTTAAAGCAGGTTTTGGCACAAAGTCAGTGATAAACACAATGCTAGCTGCGTTAGCTTCTCTAAGGAGTTTTCAATGCTACGTTAGCGTCTACACTAATTTTAATTAGCCTAACCTGTAGACTTTTATGCTTTGTTTTTTTTTAATCCTGCACAGAGTAATACGTAATAATCCATGTTTTTAACGTGTAAAACAAAAACAGTTAGGTTTTATTTTACCGGATAAACAAAACGCATCAGAGGCCCCCGCTGTTTTTAGCTTTCTGCTAAGCTAACGGTCGTGTTTGTGTTGTGAGAGAAAGAACCAGCGGAGGACGAAGGATCTCTTGTTCCTGTCATCCTGGGCCTGGAGACAGCCTGGACCAGGGTTTGAACCTTAGAACTTCTTGCTGTGAGGCACCAGTGCTAACTACTAAACCACTGTGTCACCAATAAGAGAAATAACAGATATCATTTCCAGGACTGCGTTGCGGCGAGATTAACACAGATTAACAAACTGAACCGGGTTCACCTGGTAGAGTACTGAGCTTGAGAACTCCATGACACCACAGCAATGTAAAAAAATAATCTGGAACCAATCTGATAATCTGCTGCTGTTGGGTTAATTCTTTAAGTTTCCAGAACGAGCCGAATGTTTTGGCTCACAAACAGCTAAAATAAAATCTGCAGTAATCCAACTGAATAAATGTGATGGTTTCTCGACTGGAGACTTCTCAGATTCTCCAACTGTGAGTTTCTGCAGCTACAAACTAGAACCTTCAGCTGCAGCGCCCCCTGCTGGTCTCTCACCGTTCTGGAGGGTCTTTGCTCGAGACTCGGACCCCAGACCAGAGACGTGTCCATCTCCGAAGGACGGGTTCTTCTGACCTGAAGAGAGAGAAAAGAGCTTAAAACAAATACTTCAAAACTAAAGGTTTTGTCGTCAGAAGAAATATTTTTAATTAATCAACTAAAATAAAAACAGGCTACAAACATTATAAACGTTTTACAGCGTCCCCTGGTGGACAGTCACCTGAACTACAACAACACTATTATATTTATTTAACTTTATTGAACTATTGAACATACAGAACAAAGGAACACAAGAACAAAATAACAAATGACAATCTCAAATTACAATGATACATATAAACATGTAAAAATATCTTCCATCATACCTCCGAAGGTCAACATATGCTTAAACAAATTAACATATTAACCACCATAAATTTAAATTTAGGTAATATTATCAGAAAAATTGCAAATAATATGGTACAAGTAAAAGTAAAAAAAACATTTATCTAACATTCTACATATTACTAAAATAATTTGTCTGAGGGCTATATTATCAGAACGAGCATCCAACACCTTCATGGTGGACACTCACCTGAACTACATCCAACAACTCTCCCTGGTGGACAATCACCTGAACTACACCCAACAACGCCCCCTGGTGGACAATCACCTGAACTACATCCAACAACTCCCCCTGGTGGACAATCACCTGAACTACAAGCAACAGCTCTCCCTGGTGGACAGTCATGTAAACTACAACCAACAACTCAGCTTCCCCTGGTGGACAGTCACCTTAACTACAACCAACAACTCAGCTCCCCCTGGTGGACAGTCACCTTAAC
>NC_056518.1:29863716-29877802 GCF_014905685.2 Nematolebias whitei | reverse complement strand
AACTACAACCAACAACTCAGCTCCCCCTGGTGGACAGTCACCTTAACTACAACCAACAGCTCCCCCTGGTGGACAGTCACCTGAACTACAACCAACAACTCAGCTCCCCCTGGTGGACAGTCACCTGAACTACAAGCAACAGCTCCCCCTGGTGGACAATCACCTGAACTACAACCAACAGCTCCCCCTGGTGGACAGTCACCTAAACTACAAACGTTACCGGAAAATAACCAGAAGACCTGAAACTTTCTGGAAGATGAAAGTAAAATAAAATTAAACAAAAACAAGAAATAAAACCAACAAATTAAACTCACAGACCAAAACATTTCTGTGGGAGTTTATATCTATGCAAAACCACAAACTGCCCCAGGTCTTGCACAAAACTGTTCTTCTGATTGTTCGTGATCATCTGTGGCATTTGTTGGTTTGACAATCTGGAGGAAATTATCTGAAAATAATCTGATATTTAGGAGAAGGTTTGTCTTCTGTCCGTCTCACCCTCTGAGGACACAAACTGTCCAACAGCCAGCGACCCGCCTCCTCCCGACTCCACGAATTCCACCTCGGACACGATGATGTTGTCCTCCAGAACCGAGCCGCAGCCCATGCAGACGGCGTCGCCGCGGGCCGGGTCCACGTCGATGTCCGACCCGCCGCATGCCTTGCACACCCTGGAGCTCATGGCGCCACTCGGAGAGCCTCAGAACCTGAAAGAAACTGAAAATAAAACACTCGGTTAAAGATTTAAAAACAAGCCGGGACGGTTGAAACTAAAATGATTCAATCTTTGGGCAGCTGCTCGACTTTAAACCAACTGAAACTCACGTGTTTTAAGTTTTTTATTTTTTTATTTTTTTTTATTGCTCAACTGCAACTAATTTTTAGTATAAAAATAATTTAGGATAAGAAAACTAAAATGTGAATGTGCAGAAACTGCTTCTTTACCTAAAGTATCTTTCAGTATGACAAGGGCAGAATAAACTGGGAGTTATTTAAATTTAACAAAATATTTAAATTAAATTTAACGTCCTTTGACAGATTGCATTAATAGATCTTTGAGCCCTCAGAGTATTATTTAATTATTTATTAACCAGGTAAATCCCATTAAGATCACAGATCTCTTTGGCAAGGGAGGTCTGGGCCTGAAGGCAGCCTAACATGCATGTTTTTGGTCTGTGGGAGGAAACCGGAGCACCCGGAGAAAACCCACACAAGCACGAGAAGAACATGCAAACACCACACAGAAAGACCCCAGGTCCAACTGGAGATTGAACCCAGGACCTTCTTGCTGTGAGGCAACAGTTCTAACCACTGAGCCGTCGTGCTGCGTAATGTGTTGGGGATGACTCAGCTACTACCACACTCAAATTTGATTCAGTATATATAAAACTGACTGAGTCGTGACCATTTTTGTTTGCTAAGGTCAATTAGCTGTGTCGGCCATCTTTAATCAAGTTGACTCCAAAAGCTAATCAGTTGCAGACGAACATCTAATGACTTTTTTTAAAGAGTTCTATTAAAATATTTCAAGCTGTTCATGAGATATTTTGCCAACAGACACTAGGACATTAATGCTTATGTTTTAAGGAAGTGTCATGCAACACGTTAGCCCTCTGAGTATATGTTGGGTTAGACGCTCAGCTACTACCACCCCAAATTTTAAATCAATATCTGAATAATTAGCGTAGTTATTTATGGGCCGGAGCTCAGTCATGGCAGCCATCACCATCAGTGTTCATCACCACTACAGCTGCATCAGGACCGCCCCGCCTCCACTGGCAGCTCTCGTTTGTTGGTTTTTTGCAGACCCACCCTGCGTGTTTTGACAGGAGTCGCCGCTGTGTCAGTTCTTCAAATTTAACAAGATTAACACCTAAAGACTATTGTTTTGTTTGCTCCAGATTATAGCAAAGGTGCGTCTCCGTTTACCTTTGATTTATTTTTCCCAAAAACTTGCGATATTCTCTCCGTGAGTGTCAGTCTTGCTGAAATGTGATGAATGGAACTCAAGAAATGCTCAAATGTGAAAATACATTTTTTTTTTAATCGAGTCTGTCGATCACGTTTGTCTAGTTTGCCAGAATCATCACGTCCTGCATTTTTTTTAAATTTTCCAAGAACTTTTCGTGACCAAAAAGTTCATAAATAGAACGTGTCAAACACAACAAAGATCAGTTCTCAAACCTTAGATCCACCAAAAATATTGAATACATTTGGAATAAATATGGAATAAATGATGACACTCTTAAACGGGCCGGTAAAATCTATGATTTTTTTTTTTTGCATAAGTCGGAGCCTGGAGGCCACCTGTCAATCAACAGCAGGCTCGTCAGCAACTGACCAATCCGTGACATAATTTGTCCCAAAGGTAAACGGTCCTCACCTGCAGGAGCTCCACCCACTTTTCCTCCAACATTGTTGGGGTTTTGCATCATGAATACTTTGTAGTCAGAGGGATTTCATGAACAATCATCAGAAGAGCTTTTAATTCAAACAGCGTTACCCTGAGTGTTTAAAGGATGGAATACAGTTTATTACATTTATAAAACCTAAACCGAGTCTGAAAAAATGCAAAAGATGATACAGCCCTGCAGCCGACCTCATGATCAGCTGACTACAAACAGGAAGTACCACATGTTCATCTGTATTTTTGTCATAATTACATTTTATGCTTAACGGTTAAATTAAAAGGTTAATGCTTAAAGCTAGTTGTGCTTTGCGTGTTTTATATGTAGATATGTTTCAACATGGTTGTTTGTATGATCAGTTAACACTAAACTGATTGTGCCATGATCTTTGAAATAGTTATTGAATCAAGTGTTTGTTTATGTAGGTAAACATGGATGTTTAAAACCTGTTAAAATACACCAGAACGCTGGAAATGGCATCTACTTTATTCACTTCTTTTGGGGGGGGAGGACCCCCAGATCCCCCCCAGCAGTGTGTGCCCCACACATTACAAATGCTTTTGACGCCAATGAAATAATCATCCGGAAAAAAAAAGATTTACATGCAGAAAAAAGAGGAATTAAAAGTTTTCAAAAGTAATATCTCAGAATGAGTGCAGCTTCCTCACGTGGCAGAAATCTAGAAATCATAAAATATAAAGAAAATGACGTTCTGATGTTGTAAAGTGTTGGAGTTGCCCTTTAACTCATGTTCTCATATTTGTGAATTTTAACTTGTGATGGAACCGTTTCCTTACAGAGGAAACAGATGTTAATAGAAAGTGCAACACCTTATTTTATTTTTTAGTATTTAATATTTGTATTATTTTCTTTATTTTTAAGGTTTGAATACATGAACACTTATCTGAACAGAATATAGATTCTTATCTTGTTGAAAAGGATGTTGGAGAGAATAATCGTGATATAAAGTGGGACCTGAGGCATGAAACTCCAGGGCTGCAAAGGAGTCCCTGTTTGAAGGTACATCTACTTGATGTTTTCGGAGCGTTTCTGTCAAATCCAATCAGTGGTTCAAGAGATATTTTGCTAACAACACATGCGCACTGGGTCTCATCATGGCAGAAAACTAAACTGTATTAGTTTATTTTATAATCACCCTTAAAGTCTGAAAAATCCCAACTGCATCAACTTCAAGACAAAATTATAATTAACTGAAGTTGCGACCCTAATAAATCACCCAGGGCCGCATAAGGCCCACGTGCCGTACTTTGGACACCCCTGGGTGTAAAGTGTGCTCACTGATCCTGCCTCTGGACCAGGACCAGAACCTCCAGACGTGAGGTCATCGGGGTCTAGCAGCACGTTAGGTGCGGCCCTGGAGGTGATCCCACACCGGAACGGTTCTGAGTGAGTTCGGTTGTTTGGGTCCGGTTCGGATGCTGCCCCCCTCCTATCAACCGGCCAGTGACGTGGCACCTCCCGGCAGGAGAAAGGAGTTCATGTGCGCGTTACCTCAAGTTTCGTGTCTCCGGTTCTGGTACCAGGACTGTAAACTTAAACCGTTTTAACACGTGCGCTGACGTGACCCAACAACTGACAGCGCGCGCCCATCACGGAGCTTCTTACCTTCGGTCCGCAGCGACAGAAACTCTCAGTTCGAACATCCAACCCCGAGCCTCGTGTCACCGCACCGGCAGCTGGGAGGAGCTACAGCCGCCACGACAGCTCCGCAGACCGGCTGAGCATCTGCTGCAACTCCGCTGAAATCCTTTAACCATATGTCTTTGCTCAAAACACCGAGCACGTGCGAAAAACGCCGAGCAGGCTCGGACGATACCAACTGTTAGCCGGGAGGGGGGGGGGGGGGGTCGACACGTGAACGAAGTTCAAATCTCATTATTTTTAAACAAACTCCGTTTTTAATCATATAATTAAGTAATCAATACGTTGTGTTATTAAAATGATTAACTTTTGTTTATTACAAAAAAAAACAAAGTAATGAATCAGCCACAAATATGGACACTTCTGAACTTCCGGCTACGCTCTTAAAGGGACAGGCTCATAAAAACAAATGTAGTACATTACATTACACGTTTACAATTTATTTTTTTATTTATTTATAAGGTTTATTTTATATAAACCCACTTTGCCCTGTTCCGAGATTAGAACCCGAACCCGTCCAAACTATGCAACACGGTTTATTATAACTTTCACCAAAAATGACGCAAACTATTATAAAAACTATAAACTATTACAAATAATTTAAAATTGTTTTAGCAGTTTTTATTTTATGCAAAATTTGTGCATCAGACACCGATGAGCTTAAATCAGTTTTTCAAACGTTCTTATTAAAAATATAAATCTAAACACAACGAAGGTAATCCTGAATTACTGTAGTTTTCCATATACAAATACAATTTTGAAATGCAGGTACGCACTCGATGTAAACAAAACACGCACCAACATAAAAATTGTCAGACTTCATCTCAATCAGCTTGTCTGTGGTCGACGCCATTGTTGGCCTGTTTGTTGTCACTTCGGCTGTTTTTGGAGATAAACACAAACTTTTTTTTGCTGCCGATCGTTAAATATCTTTACAAATATTTAAAGGAAACGTTAATTATGATTATGAGGAAAATATTGTGGTTTTGGATGTTCGTACCTACTTTGATTCCACATTTTTACTCATTTTCTACAAATAATGTCATTTTGACCTACAGAATATTAAAGTTGTCGAGTCATCGATCTTAAATCGGTCTTTTCTTGTTCCTTTAAGACGGTCCAAGATTTTAAGCTGCAATGAGCTGCACTCACATGCAAACCGCTCTCCTTTCCTTCCCTCCTGAGGGTCAAGCTGCAGAAGTTTCAATCTAGTTCATTTCATTTTTATGAAGTTGTTCAAAAAACAGACGACTTTTACAAACAAACAACGTAAACAACAAACAGAACCAGCGGCCGATGTTTACAAACACTTGAGTTTTATTAACAGAAAGTATTTCCAGCAGCATAAAAGATGATCAGCGAGATAAAAACACTGACGGAGTCGAAATTTAAAGAGCAAATATTCACGTTTTAATGAAGCTGCACGTTTACGACCACCTGCCAGATTACCTTCTGTCAGAAACGTTTACTTATTCTGGGATTAAAGAACCTCGTTAAGCTCCAGTTCTGTGCTTATGGAAAAAAAATACTCAAAGCATTTTTTTATAAAAAAAGAAAATGTTTTTGTCTCTGTAGTTTTGACCAAACCTGTTTGTGTGTGTGTGTAAACTTTCACTCTTTAGTGACTTTATAATAAAAAAGATCCCAGAAGTTTAAATTTCATCTAAATAATCTCGTTAAAAGGAGACATGTCAAATATTTAATATTTCAGAGAATAAGATGGTAATCCTCAGTCTGGGGTCTGCAGGTGTTTGGTCTGCGCTCAGAACATTCACATTTGAGCCGCAGGCCCGCGGCTCACGATGAGAACCAGAACGAGACGACGCCACAGCGAGCGAGGCGGTCCATGTGTGTCCCTGAACGACGATCTCAGATTAAAAAAATTTAAAAAAACACACTTGGTTCAGACCACAGAGCGAAGAGGAAATACAAAAATGTTAATCTTCGTCAGGATTAAAAACAAACACTTTGAGTTAAAGTGTGAATATTAAACAAAACGTCTCTTACAAAACTTTAATACATGAAAGTATAAAAACAGCTGAAGCTTCTTCGACTAACCTGCGGCGTGTAAATATTTAAAGCTAAGGAAGTTTAAATCAGAATAATAACAAAGACGGTGAAAATCCAACATCGATTTGATAAAAACAGCGGTCATCTTTGCCTCAAAGGAGTCGTTTCCTCCTTTATTAAAAATCCTACGTTTCCCAGAATGCTTCTCTGCCCTGCAGTCAATTTCTGCTTTATTCTAAAGACCCGCCGGTTTTTAAGAACCAGTTTCCACTTGGGTCACCTGGTGGAAACTGGTCACTCTGCTCCGGTGGGTTTTCCTTTTTGGGTTAAAGAAGGCCGACTGAGTATTCAGAGTCGTGTTGAGATGTGATTTATTTATTTACTTATTTTTACAGTTGCTGTGCTTTTATTTTGACACACCTTTGGTGTATCCTCCTCCAGGGGAAAAACCCAAACAAGATGAAACCTCAGTGCTTCCCAGCGCGTTTCTGTCCTCATACTTTATTTTGAAAGGATTATAAAGTGGAAACGAGGGTCACGGGTGAGCTCAGCTCCACGCTGAACCATCGGGTCGACTGTCAGGAGCAGCAGGACACAAACCTCTGCTTTATTAGAGGGTTTTAGCTGCTGGACTCGATCCTCAAACCTCTAGCAGCCGAAGACATTTTAAATGTTTTTCAGCTTTTAAACAGATTGTTTTTGAGACTTCCTGTTAATTAGCCCACAGGAGTAAAGGACGAATGAGACACTTTGTATGACGCAGGAATCACCAATTTGCTCCTTTACATGGGACAGGAAGTAGGACGGGGGGACGAAACAAGGTGGGAGCCAACATATGAATAAAAATCTAATTATTAACAAACTTTACGTGTTTTAATTAAAATCCCTAGAGTCAGTTTTTAATCCAGTTATCCACATGACTCATTTGTGAGCAGAAACAGCAGCAGCTAGCTGTAGCCTAGCCTAGGACTTTCACAACATTCCAGCCAAAATAACAGCTGAATGAAAATATGATGTCAAAGTTATAAAGTTTAAATGAACCAATTTAAATTATTTACAAGCAACAGTTGTGTTCAGACTAGCCGTTAGCTCATCAGTCCCGTCAGATTTCAACAGGTTTTTTTTTCAGTCTGAGCTTCTACAACAGGTAAGATATTGACTCATATTTTAAGATTCTGTTTAGGTTGTTGAAAGAAGAAAAGCAGATAAACGGCTCCTGGAAGCAAAGAAAATCACAAACGTCTGTTTTTGAGCCGCATTAAAAGTGGACTTCGTTCTTTTAACTTTTATTCTGAAAGATTTGCCGAGTTTATTTTAGTTTACTTGGTTCTCTTCCTGCAAACTAACCAGCAGCAACAGCATATAACGATAAAGTGCCATAAAATAAGTGTTAAAAAGTGTATTTTACTGAAGTTTGCTCCACAGCTGGATGTTTTATAAGAAAACTAAATGAAGTTTTTAGAGTTTTCTAATAAAACAGTTGAATTAAAGCAATCTCACACCAGCAAGTTCTGACTGATCCAACGAACCGAAGCAGAATTTTCTTTAAAAAAGCCGTATGTAAAAAAAAAAAAAAAAAGACACGTTGGACCTCGTTAAGAACCGCTGATGAGACGTCAGGAGTTGACGAGAAGCAGAATCTGTACTGAAAACAAACCCGGCTCAGGCGGGTCCAAACACTTGGGTGCGTGCTGCCCGGAGGCTCGGTTCTGCTCATCACTGGTCCCGAGCTTCGTACAGGAGTTTGGCCGCCTGTGGGGAAGAAAACGAAAGAGGTCATCAGAACAGTGGCGAGGCTCAGTCAGAGCCTCCAGTCCATTTTTGAACTGGACCAGAACGGTTGTCAACAAGTTAGAAACCCAAAGATTGTGAGAAACTAAACAAATTTTCACTTCAGTCACGTTTGAAGATTAATCAAATGTGACAACGTTCCTGTTAAAGATCTCACAGTGTCTCGGTTACGTGGACAACACGTCAGAGTTCGTGCCACAAATCAAAAAGTCCCAGCATCGTCTCGAACGTGTTTTAAAAACACCAAAACCATCCGAGGCTCCGGCCCTGAACATTCAGGTCCAAATCTGCCTCAATCATTTCTAACCCGAACTCCAGGACATCAGATAACGTTTGGACGTTTTACCAGCTGAGCAAACAAGAAAAAGGTCATAGCTTTTTAAAACTTGCTGCGGTGGATCAAACACTCAGAAACGACAGGAAATACTTATTTTCTCGTCATTCAGTCTCTAACTCGTCTCCAAAGGCTCTTTGACCAGAGCTGAGAAGCATTCTGAGCCTCGGTATGGTTTCTGAACGGACCGAGGTGGAGGGGAGGAGGTGTCCAAGCCAACCCACCCATGATGCACCTCTGTGCCACAAAGCAAGGTAGTAACAGAGGCGAAACAGTCCACAAGTCAAAGGTGAGAGAGCTTTGTGAGTCGGTGATGAGATGAAGTGATGGCAGCTGGTCCAGAGGGAAGAGCCGGGACGATGCACAGAAACTTTGTTTAGAGTTAAAAACCTCCGTTAACCCCGGAGAGATGAGCTGAACTGAGCTTTAAAACAAAACAAGGCGTCCGTCCCACGCTTAGTCATTTGTGAAAGCTCACATCTCCAGCTGTAGTTGGTGAAATCAGAGGACATAAAGACAAGAGTCCAGCAGTTTTAAGAAAAGCGCCTCAGCAGGTTCTGGCCCGACCCATCCTCTGCTCACCTTGTGCATGGCAGCCAGCCACAAGGCGGCCACCTTCTTGTCTTCTGCTGCCTCCAGGCGGAGCTGCTGGACGTCCTGAGAGCCCATGGGCTTGAACTGGAGCAGCATGCCGCTGGCCCGGGCCGGGCCTCCTGCAACACACACACAGCTGAGGACACCCAGAACTGGACAAACAGCTGCAGATCACTGAACAAAACCAGGCAAGGATGAAAAACATCAAACAGTGAGGAATATTTGATGTGATATTAAACGTGAATTCGTCTTCGCCTCAGAACAAACAGAAGAAACACGGAGAAACGGCTACATGAGACAAAACATGTTCACGAGTTAAAAATAAAACATCGACATGAAGACATGCAGGAGGAAGGTCTGAGTGTCAGAACAGGACTGAGGTCCTGATTAAAACCATAAATCAAAAGTTAAAAGCGTTCAACAGGTTTCCACGTCAGACGAGTTTCAGGCCGATTTGATCAAACTGAGAATAAATACTTTTCAAGATTTTTGATCAAAGTTCCATCCTGGACTCAGAGGGATTTGGGGGTTCTGGGGTTCATGCAGACATGAGGGGACAAGTGGCTCTGGACTGATGGAGGCCAACCTTCAGAGAGACACTGACTGTCCAGCAGACTGGTGTACGTGTGAATATCGTCCTCTGAGTCCAGAGGAGGCAGAACCGCCCGCCAGAGTCCGAGTAGCAGAGGAGACAGGGTGTGTTAGTCAGAGAGACAGGTTCAGCACCAAACAGGACAAAACACCAGAGAACTGTCCTCCTGTCCTCAGCTGTGGACACTAGAACAAGACAGAGTCTCACCTCCTGGACTCGTCCCGTCCGTCAGAATCTGCATGCTGGAGATCCGAGACAGCTCCACCTCAAAGTGACTCTCACCGTCCAGGAACAGGTACCTGATGACCGGGTCGGAAAACAAACAGTCTGAATGTATGTAGAGCGCCGGGAGTGAGGTCACTTCCTGTTTGGTCTGAACCAGACCGCGGGTCGGGACGGACCTACCGATGATTGTTGGAGAGGCGGCAGCTCATGGTTTCAGAGCGGTCTGAGGTCCCCAAAGTGACCATGAAGGTGCCACCTAGAAACAAAACACCAAGACCTTCAGCAGCCGAAGTCTTTGTAACAAGTTGATTCAAAGCCGAAGATTCTTAAAAGTCATAAAGACCGAAATTATTTAAAACTAAACATTTGATTCAGACCAAAAACGAAGGTCTTGCCTTACATTTAGAAAATGGTTAATTTACATAGAGAAACAGCTAAAGTATGTTTGTTTACTTAAAAACAGCTAAAGTGAGTTTGTTTTCCATGATAAATGGCTAAAGTGTGTTTGTTTATTTTGAGAAACAGCTAAAGTAGGTTTGTTTACTTTGAGAAACAGCTAAAGTAGGTTTGTTTACTTTGAGAAACAGCTAAAGTGTGTTTGTTTACTTAGAGAAACAGCTAAAGTGAGTTTGTTTACCTTGAGAAATAGCTAAAGTGTGTTTGTTTATTTTGAGAAACAGCTAAAGTGTGTTAGTTTGAGAAACAGTTAAAATGTCTTTGTTTACCTACATAAACAGCTGAAGTGGGTTTGTTTACTTAGAGAAACAGCTAAAGTGTGTTTGTTAACCTTCAGAAGCAGCTAAAGTGCATCGTTAACAAACAAAAAAAAGAATCCAAACGGGCTGTAAAAGGTCCGACCAATCGTCTCCCACCTGCGAGCAGCACTTTGAGCTGCCGGTCGTAGAACTCCACCTCTTTCTGGGACACCAGGCTGCACTCGGCGCACTGCCTGACCGGGTCCACGAAGCACATGCGGGGCAGCGCTACCTTCTTGCTGCAGCACTTGTCGCAGAAGCAGCGGCCGCAGCGCCGGCAGTGGTGCTGCGGGAGAAAAGAGATCCGTTACCCAACGTCAGGGCGGCACCGCATCAGCTATACATGCTCACCCGCCCGACAGGTGGGCGGGTGATTAAAAACATGAGTTGTGTCTGGGTCGTGTTGCAGGCGATGGAACGGACCTTTCTTCTGATGAAGTCGAACTTGGTGTCACACTGCATGCACCTCGGGCACTGGGTGGAAAACAGAGAAACAGGAAGTTACACAACATGCTGATGCTGCTCTGGTTCTGTTTGGTTCTGACCCACAACTGTTCAACAGTTTCCCTGCTGTTTGTTCTGGTTAGTCATGACTAAATAAATGATTAACTTTGTTCTGAGTCCGAACTCTAGTCGACTTCCGGTCAGCAGTTTTGTGGTTCCGGGGGGGCAGAAAAAATCCCAAACACGACGAGCAGCTGTTTGGACCGGACTGTGGGCCACAAACACACAGAACCACCGGATGATTTCCACTTTAACTGGTTTAACCCGGAAACTGGTCCCGACAGCTGGTTAGCTGCTCCTTGGACAGGTTCGGACGGGCTGCGGCCCAGTCCAGGAGACTGCTGCCATGTCAAAACACACAAACTGACCGCAGGCAGCGGGCGGAAACCACATACCGCGCAGTGCCCCTTTCAAAACAAAGGCTCGGACACCACAAACTTCTTTTATGCAGCGCTTTAAAACACCAACAGGACAAAATAACTATACATTAGAACGAAACAAAACAAAAACAATTGTCAGATGACATTAACAGTAATAAAAGAGTCAAAAAAACTTCACAAAATAAAAAAAAAAAAACAATCCACATCTGGCACGGTTAGACCAACACTAATTGTTGACAAGTTATTACCTACTAGAAATAAACCCTTTATGAAATTATTAAGCATTTATCATAAAACACACCGGTTGCTTCTATTATTTATTACATTAACTTTGTTGCGTTTACTTTGGTGAACATTTATTGCGAAAAGCCCGACCGGAAGCTGCACATTTCCGACCGCAGCATTCCTTTCTTCAGGGTCTCGTAGCTTCTCTCCGAGCCCCTCGGTCTCACCTCTTTGTCGGGGACCCACTGCGGTTCGTCCAGAGAGAAGGGGCTGTTGAAGGCACCGTTTTCCGGAACCATTCTCAGTCCGCTCAGGCTGCGGACCAGTTTCTTCCCGTCCGGAACCGAAGACATTTTGGTCGTTTCTGCTCCGTTGTTTTTCTTCTACCACTACCTCCCCATGAAGACCCACCTTCGGAATTAATGGCACTACGGTTAGCCAATCAGAGCGCAGATCTGAGACACGCCCTCAGGAAACTTGTCAAGGCGTTTAACAAATCAGAGCCCAGATCGACGGTCACGTGGTTCCTGGCATAAAACGTTTTCCTTTTTCTTTTTTAGCCTGTTCCAATGATAAAAGTTTAAATTAAAAATACAAAAAACATGTTCAAGTTGTCTTTTATTAATTAACACTATAAATATAATTCTGACAATATTTGTGGAAAAAAAATTAGCTAACACTCCAAAGTTGAACAGGAAGCAGCATTAATGTGACCTGTTTATTCTTCAAATAAAGTTACAATGTACAATTCTTTGCAGTACAAGCATAATTTCCACCCACGTTAACAAATAAGTGGTAGAAAAATAAAATAAACCTACTTGCAAGCAAGTTTATTCCTAAATTACAGTGCATTTCAAATTAAAACAAACATTTTTGTGAGATTTACATGAACTTGTGCCCATTCCTTAAACATTATCAAGTTTCTCTTGTTTACCGACACGTTAAAACTTCACGATGGTTTACAGACCACAAAAGTAGAGATAATGCCAAGCAAAGCAGCAAATAAAAGCAGGAGGACACCAGTTTAAACCAGGAACTAACTGTATTTACACAATGTTTAATATTAAATAAGTGCATAATTTCTAAAGCTGTTCAAGTGATTAGGCGGATACTTTATGTATTTATCTCATCATTCAGCCCAAAACATTTGGTATCACGGAAAACTGTGATGAATTTAAATATATTCTGATTAAGTTTCTAACCTAAAAAGCGAGAATTATCTAAACTTTAAAATGATAAGTTAAACATGCATTTATCTGGTAAAATGTTACACTTTTTGTTCTTTACTCCAAATCTTTTAAGTTCATTAATCTGGTCCCAACATAAACATTTGTGCACAAGTTTACAAATATGTCCTGAGAATATGATGAAATATCAGCATATGCTGGGATTAAGAAGCACAGATATAAGAACAAAAGGAAAGATTAGGACTTAAATCTTTTATCTTTTCACATGAAACACAAATTAAACCATCCCTATGCTTATAAAACCTTCAAATGTACACATTTACATTCAAGAACAAACAAACTGAATAAGCTAAAAGGTTGTTAGAGCGACAGTCTGAGCTTCTTTTACTTTTAAGAGACAGAAATCTGTGATTTAGTTCCAAACTTTTATGCGTTTTTCTACCAAATTAATAATTCAAGACATTGCCCTGGCTGTAGCTTTCATTAAATAATAATTTCTGACATTAAAACGAAAGAAATTCAGTTTTTCACATATTTATAGTACTTTGGTGAACATGACCCACACAGTGATATTAATATATGTTGAAGGAGAGCAGCGCTGCTGAATGCTTGTTTTTATTTACACACGTTTCATTCATCAAAGTCATGAAATGGTCAAATATGTGCCTTGGTTTTCACTTCAAAAATAAATAAAAAAGAAAAAGAAAACGGAAAGAAGCCAAAGTACAAAGAAAACGTCAGGATAACTTCAGAAAGTCCGGAGAACTGTTCATCGCGACCACTTTAAACGAAAAAGTAAAAAAACCCAGAAAAGTTTCAAGATTTTGACACATTGTGGGATGAACCAAAGATAAATCCTTAAACATTAAACTAGAATTGAATTATGACCCAAATTGTTTGAAACGAAAACGTCAGATGTAAAAATCACCTGTAAGAACATACATCAGTGGTAGTAAATATTATATACTGGAAAAGTCGTGTATTGTATATATTTGTATCTGAGGAGGACTCCATAAACAGAATGTTTTTGTTGTTGTTTGGTTTAAATATCCATCAAACAATTAATATTTATAATTAGCTCTTTTTGGTTCAGTTTTTCTCCCACAGTGGAGTTTTGTCTTAAATAAACAATAAAACATCTGTTTACCAACATCTGCAGCCTTCAGGTGTCAACAAATAATCCAACCCTGCGTCGGTCAATTACAGAACGAAGCAGAAAACAAAAACAAATAAATAAAACAAACAGAACTTCAGAGGTCAAACCTTCAAAACAACAGAAGAGGTTTAGCTCTGACATCAGAGGCTCAAATCAGACGGAACAGAACAATCTAGATCCTGTTTCAAGTGGAGCTGAGGGATGTTTGAGGTGGAGCTGAGGGATGTTTAAGGTGGAGCTGATAATGGAGCTGAGGGAGATTT
>NC_056518.1:29863374-29863706 GCF_014905685.2 Nematolebias whitei | reverse complement strand
CTGAGGGATGTTTAAGGTGGAGCTGATAATGGAGCTGAGGGAGATTTAAGGAGGAACTGAGGGATGTTTAAGGTGGAGTTGGTAATGGAGCTGAGGGATGTTTAGGGTGGAGCTTAAGGATGTTTGAGGTGGACATGAGGAAAATGAAGCTGAGGGATGTTTAAGGTAGAGCTGAGGGATGTTTAAAGTGGAGCGGAAGATGCTTAAGGTGGAGATGAGGGATGTTTAAGATGGAGCTGAGGGAGATTTAAGGAGGAACTGAGGGATGTTTAAGGTGGAGCTGAGGGAGATTTAAGGTGGAGATGCGGGATGTTATAAGGTGGAGCTGAGGG
>NC_056518.1:29764759-29863364 GCF_014905685.2 Nematolebias whitei | reverse complement strand
GATTTAAGGTGGAGATGCGGGATGTTATAAGGTGGAGCTGAGGGAGATTTAAGGTGGAGATGCGAGATGTTTAAGGTGGAGCTGAGGCAGATTTAAGGTGGAGATGAAGGATGTTTAAGGTGGAGCTGAGGGTTATGGAGCTGAGTGATGTTTAAAGTGGAGCTGAGGGATGTTTAAGGTAGAGATGAAAGATGTTTAAAGTAGAACTGAGGGATATAGCATTGAGGGATGATTAAGGTGGAGCTGAGGGACGTTTAAGGTAGAGCTAAGGAATATGGAGCTGAGGGATGTTTAAGGTGGAGTTGAGGATGTTTACGGTGAAGATGAGAGTAATGGAGGAATGTTTAAGATGGAGCTGAGGTTATTTAAGGTGAAGCCGAGGGATGTTTCAGGTGGAAATGATGAATGTTTAAAGGGGAGCTGATGCATATTTTAAGTGGAGCTGTGGGATGTTCAGGGTGGAACTGATGGATGTTTAGGGAAGAGCTGAGGGATGTTTAAGGTGGAGCTGAAAGATATTTAAGGTGAAGCCAAGTGATGTTTCAGGTAGGTTCCTATTCAGCGCCTACGTCAAACTTTAGCTCGAGCTGGTCCTTGAACAAGCTCCAGGAAGGATAAAATATTCAGATTTAAAGATTTCTACAGACAGAAACATTCTGGCTCCTCTCCTCCGACAGCAGCACCGACCTTCGGCTGTAAAACAAGTCGCAGCAAAATCTGAAAGGCGTGAAGCTGATCTGTACAGTACAGAAAGGTCAAAGGTCACTTCCTTCAAGGCGCCAGGTTCGTGTGGCTGGCACTCAGGTCGTGACTTCTCAGACGATTATTTCGTTCCTGGAAGAAACAGGAAATTAAAATTAGAAGCTGATAAGTTTGTTTTTCTTTTATTCACAGATATGGGTTTAATCCCAGATAAAACAAGAGATTATTAAAAAAAAAATACAGTTTAAAAAATAATTTCTTTAAATTTGAAGTCTTTAAAACTCAAAAAGAAGCATGACGTAAATTTTTGTCCTGAGGCAATAATCATTTAATTACTTTTTATTTTAAATTAATTAAAACATCTGCTCCTACAGCGCCCGCTGCTTGAACGGCACCGCTCATTCTGTTCAAGAATCAATAAAGTTTCAACTTAAAGGGATATTCTACGAGTCATTTTAAAGTGTGGAATGTATGAAGAGTTAATATCCAACCTGTTGTAGATAGCAACCCTTCACAATAAGAGTTCCTATAAAAATTTATTTTTAATGCCTTGTAAATAAGCAATTCATTAACAAATTTATAAAACAACTCACACAATGAATCAGGCCCACAAGTAATAAATTTGTATAAATATAAAATAGTTTGAATATTGCATTCTGTAAAGTTTCAATCATATTGTTTAAATATCAAACAGGAAGTGGACCTGCAAAGGAGCATCAAGTTTATTAAAAAAAAATATTTGGTTAAGTTATTTTATTTAAAAGATAATTAAACCATGCAACAATCAATAAATTAGCTGCACCTTAATGAAGCTAACTAGCCTTTGTGCCAAATAATTTACCTAAAATAACATTTCATAAAGCGTTAAAAAATCCTTAATAACACTTTAACGTCTCTGTCAGTTTATTATTACACCAAAACTGACATCCAGGCAGGACCAGAACTGCTACAGCTGGCTGCTGCTGCTATTTATGTTTGTGAAATGGCTGTAATATTTTAATATTCTACATAAATGATTGTTTTAAAAACATGACTGCAGCAAATTTAAAAAAAAAATCAAGTTGTTTTTTTGTTCTGACCCGACTTCAAAATAAAGCATTTCCCCAAACAGAGCGTTCAAAATGCCATCTACAACAGGTAAGACGCTAACTTAATTTTTTCTAAGAACAACACTCAAATGGATGGAATATCCCTTTAAAAACCCTAATACTGTACAACAAACAAATATAACAAATACAAATATTGAATTTGATTAAAGTAAATAAAATTGACATTTAACCTTTAAAGTTTTTTATTTTATCTTTGTAGTTTCACATATAAAAATGGTTTAAAATTCCTTTGTAAAATTTGTAATAAAATAAAACCGTTACTAAAAAACTAAATAAACCATCCAGTGTTTAAGGATCTGTAAAAATTATTTCATGTTCTGTGACGTCCGTTGTTGCAACGCTTCAAAAAGTCTGGCTCAGATCATCTGCTGCCGTAAAAGTTGTATTTATTGAGAGAAACTTGATTTTTGCTCTAACATTTAATAAAAAGTGTCAACACAAAAGTATCCATGTTTTAATTTATATTAATTGCTAATTGATTAGTCTGATTGTGCAGGTTTGAGTATCCCTGCAGAGACATTTGGACCTTCTTACTTGGTTCTGGTCCCTGGCGGCTCGGTCCGGCAGGTTCAGAACACCCATTGAGCTGGCTCGCTTCATGCTGTGCCCACATGCAGGGAGGCAGGGTGAGGGGTCAGAGGTGATGAGGTGAGTCACATGGAGGTTAGAAACATTTGTGATGAAGGTTATTTCGTTAAAAAATTCTGTTGGAGCGACCCGGAATGAGACCAAAAGTTTTACTTGGTTAATCAGTGACGTCAAACACAAAGGGACATTTTAAGTTGCCGTTCAGAGAAAAATCGGGAAAAAGTTCTGGCCTGAAAAACACGAGGAATTAAAAAAAAGAACAGATGAACTTTATTTTATTTTAGACTCGAGGTTCAGAAACCGGCAACCTAAAATGTGTCCCGAACAGAACCTTTAACTCACGACCCGAGAACCAAACAGACGTTCACCAAGTTAAAAACACAAAATTAAAAATATATAAATCACTGCAGAAATTAGCCTCCTGAAAGGGATGTTTTCAACCAAAGGCTATGAACAGTTAATATCTTACCTGCTGTGGATGTCTTTTTGAACGACCTCAGTTTGGAGAAAAAGTTTAAACCTGACAGGACTGACGAGCGAATGGCTAGTCTGAAAGCAGTTGATCGTTGCTGCTCTTTACACAGGATTCTGTGATCATTTCCAAGAGAAAGAAGCAACAGCAGCAGCTAGCTGTAGCACTTCTAGAGCAGCCTGAGGTCACTTCTTCCTCAAATTTCTGCCAAAGTAACAATATAACAAAAAAAATGACCGGCTTTTTTTTTTTTTTTTTTTTAGCAGTAAACGTATGACGGAAAAGCTACAAACAGCTATATCACAAGGAAAAACACTAAGATCAACTTAATTTATCAGATTATCGAAATTAATCCAGTTAGTTAAACTTTAATTTGCTGTCATTTTTACGTTTTACTGTTATTTGGGCAGAAATATAATAAAAATTTACGTCGGAGTTTAGGAAATAACCACAAAACTCTATGTACGATAATATAAAAGATCCGAGCCGTTCAATGAAGTTACCACGTTAGACATTACAGATGTTTTAAGACGGCAGTATTCCACTTTAACCTTAGCCACTTTCAGACTAGCCATTAGCTCGTTAATCTGGTCAGAAGTACCGTAATCTAAATTTGCGTTCCGTTTTCCTCAGAAGTCGGATCTAAAGTCTGACTCAAGATAATTGTGAAACAGTTGACGAGGCTAACTGCTGTTAGCATTACGAGCTAACAACAGTTAGCAGCTAACAGAAGCTAGCTTTACAAGCTAATGGGTTTCGTTGTGGTCTGTGTATGGACACAAATGGCTGCCAATACCCTAATATGGCTAATGGTGTGAAAGCAAACTGAAAATCAAAAGTTCACTCCTGCGTCTGTCATAACAGTTCATGTACAAGTCGGCCATGTTGGATTTTGAGGTTGGGGGTGGTAAGGAACGCCACTGGTCGAGTCAGAATTCTGACTTTGGGTGAAGAGTTCCAGTTGATTTATTCCCCGACGTGAAACAGCAATTTTCTCCAAACTGAGGTCATTCACAGAATCATCTACAACAGGTAAGATATTTATTGTTCATACCTTCTCCACAGAGCCTCAACATTTTTCTAAACGTTTCTTTTAGATGTAATGATTACTGATTCAGCTTTGTTGTTTCAGTTTAGTATTTCACTGAAGCACTACGGGCAGGTTATATAGATTTATGTTTTATTTTCTGAGTCGCACGTCGTTTCCATCCCTTATTTCCTGGATTGACAGAGTTCCTCTGCTGGTGGAAAGAGGCAACGTCCCATTTTTAATTAAAATAATAATCATTTCTGTCTTTGCACAATTCTGCAGCGAGCTGGGGACAAATGTTCAGTGAGTTTGAACAAACGTTTCTGCAGCGATTTAACGTTGTTCAGTCATGCTGAGGATGAAGATAAACTGTTCTTCATCGTCTTTAAGCCACGAAGAAGAAGTAAAATAATAAACGATCAACAAACAGATGAGGCATGCAAGGAGATGTTCAGAAGAAATAAAAATATTTATTCATAATAAAAAAAAAAAAGATTCAACAACTCCACACAGAACAGCCATGCAGATATAAAATAAAATAAAATGTAAAGTCCAGAGTCCAGAGTGGTTTGTTTAAAAACGGTCCAGAAGCAATAAATAAAATATTAGTAGAAGTGAACGAGCAGAAATCTGCAGGTTTTGTCTCTTTAGTTTCACAGAATGAGAGGAAACTTTTCCCATTTCATCTTTTACCTTTGGTTCTGTCCAGGAGAGAAGGTCCGGTTTGGTTCCTTTGCTTTACTCTTTCAGTTTGTACACTGAGAGATTAAAATTATTAATCTGGGTTTTATTTTAAAACGTATTGCTTCAGGAACTTTTTCCAGTGTGAGACGTAAGAAATTATTTTGGTTATTTCATTTTTATTAAAAAAAGACAGAATATTAATTAACACCTAAAGGGATGACTTTATTTCCATTAAAGTATTTAATCCCCAAACATCGATGTTCTGTCCACATTAAAATAAAACCATAAAAATCAGAAACTACCTTTTGGTTCTTTCAGTATTTAAATACGTTTTGGATCTAATTAGAAAATTATTTCCATTATTTTCCATTAATAAAGTGTTGTATTCTTTAAATTTGTAACTTTTCTTACAAATTACTGAATTAAAACGGCGTCTCCTAAAACTTTTAGGCCCAATTTCAAGTGTTAAAACATTAAAACTTTTTTTTCCCAGACAGTACTGAACATTTCTGTTAATAAACTCCAAACTTTTTTAGAGTTTTTCTAAAAATAAATCCTTGATAAATTCCTGAGCAGGTCATGTTTATAAAAGTGCAGAGAATTAAGGTAAAACTCATAAAATGGGAAAAAGAATCGAAGAGTAAAAACAGAAACTCTTCGTGTGCAAACGCAGCCGCGACCCGCTTCCCCACCAGCAAACAGAACCTGTCTTTAGTTTGTGGGTCGGCCCTCTGGGTCTCCAGAAGCTGTGGGGGGGAGGGGGTGCGATAGTTACCCAGAGGTCTTCTGCTCGCCGTCCCGGGTCGAGCCGCCGCCACCCTTCAGCTTGCGGACGAGTTTCTCGCTGCTCCGACGGAGCGACGCTCGGAGTTTACTGAAGGAGCCGCTCCTCTTCAGGGACCCGGAGCCGTCCTGACGGGACACGGTCAGAACTTTAACGGACCAGAACGTCATCAAACATCTGAGCAACACACCGAGGCAGGTTTTCATTAAAGCTAGGAGGAACTTCACAGCCCAGAATCATCAGTCCCACCTCCCACCCCCGTATGATTTACTATTTGTTGCCTTAATGAATCTACATAAATACTTCAGAATAATGACGTTAATCCAGGAAATAGTCTGACCCGAGTCGACAATCTGTCGTTTTCCTGTTTCTTATTTTTCTGTAAAATTTTAAAATTGTACTATTTCTGCGGTTTGTGTTTAATCTGCTCATGAATCGAAAGGTTCGGCTCGTTCAGAAGATGGGAGCTGTGACTTTTCTGTCTTTTTTGGTAACTTTTAAACTTTTCCAGTTATTTAACTTCATTTAGGCCTGTCACAACAAACAATAAATCAATTAATCGCATGTTAAATTAAAATTATCAACCTCATTTTCATTTATCGGCTTTATCGTTTCTTCATGTCTCTCTCTTTCTACTGAAGACACTGGATGACAAAAGGCTCAACTCCAGCGATCTTCACTGACACCTCCCTTTCTCGTTTCTTTAACCTCCTAGGACCTGGCCATCCACATATGCAAGAGTTCGGGTCTTAGGAGGTTAAAATCCATTTTAACAATCCAAAATCGCATTTTTGGATCGTTAAAAGCAGCTAAGCTGAGAAGCTAAGCTAACAGGCCGACCTCGGGGAAAAACCTCCGTCTTGTTGAAGATCCAAAATTCACGGTTGAAACTCGGGTTTTTGTCTAAAAAGTTGTTTTTCTCTGAAAAAAGAAGCTGAGAACTTGTTTACTGATTTTTTTAAATAAAAGCTTAGTGTGAAAAATGCTATGCTAAAGAGCTCAAACCACACCGATCATCCGCCATTTTGAGAACCGAAAAATAGGAAGGAGAAACAGCCCATGTCACGTCAAGGGGCCTCCCTCACATTTTTCTTAGAGACACTGCTCGCTCCCTCACTATCCATCCTTCGGTTCAAACAGTCTTATACTACCATCCAGTGGTAAAAAAAAGTACTACACACAAAATTAACCAACATATCTTCTTAAATTTGAAAATAATTACTAATTATTGTCAAATTTCAAACAATATTATTGTTTATCACAATAATTTCTGAGACAATCACCCAGCAAAATTTATTATCATGACAGGCCTAACTTCATTTAGAATATTTTCCTCACGTTGACACATTCATTAACTTTTTTGAAATCCGCTTCAGCTGCTGGCTCTGTTTCGGTCATATTTTTAGCTTTTAGCTGGCATTTTGCTACGTTTAGCTTCTGGCTAGCCTTTTCCCAGTTTGGCGTTTAGCTAACGCTCTACTGTTTTTAGCTTTAAAAACTCAGTTTCTGCTTCTTCAGCAGTCATTTGGCACTCAGAGAGTTTTTAACAGCAGTCGGGACATCATGAAGGGCAAGGAACTCTCCAAACAGGTCAAACAAAGCTATGGGGACGTAAAAGTCAGGGTTGGGTCATAAAAAAATGATTCAAGACCTCTGAACTAAACTAAATCCATTATTAGGAATCAGAATCACGACACCACAGCAGACCTGCCAGGAGAGGGTCACCCACCAAACGAGCGGGTCAGGAGGGCATTAATCAGAGGGACATCCAGGAGGACAAAGACAACTCTGAAGGAGCTGAGAGGTGGAGGATCTGTCCACAGAATCACCAGAAGCAGTTCAGAGCTGGACTTTACAGAGGAGTGAACAGGAAGGAGACACCAAACATGTGAAACTGCTGTGGTCAGATGGGACCAAACATCAAGGACCTATCCCTACAGTGAAGCACGGTGGTGGCAGTATCATGCTGTGGAGATGTTCTCTGACTGAGACACTGACCAGTTAAAGGAACATGAATCAAAATACAGACATTCTTCCAGAGACGTGAGACAGGAACGAAGGTCCACCTTCCAGCAGGACAACAAGCCTGAACACACCGCTGAAGAACACTCCACTGGTGTAAGGAGAACCAGCTAAAGGTTCTGGACTGGTCCAGTCAAAGCCCAGAGCTCAGTACAACTGAGAGTCTCTGGTTTGTTTTAAAGACTCTTGTACACAAGCAGCAACCTGACGAAGCTGGAGACTATTGGACATGAAGAAGGGACAAAAAGTCCTGAAGTTAGCGGGTCATGGAGGCGGACCTTACTATTGGAAATGGTGGGTCTGTGGTGGTTTTATGTTTCTCTGTTGAATTATTCAGAACTTTACATCCCTTTAAAAAAAACTAAATCCTCTTTTCAACGTTTGACTCCAGGGAGGACGTTGGATTTTTAGTTTATTTTAATTGATTTAATGTTTTCGCTTTGTTCTTGTTATTTTTCCATTCAGATCTTGGGACTGCTGATACGTTTTGGGTATTGTTCCGTGCAGAACGGTGGTCTTGTGGTTCTTTAAAGAACTTTGGTACGATACAAGGTGGAAAAGATCTAAAAATATTTTAGATTGTGACTTTTTATATGACCTCTAAAGACATTAATTATTCCAGATCAGGTTTAAAATGTGAAGAACACGCAGGTTTATTAGAGAAATACGAGTGGTTCTGTTAGTGTTCTGGTTCTGTTAGTGTTCTGGTTCTGTTAGTGTGTTGATGCTGCAGAAGAGAAGGAACACACGCAGAGGCGACAGGCTCAGGTGAGCAGAGAGTTCAGCTTTTATTAGAAGTTAGGAAAGATGCAGAACCGGGTCAGAACACACAGAGGGTTAGAAGCAGGAGCAGAGAACAGAGCGACGAGGAGACGAAGGAAATCCAGAATCAGTGAAACAAACCTAACAGCAACATCTATGTACAGAGATAAACAGGAAGTTTAAAGTCAAATCTTTATTTTTTTTAATAATTCCTAACTAAACCTCACATAAAAATAAAAAATAAAAAACCTGTTGCAAATCCACATTTAACCCAACGTGCAGAAAACCAGCAGACAGAAGTTTAACCTGATGCTTCTGCAAACACAAAGTGGATCTAAAACCTACAGACGTTCTCAAACATGCGATGAGTTCAAGTTATTTAGAGTCAGAACGAGGGAGTGGGGGTGTAACCGTACAGTAAAGGTCCAGTTCAACAGCACAGACAAACTAACGCCTAATTTTAGATCTTTTATTTATTATTTTTAAACAGAGAAGCAGAGACAGAAAACTAAAACCTGCCAGTGACGTTTTAAAGTTGGTATAAAGCTTAAATCAAGTTTTAGTCAATTGAATTGATCTCAGCTTAAAATAAAAATGAACAAAAAACTAAACATCTTCCAAAATAAACAATAAAATAAAGTATGACACACTCAAACCGAGTTTCTGGAGCACTAGAGGGAGAACAGGGCGCTTGATATCAGGGGTATTAAGTAAACAACATGCCATACAGTGCTGACTATCTGACACACCGACTTGCCGTAAAGCACCCATCTATGAGCAAACAGGCAGATCTTTGAGCTTCTGCGCATTTTTCTAAAGCAGCCATGTTTTGTTTTGTGTAAAGTGTTTAAATATCATCTTCCTCTGCGGAATTTCCTGCAGTTCAATAAAACGTGAGTTAGTTCTGGGCGCCGTGATCACTAAGCAGACCCAGACGTCTGTACCGAACCGTCACAATTTGAACACGTGTACCATTACACCCCTAGTATGAAACGATTCAGAAACAACGTTACATATTAAAGTTGTAAACACCCGGTGGAGGGAACAGTGGAGGAGTATCTGAAAGTCTTCTCATGACTTTAAACTGATGAGTGAAAACATGAATGTCCTTAAAATTAACTTTTTATGTCTTAGAGGTGTCCTCAGACAGCAGAGAGGTTCTGATCCAAATCAAACCCAAACTACTTTGATTGTGGACCAGGCTGAAATGTTAAAGATCAGTTCCTCCATGAAGCTATCAAATGAGTTTACAGAAGAGAAGAAGAGTGAAAAAGACAGAAAGAGGCTCAACCCCCCCCCCCACCCACCCCCCACAGCAGACACAGTCAGAGACACGATCACTTCGGGTCGACGCCGAGCGAAGAATCTCGCCAGAGAAAAGAGTCAGAAGTGAAGAAAACTGCAAAGCTGAAGGAGCTGAGGCGTCCATCATGCAGAAGATGAGATTTTAGAAGCAGAACAAGACATCTGGAGTTACGGCTGCTTTCAGACAAAAGGAGAGACAGCAGAAGACAAGATGTTAGGGTCAGAGACGGACAGGAGGACTGAGGAGGACAGGAGGATGGTGGAGGACGGAGGACTAAGGAGGACAGGAGAACTGAAGAGGACAGGCAGATGAGGAGGATAGGAGGACGAAGGAGGACTGAGGAGAACAGGAGGACAAAGTAGGACAGGAGGACTGAGGAGGACAGCAGTTTTGTTATTAGACAGTTTCAAGATGAAGCAGCACCACCGACAACAAACTGATCGGTCCAGTCCAGGTCCTCCAGGACCCCCATCCTGCATGTTTAAGGTCAGGAGGGGGCCTCATGCACCAACATGGACATAAATATTTACATTCAGAACCACAACAGAGAACATACAGGACCTGATTAAAGGTCTCATCTGGAGGAATAAATTAGGACAACGTCCCACCAGGACAACTGGACCCATGGGAACCTTTACCTTTGTTCTCCAAATTGACCAGAAGGTGGTGCTGTTTCATCAGTTCCAGTACTTGGAGGCCAACATCCTGAATGTTTAGGATGTTCTGCTGCTTCAGAACCCCTGACTTAAAACAGAACAACTCAAACGTGCAGGACATCGGACCCGAAGGACCAGGGTTTCATAAACTCAGAACCAGTTAGTTAAAGTTCTGCAGAACCGACAGACAGGAAGGAGACATGAGAGCAGCCAGACGTTCACTAAAACTAAAGATCCAGTTTAAAGTTAGATCAGACGTTTGCACTAAATGTTATTTTATTTAAAGATATGCCTTTAAACTCCTAACAGGTTAGAGTGTGTGGGGGGAGGAGCTTATTAGCTCTGCTTCTTCACTTTACTTTAAACCCTGCAGGATTTTAAAAAGTCTATCTGGCTGCAAACATGTTTAGTGAGGAAGAAAGGGACATAAAAGAGACAATTATAGAACATCACATGTGTGCAGCTGGAGGGGTACAGTACAGAGCCCATGTTGAATCAGACATGTGTTTTATCAGCTGCAGCTAAAGATTTATCTGAATGGTTCAAAAATATTAGATCTGAAGTTTTAATAAGGCAGTAATGTTTATAAAATTATATGTTTTTGTTGTTCTTCGTTCATCTGACTATAGGTAAAATAAAATAAAACACTTATGTACGTTGCTAAACCTCTCCCTCCCCTGATTTAAAGGAGACTGCAGGTCTGCCTCACCGACCCCAGAGGAGGTTCTGATTGGTCGGTTCAGCTGCTACGGCTACAGTTGCTGTGTGCGACGAGCAGCTTAAAGTCTCTGCAGTCCCTGGGAGCCGAGAAAAATCCTGCAGAGGTTCCTAAAGGAACCGTCAGGATCAGAACCGTCAGGATCAGAACCGCAGCTCTGCAGCAGGCAGGTGGTGTCTGATTTAAACTGCTTTAAACTACAAATCAACTCCCCGACATAATAAAGTAGCTTCACATTGATGCATTATTAATATTCACGATGATGGAAGAATGGAGCAGCTGAGAGACGATCAGCATCATCTAATCCGATTATTGATCAGATTACTGATTTATTTTGACATATAGCGATAAAAATAAGTAGATTTTTTAATGTAAAAGGACTCTGATGCTGACATAAGGAGAAAGGAAGTAAAATAAAAACGATCAATCTTAGAGGTCTTAACTAGGCAGGATTATTAGAGCCATTTTTTTTATCAAATTTTAATCTAGAGAACATCAGATTGTCTTTTCTGGCTTCAGCTGCAAAAAAAAAAAAACAACCCAGAATTGTATAAGAGTAAAAAAATATCTAATAAAACCCTGCCTTCATGCCCTTTGATTTAAATATGCCGGTTTTTCACAATAAAACTCTGGCTTCAGGTCATTAGGTGTAAAATGTCAGTTTTACATAATACAACTTTTTCAGGCTGTTTGGAGTAAAAATCTTGTTTTTTCACAATAAAATTGAGGCTTCAGGCTGGTGTATATATGGGGGATTTTCAAAGTAAAGCGCAGCGGGCTGTGTACTGTACTTACCCCATTCCACTCCACGCTCATACTCACTTCCTCGCCGCCGTCTGGCCCGCTCTCGTACTTCACCGTGTCCGAGGTCAGGCTCTCGCGGCTCCGCTGCTTCTCTCGGACCTCGGGCTCATTCAAGACCTCGACCACGCGCTGCTTGTGCACGTTGTCCAGACCCTGATGGATCAGAACCACACAAAAGGTGGAGAGACAGCATTAAATACAGGAAGTAAACTAATCAGGTTCAAATGACTGTTCCTTGAAAGAATGCAAGTTACATCTTTCAGCACTCGAAGTATGTGTTGGGGATGACTCTCAGCTACTACCACACAGCTGGAAAAAGTCTGAACCCTCACCTGCTTTCTGGAGCGCACTGCAGCTTCCTCCAGAGTCTCAGCAGCCTCAAACTTGCCCTGCCGCCTGTAGAGAGCGCCCAGGTTCTTCAGAGTCGTGGTCACCGTGGGGCTGTAAGACACCAGGAGCTTCATTACCCAGAATCCTTTACTGGATGAACAAGTCATCTTACAGAACATCTGGATGTTCAAACGGCCATAACTCAGTCAATTTTACAGAGAGTGAGACAAAACTGGGGGTGGTAGTAACAAAGTCATCGTTAACACAGACTCTAATTAAAAAACATTTAAAGCTCAATTTATTAACTTTTAACAGCAATGAATGTTGCACCAAAGTTCATGCTCAATAATCCAGGTACAAATCCAACAATGTTCAGTCAGGTCACATTAATGAATGTTGTAGCTTCACAGAGACAGACTGACCTGTCGACTTTGCAGGCTTTGTACCAGCCTCCGTATTCTCCAAACGGTGAGCCGTCCTTTTGCTTCCCCTGAGAGAGCGAGCAGACGTTATGGACACATTAATTCATTTGTTTATAAAATTAAAACAGGTTGAAGATGATTTAACGTCAGAGCTGACAGGAAGCAATGAGAATAATTAATGTGAATAAATCAACAAAGATTGAAAACAAAGATAGTTTCCTCACATTTTCACCAGAAATTTGTTTTACTTTACAGCTTTTTGAAAATTAATAACATTGTAAAAAATATATAATAATAGTAAGTTTTATTTGTGGGTTTGAACTGATGACAACAGCTGAATGACTGCTGAAATCTGCTGCTGAAGCTGAAACAGAGTTGGTAAAGCTAAAAGTAGCAAAACACTAGCTAAAAGTAGCACAATGATAGCGAAAAGTGGCAAAATGCTAGTTAAAGTATCAAACCTCTATCTAAAAATGAAAATTGCTAGTTAAAAGTAGCAAAACTACAGCTAAAAACAAAAATGCTAATTGAAAGTAGCAAAACACTAGCTAAAAGTAGCAACATTAGAGCTAAAAATAAAAATGCTAATTAAAAATAGCAAAATGCTAGCTAAAAGTATAAAACCTTTAGCTAAAAATAGAAAAGCAATTGTTAAAAGTAGCAAAATGCTAGCTAAAAGCAGCAATAGACAAGCTAAAATCCAAAAGCAGCAAAAGGATAGATTTCAGTAGAAACTGACTAGTTAGAAGCTAAAACTAGCAAAAGGTAATCAAATGCTAAATATAATAAAAGGATAATTCAAAGCTAAAAGTAGCAAAATGACAGCTCGACGTTAAAAGTAGCAGAACCGTAGCCAGCTAGGAGCAGAACCATAGCTAAAATTCAAAACAAATACCTAGCAACAGCGAAAAGTAGCCAAAAGATTAGCTGAAAGCCAATAGTAGCACATAAACACAAAAACAGAGCCAGAAGCCAAAGCAGATTTCAAAAAGAAGACAGTTTTTGAAGGATCCAAATGTGTTACGGGGAGAATATTTGTAAATAAAGTGAAATATTTTGAAAAGTAAATAAGTTACAAAAACCAATCTGCTGAACAAACTGAACGTTTTGGGTCATTAATGGGTAAAAAAAACAAAACACCTAGTATACAGATGTACTGTAGTTAAACTACAAAGAAAAAAAAATGTTGAGATGAAAAACAGAATATCGGTGCTGACTCAGTGTTCACACAATAAGAGCACCAGTTAACCCTCCTGCTGCCCTTGGGTCATTTTGACCCCCGGGCAGCAGGAGGGTTTAGCTTTGTGGCTGCAGACGCTCACCTTGCTCTGTTCCTCCCTCTCCTCTGCGTGCATCCAGATGGGC
Source organism: Nematolebias whitei (assembly GCF_014905685.2). NCBI lineage: Eukaryota > Metazoa > Chordata > Actinopteri > Cyprinodontiformes > Rivulidae > Nematolebias > Nematolebias whitei. The sequence goes on along the minus strand of NC_056518.1, from coordinate 29,849,610 downwards.
TTGTTCTCATCTGCAGAGGAACAATAAATGAGTCCTGGTCACAGCGTCAGAGAGGTTTTAACTCGTTTAATCAAAGGAAATGAAAGATTTCTGAAAAGTTTTGGTTCATTTAAGTTAGTTAGCAGCAGGAAGATCTGTATGGACTGGTGTTGTACCATCAACAGAACCAAACTCCTTCTCGTGAGCCCGGGTCAGGATTTCTTTGTACAAGGTCTCCGCTTGCTTGAACTTGCCCTGCTTCAGGTAACACGACGCCTGACGAACAAAACCAGAAGAAATCAAACCAGGGGAACCAGCAGTCAGCGTTAAGATGAATGTGTTCAGGAAACGTTCCCCTCTCACCAGGTTGTTCTTGGTTTTGGCCACGTTGGGGTCATCTGGACCCAGTTTGGTCTGGTAGATCTCCAGAGCCCTCATGTAGTAGTACTCCACCTCCTCGTACTTGCCCTGGTTCTGACACAACAGGGCCAGGTTGTTCAGCTGCTTGGCCACATCTGGGTGGTCTTTGCCCAACACCTGGACAGATGCATGCAAGGGGATGGGTCAGAACAGCCCAAAGGTTCAGATATATATGGATCACCAGTTAGAGACGTGTTCAGTTCCTCTAAACTTTCCTGCTAGTTTAAAAAAAAAATGATGCCATGGACTGGTTGGACATCTTAAAGGATAATACGATCCTAGCTAGTTTATTTTTTCAAGTTTAGAACCCCTGATCTAGAAGAATGATTTTAAAATAAAACTTGTTTTTTTTCTTCTTAAAACAAGCAGGAAGTTGATTTTTGTTGGACGTTTAAGGCTGAATGTATCACTTTAAACAGCAGAAAATTCAGCTCCAGCCAGGAGCTCCGTTTTCCTAAACGTCGACAAAAATGTTGCCGATTCAGCAGGACTCGCGTTGCGCCACACTCAGCAGGAAGTCGAGTAACTTCTCTCATTTCTAGTAAAATAGCAAAATGATTCCTCTGAGCTGAACTTCAACTGACGTCTGGACTCTGATTGGTTCACGGGCAACACGAAATGTCGTCTGAAGAATGTAATCCACCCTTTGGGTCCAGAAGATGTCCAGTAGACTCAGGACAGTTAGGGGACAAAGACAGTCAGACGTCAAATATTGAGATGGGTACATTTATTTATAAAGTTAATGTTTCTGTAATAATACTGCAATATCGGTCATATTTAGTAAAAATAAGACAACTAACGTGCTGACTATTAAATCAGATGATATTTACCTCATTTTAAAACGTTAAAAACATTTTAAATGAATGCATATCACCCGCCGTCCTGTGTGCCAAACTTTTAATCAACAATCTCTCCTTTCTGTTAGACTTCACAGTTCATGTTGGGGGATCAGTCTCAGCTACTGCCACACCAGATTTTAGCTCAATATTTGTAAAACGACTTACAGCTGGAAACCATCTTGAATGGTGCATCCAACAATTTTATCCCGACAGTTGCATCAAAATCTGTCCAGTAGTTAAAGATATATATTGCTAACAGATAATCAGACAGCCGTTCTTTATTAATTTATTTTACTAGCTGTGTGCAACAGAACCTGAAATGAGCTGGAGTTTAAAGCTAGAGCAGGGAGGACTCACCTTTTCTCTGATCTCCAGTGCTCTCTTGCACAGAGGCTCCGCCTCCTTGTACTTGCCTCTCTTCCCGTACAGAACAGCCAGGTTATTGAGGGTGGCAGCGACCTGATGGGACATAAAATCTTTATTTTTATAACGTTGACGCAGTTTAAACGTCCTTCACCTGTGTGCAGCGACAACACTCCACCAAAGCGCAACAGGCTGTGCAGAATCAGGAAGTGATTAAAGGTGGGGGTCATTTGATCCAAATCGAACTGAATGATAAATCTGCGACAAGTGCACTCAGGAGCGCCACCTGCAGGTCAGCTCTGACCTCTGATTCACATCACGATCTGCCATCCACAGTGACCAAGAAGCCGGAGGAGGGAAGGAAAAAAAACTGGGCTCAGGGTGGCAGAGAGCAGATATAGAAGACGAGGAAGCTGCTCCTGTACTGGTAATTACAAAATAAAAGTTCTAAAAAGATCAAGATCACGCCCTCATCTGTAGGAAAATAAAACACCAATGATGTGCTCTACTTGTCCAAAACACATAAATGTTTAGTTTTGTCAACAAGAACTCTCCACAAGGTACAAGGGCTGAAACTTTATTTTCATGCAGTAAATAAACAGATTTATAACTATCCTGACAGAAACACTCGACTTAGGAAGACGTGTAAACTAAGCAACAATCTGAACATGACTCAAGATGCTGCTTCCATCTTAAACCAGGAGTCAAATCTAAAGGCTGTCTGTTTCTCTCATTCAGTCCTCAGAATGAACCCTGAGGAAAGACTACAGGTGCTGTTTGATGATGTCAAAAGTGTTACAGAACCTTCACGTCTCTAAACAACTTCCTTCCAGAATGGTCTTCCTGCCATCATGGCCAGAGATAAATCTGAGTGTAAACAACCAGCAGACCACAGGATTTAAACAGCAACCATTTAAATCACGGGGAGAAGACAAAAGGGATTAAAGAGGAGTGCAACAATCACAAAACGTTAAATCAGTGTCGTACGTGGAACTTGATTTCATCCAGATACGACATTGGTCTTGAAGAAGAATCAGAGTCTGGTTGACAGGAAGTGAGAGGAGACGCTAACCTCAGTTTGACAAACTGAAGAGGGCTGGAGGTCCAAACAGCCTGCTGCAGTTAACACAGTTCAACTGTTGGTGCTGATACGAACAAACAGTAAATTATTATTTGTAAACATCGACACTGAAGTTAAAATCACTCAAGAGAAGTAACAGAGGTTCGCCCCATACGAGCTCTTCTTTGGCCGTTCTTTTCAGATCTGGGCGGCAGACGGACGATATAAACGCCATTTTTTTCATTTAACAAAAACATAACAGTAAATGTTTAACCTAAACAAACATATTTAACGACCCTTAGCAGAACTTCTACACTTCTACAGAAAAGCATGCTCGGTTAAAATAACTGAATTGGGAGCTACAGTGAGCTGGATGAAGCTGCTGCTTCAGGAACAGATTAAATATCGACAGGTGTGGTCAAAGGTTTTATAAGTGTTAATATCAGTCTTTAAATTAATTTATATATTTTAATTTATAATGTAAACAAATTGGAGCAGTTTTGAATATTGTTCACTTGTATTTGTTGTGAATACAAAAAGGCGTTATGCTGTTTAATGTTCAATGCTTTGAATATTTTTTTATTTAATGTGAATATCAGTTCATCCATATACCTTTCAGATTTGGATGAACCGGACTCCTGGGGCCCGCTGGCACCGGTTCTGTTCAGAACTTTATGCACAGAATTTCTCGGTACAGTCAGGGAGGGTGGAGGAGGGGTCTGGGTCAATGGTCCCAGGATTCTGTCTACATTTATGGATGATGTGGTCCTGTTGGCCCATGTTTCCCAATCCTCTTTTTATTTTTTCATACTTATGTAGATGTGACTAAAATCAAACTCCATACCTTTCTAGACTGTTGGAACTTATTTTTCAGGCCCTTGACCTAAAGAACCGTCTACTCTTTACCCAGCGGTCACAGCAGTGCTACAGAGGACTGTCCATGTACTCACAGCTGGATGGTCCCGGCCCAGAGTCTTCTCCCTGATGGCCAGCGCGTCATTCAGCAGGTTAGCTGCCTCCTTGTATTTGTTCTGATCCCTGACAAACAGAAAACAGGAAAACACACATTAAGATCGACTGCAGCTTGTTTTCAGGTGACATGTTCCAAACGACTCTCCTGCAGTTCCCACCAGGGCTTAATTTGTAAACTGATCGATGACGGAACACAAATAGCAGGCAGGCCAGCTGGGGGACGAAGGGTAGCGGGGTCTGGGGGTCCTCTCCCAGAAAATTTTGAATAAAGTAGATGTGATTTCTTGCATTTTGGTGTATTTTAAGAGGTTGTTAAACATCTACATTTACCTACATTTGTAAACACTTGCATCCTACCCCCCCCCCACTTTACAGTTTCGAGCTGACTCTTCTCCGCTGAATTCACTGTCCGACTCCACATGCAAAACCTCCAGGCACTCACCCCTACCACTTTTTTAGGGGTGGAGATTTATATTTTTATTTTTTTAAGGGTAGAGGTGGAAATGCTTCACTTGAAGGGGCAGATGATCGTGAGGATATTAAGAAGTCATAAGTGGCTGCTGTGTTTAAAATGAGTGTTTATGTAATTATTTTCAGTTTACATATCCAATATAAGTTTTATTAGTTCAAAGCAGTCATATTTGTTCATAACTTTATTATTAGTAAGCCTGACCGTTGCCGGATCCAAGCAAACGGTTGCCAGAATGCACCGTGTCAAAATAAAAGAGTTTCCAGATCCTGTTCCAGCAGGATCCAGCTCAAATCAACCCCTGGTTCCCACAGTTAAATGTAGCCAATTGTTGTGGTCTAGACTTTTTATCCTTCAGTGTACCAAATCAACTGGTACCACAAACTCTGATTCATGTGTGTAAAGGGGACAACAGCTCTGTGAAACCCTTGCCCAGTTCTTGACCATTTTATTTTCTGTTCCTGTCTCTTTGGACAAAAACACAAACACTCAGCTGAACTTTAAATCTTGGCTCATGTCTGGTTGTGTTTGGGTCTGTCTGACATCGAGGCACCAAGACGCTCTGAGACGTGCCAAATGTTTCAGGGAAACGCGTCACGGTGTGGTGAGGGTAACAAAGACAATGTGATAAAATATGTTTTACCTGTAAACAAGCGCCAGGATGTTCAACATGGTGGCTACGTCTGGATGGTCGTGTCCAGAGGTCTTCTCCAAGTCCTCCAGAGCCTGTTTGCAGAGGGGCACAGCCACCTCGTAGCGGCCCTGAGAGGCGTACTGGATCACCAGGTTGTGAAGGGTCCTCAAGCGAGCCGGGATCTCGTAGCCCCCCTGCTGGGCTGCTGCTGCTGCGGCGCTGCCGTGAGCCGGCTGCACTGGAAACGGAAAGAACAGAAATGTCAACATGTCAGGAATTAACCTTAAACCGTCCCGTCACCTAGTGTCAGCCAGATGGACACCCATTCTGGTTCTGGTGGAATTCAGTAGTTCAATGTGAGCGTTTGGGTATTAGTACAGGAGTCAGGAGCTACTGTGTTGAGTCAGAAATACATTAGGAGTACCTGCTTTACAAAACATATGTTGTAATAAAAAAAAAAAAACTACAATAAATTCTGCTTTTTTGATCTTTTATCCATTTATTACAATTCTCCTTCAAACTGGTGTTTAAGAAGCTCATTCCGTGAGTAAAATGGGAATATTTACAGATTAAATTGGCCTGTGAGCCTGTGTACATGAAGGCAGAGCCATCATCCCAGTGAACCTCATTCTGTTGACAACACTTAAAACGTTAAAGCGTCTTTGGGAGTCTCTATTAGCAGAGGAGAAGGAGACATCTAATCTTCTCCACCCCAGCAGTCATTTTAGCTGGATGAGCCTGAGGCGACTCACATGCTGGTGGAGACGTTTAACTTTCTGCCTCAACACAATCCATCCCTCTCTTTGTTGCTTTTATGTTTTATTCATTTATTTAAAAGACTCGGAGCTTCAGTGGAGTGTGACTGAGCTGACCTGCCCCTGATCAGAGGCAGTAAAATGTAGACAGATGTTATGATTATCTTTAGTTGAATTAAAAACAACATGAAGAAACTGCTGCTGCTCAATCCACCACTGAGAGGATGAAGGAGGGTGATGATGTTTTGGCTTGTGTACTGTGTTAGCAAAATATCTCATGGAACACAGGTCTAATTTTAATAAAACCTTCAGAAATTAACCACTGGATGTTCAATTGATTTCTAGAGTCAACCAGTTTCAAGATGGCTGCCACAGCTAATCTACCTCCCCCAACACATAAGTGGCTGTAATTCAATCAGTTTTACAGATAATGAGCTGAAGTTTGTTGTGGTAGTAGCTGAGAGTCATCCTCAACACATATTCTGAGTGTTAACAGATTATAATTTGTGATCCATCAGATTGAGTCCCAGCTACAACAAAATAAAATGTAAATATAAATTTCTAAGATTGAGATCTGCGTAAAAACGCGTCCTAAAAAATTCCATCTAGAGATCTTCTTAATTTACCTTTAAATTAAAGTTTTGTAAAAGGTTTGTCTTCAGAAATAATCATTTTAATTTCCTTTGAAACTGACTATTTTTTTCTGCTATCTGCTGTAGTAATGTATAATATAATAATAATAATGTTTGCATCATCAGCTTTGGGACTCCCCTTTTTAAATACAGGGCTGGGGTTCCTGTTGATGTCACTCCAGACCAATAAAAATAGATGCTCCCATAAAAAAAAAAATAGCTTGTTGCTACATCAAAAATCACAAAATGAACACACTATGGATCATTTTGAAGATTTTCAGATGGAGAATTAAAAAATAAAAAGTCAACATTGAAAAACTCCTCATTGTGACTCATTTTGCCATCACAGGTCATATATGCACTCCTTTAAAGTAACTTTATTTTGGTTTTAGTCCTTTAACTTGGTTTAATCCATCCTCAAATGTAGCTACCCGACTGTAAAACCTGAAATTTGAGGCCCTGTTTACACCTGAACGATGTCTGGAAACGTTAGCGTTTCTCCGTTGTTTGTGGAACAGTCGCATGTTTATACGAGAACGCTGTGCTCGTTGATCTGCTGTAGTTTCCATGCTGGGTTGCTAGCTGGGGCTATGAATTTTGGATTTCATCAACACACACATGTTCAGATACCTGCATGCATCTAAACCGGTGACTACAGCCGACTTTGTGTGGACTGAGGATGAGGTTGGGTCACTTCTAAACGGGGAAAGGTGTGAGCAGGACAAACAGCACTCTCCTGTCCTCTTGTGTTACCGTTGTTCATCTACTGAAGTATAGACAAACTACGGACTGCAAACGTCTGTGGTACGCACACATGATTTCCCCTGGATTCAAAAAGCTTCGGTGTCAGAAATCTACAGCTGTTGTCGTATACACAAACAGCCAAAACGCTGCAGAAGTGCTACAGTTTCACGTCATGTAAACAGAGCCTCGGTAAGAATTTATACACATCAATATGCAAACAGGCGTAGATAGATAATAATGTTATTGTAGTAGTTACATCACAACTCTTAACATTTCATGATCTTTTTTTTTTTTTTTTCTCTGTAAGCTTTTAAATGTGATCGTCAGTCTTAATATCTGAACAAAATGCTAACGGCTAACCACCGGGAGTTAAACACGTCAGAAAAGTCACGGTTTGGCATTGGTACAGAAAAAACAAACATATTGCATATTTATTTACTTGGTTGTTGTCCTAAAAAGCTCTTTGCTTCTTTGATCTAATCTGAGCCCCGTTCAGTAAAATCCATCTCAGGCTGTTTCATATTTGAATGCAAAAAGCGAGATGATGAGAAAACTGAACACTTACTGCCTGGAGGCTGGTCGTCTTGGTCGTCTGGGAAGAGATCATCCAGGGTTTCTTTACTAGAGTCACAATCTTTCTCCTCCTATGGGGGTGGGATTAAACGCAATACATCCATAAAAAGTATATAAAAAAAACAACTGATGATAGGGTCAGTTTACACAGACTACAAAAATACTTCACGTGTACTGACAGCAGCTTGTTTTAATTAAAAATAATAATAATTACAAAATAAAAGAAATCAGCAGGAGAAATATTGATGAAAACTTTAAAGTTTGCATCATGTCTCAAGTTCCCAGTGCCGAGTTCAGATGTTGGAGATGAAAAAAACAAAACACTTGAAAAGCAGCGGAGATTCATTTAAACTTGGATAAATAATGATTTATTCATTTATCTGTGAGTGTTCATATAAAACGTAATGGCTGTTAATAAACACACCAACATAATGAAACAAGGACGGTGTTAGAATAAAATAAAATAGAATAAAATATAGTAGACCTTTTTGATGATTGCACCTAAATACAACAAAATTTGGAGATTGAAAGTTCCTGAATGAACGTTGAGGTACAACTTAAGTTTAGACCTGCGTCGTTTCAAACCAAACTTTGACTTGTTCTGTTGTTTATAGTCTAATTTTATTATTTATTTTTAGTATTTTTGCTCCAGCCACATTCAAAATAATTAATCAAACTAAAACTTATCATCTTCTGTGATTAAAACCATACATGTGAGGTAAAATCGGTTAAAAATAAATAAATAAATAAATAAATTTAAAAAAAGAGGAAAAACTAAAAATAATATTTTTTTTTATTACAGCATGAAAGGTCGATCCTGGTGGTTTATCTAACATTTGGATTTCAGTCAGAAAAAAGGCTGATTGCCATTTTTAAAGATTGAGCCACTTAATAAAATATATTTTAAAAACAACATAACGTCGTAATTATTTAAAGTAATAAAAAAATCAGAAAATTTTGTAATAATCTAAGAAAATGTGCCAACATTTTGAAGTTTGAGCTGTAGAAGAAGCGTGAAGAGAACAACACTCACCGAGGGGGACAGGTCCTCGTCGTACTTCTTCAGCTGGTTCATGAACTCCAGGTGCTTCTTCTCCTCCTCCAGCTGGGCCACGCTCTGCTCGCTCTTCTGCAGCTTCTGCTGCGTCCCGGCCAGCTCGTCCCTCAGCCACTGGTTCTCCTGGCAGAGCCGGCGTACCTGAGCCCGGAGCTTCTGCTTCTCCGACTCCACTGAGCTCAGGTGGCTCGACAGCGCCATCATCACCTGGGCAGGGCGGGGTTCAGACAGGAAGTTAGGTGAATGAAGGTTAACTTGTCATCTGAGCTAAAGTGTGGATTTAAAAAGCTGGGCTTTGACCAAAACCTTTAGCATAATTTCATAACCATGCATTCTGCTTCAGCAACGCTACAGTTACAGCATTGCATTATGGGTAAAACCACCAACAGAACAGCAAACGGTGGTGAGGCAGGACGGCCGGAGAGACGTCAACAGATAAACAGTCTGCGGAGAAGAGACATGAGGGACATTTTGCAGCTGATGGTGTAAATTAGTCTGAATAAAGAGCTGGAACAGTTTTAGATCCTGCAGGGAAACAAAGACCAGAGGCTGAAGCACCAGCTCTGACTCAGAGCAACATCAGTCGAAGGAAGGAAGCATACCACCAACCTGGTGCTTTTATTCAGTTTTATTTTCACCTCCAGGTGGTTAAAAAATTAAATTAAATAAAAAAAAATAAATAAAAATAAATCATTTTATTCTGTGAATTCAGTTGTTTTTTTCTCTCTACACCCAATGTAATTTCAATCTAATCTATATTCTACAATCTAATTATGGTACTTCTGCAGACTTTGTGTTATGTTATTTTGGCAACATGACGGCTCAGTGGTTAGCACTGTTGCCTCGCAGCAAGAAGGTCCTGGGTTCAATCCCCGGTTGGACCTGGGGTCTTTCTGTGTAGAGTTTGCATGTTCTTCTCGTGCTTGCGTGGGTTTTCTCCCGGTACTCCGGTTTCTGCCCACAGACCAAAAGCATGCATGTTAGTCTGCCTTCAGGCCCAGACCTCCCTTGCAGAAGAGATCTATGATCTCAATGGCATTTTCCTGGTTAAATAAACATCTTCCACCTCTGAGTGGAACTCGGACGAACCCCACTCATGTGAAGTCCACTCGTTGAGGTGAACTGTTGTTGACGAAGTCCCGTCAACACTCCGGATGTATCTCTGCCATCCTACGGAGACGCTGAAAGGTAGCGTTAACTGGAGCTCCTCTTCCGCTGATTCATCTTCAGAGAGGTAATGAGTCTAGTCCACTACCGAGCGTACCGAGGAAAGCTGGGTCGGATGGAGGGTGTCGTGCTGTCAACACTTTTCACTCATACACACACCATCTCCCTTCCTTTAAACTTCATTTTCCATCTTTAAAAATTCTTCTATCAAGTAGAAATCATTCCAGATATTTTAGAAATGTCTGTGTAAAGTGCTCATCCACCGCCGTGTGGACAATCAATCACTTGTATAGCTCGCTAAAATCAGCCATGTTGTTATTTTTCAATGTGCCAAATTGATGTAAATGTTTGATGTTAAACTTTGATTCTGTAAATAAATGACCACATTCATTTTGATGGGTCAAAGATAAATAACGTCTCACGATACATTTTATTAAATTCAATGCACGTTATATACAGTCCAGAAAAATGAAAGAACTCGTTTAATTTATGAATATATCATGCATATGTTCATCTACAAAGATCTCGAGTTCTACCCACCTGAGCCTCGCTCAGCCCCAGGTCCAGCATCTCCAGGGACTTGCGGATCATGTGGGACTTCTCCTCTACCAGGACCCCCTCCTCATCCTGCTTCAGGCAGCGCAGAGTGCCCAGGAGACCGTCCAGGATGGAGTGGTGCTCCTGCTTCAGAGCCTCCAGACCCTGGATCACCTGCTTGGTACGAGAGATGATCTCATCTTGGGACAGTTTGTCCCCCGGATCCTCCTCCTCCTTCACACACACCATGGTGGACATGTCCTCACGCATCCTAAAGATAAAAAAAAATGGGGGAAGTCATGATATATTTAATATAAAAATCCTGTATATTCCCAAGCATTTAGTCAAATTTAATCTGTGTTTGAAGCTAATCTGTAATCTTTAGGCTCAATCTGAAAAGATAAAAGACCAGACCAACAGGAAATGGAAACTTGTTAAAGAACAATTCAAATATTTTAGCCCCAGATTAAATCTTTTGACGTATTCTAATCTCACAGCAGACACCTTTTATAGTTTTAATTTATCTCCTTTTGATCAACACCTGGCTGCCTGAACGACTGGATGTTTCTTCAGGTGAAGGCCCAGTTGGTTCAGGTGCCTCTGAGCAAGGCAGCGATGGGGGTGCCTGTTCTGTGAAGCTCAAGAACCTCGCACAGACAGCCCCGATTAAATGTAGGTATAACTGGTTCTGTAAAAGTCCAGATTTGTTACAGAGAACCATTAAAACAAAAATAAATTAGATCAGCTGTGATAAAAATTTGAAACCAGAACTCAGACCTCCCTCTCCCCATAAACACCCTCCAGGTTCTCCTGAAGATCCCAAGGTGCTCCCAGACCACAGAGGATACAGTTCTGGATCTGCCCCTGGGTCTTCTTCCAGTGCTCAGAAAACCTCCAGAGGTCCAGGAGGCACCCTAATCCGATCCCTGAACCACCTCATTTGAGTCCTTACGATGAAGAGGAGCAGTTCTACTAAGAGCTCCATGTGATCTCTAAGTTCTGACACACTTAAGCCACCTGGATCCAGGATCTGGTTCTTTCAGTCCAGAGCCAGACCTCATGACTGCAGCTGAGGTCAAGAAGGATCGGTAAATCCATAGTTTTGCCTTTCAGCTCAGCCTCAACACGACAGATCAGAGCAACCCTCTCATCACTGCAAACGAGGCTTCGATCTTTAAAACTCCTCACCCCCAACCCAGAGTGAACATTCACCATCACCTGGTCCAAAACCATTAGAAGCCCCACGGGTCTTGAGTGGTTTCCATTTGTCCGAGACAATCTATTTCCGTCTCAGATAACCACATCTCGCCTCGTGGTTGTCCGGTGAAATAGATATGGATTAAAGTTCTCTGCCAATGCGACAAATTTCCATCATCTGTAAAAATGAAAGGGGAACAAGTTGTTTATCGTTTGTGTTGGTCTTTTTAAAGCCATCCAATCTAATAATCATATAGGGATAAAACTGACGAAGCTTTATAGAGATAAACAGAACCAGCGCCACAGTTTGACCCAATCAGAGCAGAGCGAGGTCTGCAGTCTGACAGACAGCAGGTGATCGCAGCGTTCCTGACTCAGACTGCAGGTGAGAGCACCAATCAGGGTTTCTGGGATTATTTTCCAAGGAGGATACCCCGGTAACCCTAACCGAAGGTGATGACGTAATAGATTATTAAACGTCTACGTGTTACACATGTTCACGTGACCAATTCACTGCACAGAGCCGTGAGTCACAACATCCGTGTATGCCACCATCTTTCAGAAAAGATGGAGAGACTGGAGACTCAAACTCCCATGACCCCCTCAGCAACTATGGGGAAGATGATCCACTGCTCCAGGACCAGGAGGAAATCCGAACTGTTCCTCCCGAGTTTAACGTGATGGAGGGGTTTGAGCCCAAGATCCAGGAGGCTACAATCTTTGCTGGGTCTTCTCCTGTTCAGGTCTCCCAAAACAAATAGATTTCATTGAGGGGCCAAACCAGGAGCCGTTTCAAGACCTTAATGGAAGAGGACCACAGAAAAGACAATAACTCACCATGAGCAGGGAAAATGAAGAGGGAAACATCTGAACTCCACACTGATGAGGAATAAAAACTATTGGGCAACATTTTTCAGTCAGGTCATCTGGACAGTTTCTTTTTTTGTACTGAAACGTTTCGCCTTCGATCCGGAAGGCTTCATCAGTCAACACAAAAAGAAGAAACTGTCCAGATGACTTGACCGAAAAATGTTGGATTGTATATCTGGATTATTGAGCAAGGACTTTGTTATTGGGCAACAGGTCCAAATTTGTCTGTCCTCTTCTTTAAAGTGTAAATGTGGAGGCGGCTGCCGAGGCGGGGTATGATGAGGGCGACAGAATGTGCACGAACAAGTGTTTCAGAAGCCGTGCACGCTAGAACTTTGAAAACCGTTTTGGTTGGTCCCAGACTCGAGTTCAGAGACCGCAGCTGAAAATGAGATTTACCCCACAAATCTGAGTTTCTAGTTTTAGCTGAGTGAGAGATCCTAACTGAGGTCAGGTGTGAGCAGTACGGCAGGTGAGGGCGCGGTTATGGGCGAGTCCATTCCTGGTTTCATGAAGTCGCTTCAGGTATGTGGAAGGTCCAGATCCTGAATCTGCCTCAATAAGAACCAAGCTGTTGTAGATATTGAGTTCTTGGTTTTATGCGTACTGGATGCAGTTACCTGACACACTTCCAGTGTTTGTCTCACACCCTGTCCCATCCATCCATCTCACTACCTGTCCTGTCCAACTTACGCAATACCGTCTGTCCATTCGTCTCACACACTGTCCAGTCTGTCTCACACTGTGTCCTGTCTGCAGGACCCACAGAAAAAGACAATGTTCAGCAGAATAGAACCCTCTATAGAGGACGAGCTGCTCTGTGTTCGGCTGAATGATTACGCAAAAGTTCAATCACAGCTGGACTCGGTGAAAACACTGGAGTGAAACTCCTGGACCAGCGAGGGAGCAGCATGTCCACCTCGGTGTGAAAGCAGGTGCAGCAAGAGCAGAAAAAGAACCAGACCCAAAAACTTGTCCTGAACGAACCAGGCTGAGAAGAGATCGATCGTTCCACGTGACCCAGCATCAGCCGGCAGGCAGCCAATCAGCACAGCAGGAAACAGGAAGCAGGAAACAGGAAGTTGACGCAGCACACTAACGAAACCAGCAACTCCAGAGGAGACTATGAAGTTGTGATGGGTCAATCATAAAAAAAACCTGAAAAATATTCAAATAAAGCTGCTGAATTTAAAATATACAATTTATCTCAAAAAACGGTTTGATGTTACTCAAGCCACTCTGATTATTATTGTTTTCTTTTTTATTATTATTATTGTCATTATTATTATTATTTTCTTTATTATTATCGTTTGTTTGTTTTACCTGAAGCTCACTGTGATTAAATATTTAATGTACAAGAATGTTCTGACTAAAACAGTTTCATAAAACACAATTTAACAACAGTAACAGTTGGCATTTAAATAAATAAACCCCAAAGTCGTAATTTTGTTGCATATTTACATGACTAAAATATTTATTTAAATAAGATAAAACACCGAAGTCTAATTCACAAAACTTTATAACAACAACCTTAAATACGTTTAATAAAATCTGCTCCTTCATTTTTAGATTGAAGTTCATTGCAAATGGAAGTGAAATGATCCAACATTTCTCAGTCAGGTCATCTGGACGGTTTCTTTTTTTGTGCTGAAACGTTTCACCTTTGATCCAGAAGGCTTCATCAGTCAAGGAAACACACAACAAAACTGATTCTTCCTCCAACAGCCTACTCCAAAGTGGAACAAACCAGTTCTGCTTGTGATAAGATGGTCTCTTTGGTACGCCCCCTCCTCCATTGCCGACCCTCTTCCTTGTTGACAGTCGTGTCAAACTGGTTGAAAACAACAAAGTCCATGCTCAATAATCCAGGTATACAATCAAAAAGAAACTGTCCAGATGACCTGACTGAAAAATGTTGGATTGTATACCTGGATTATTGAGCATGGACTTTGTTGGAAGTGAAATGACTTCCACAATAAAATATTTGATTAAAAATAAGTTTTTAAACATTGGTAACATGCAAAAGATGTGATTGTGAGTTACTGTGAGCGTTAAATTAGCTTTTAGCATTTTTGCCAAAAATATTTGCAAAAAATCTGCAAAAAGTCTCAAAGGTCAGATATTTAAATAAGAAGGTATTTTATAGTCAGACTGAGCCTTCACAAAGAACCAGAACACCAGAGGTCCAGAGTCACAGCATCGTTATGAAACTGACCGAACCAGCCGGTCCTCCGCCTCAGCACCACAGACTAAACCCTTCATCCTGTCAACATCTGACATAAATGAGGACAGAGACGTCCACTTGTGGACAGAGACGTCCACTTGTGGGCAGAGATGCCCGCGTGCGGGCGGGGCCTGGAGTCCAGGTGTGACTGACAGCTCCTGACAGAGGTGGGCATCAGAAACAATCTGGTGCACAGATCAGACGCTCCATCTTGCTACAAACAGCCTAAAGTTTATAATGGTATGGTATGGTAATGACACTGAAGCAGACATTTAATTCCAGATATTTAAAAAAAAACCTGCATGTTTGAAAGCAAAAACTAAATTAGACAAAGATGATCACTTTAGTTCTCCACATGAATGTCGTGATGAAACATGAAACTGACTTTTAAACGCCTCCAGCCTTCAAAACTTCAGAATGATTTAAGCAGTTTAACATAACACGCTCTACGTTCCACTGTTGCCTCCGTTTTAATTCAAGATAATTAAAGAATAATGAAATGTGAATTAAAAGGCGGATTATGAGGGATTACAATTTGCATAAATCGCTATTAAAATGTTAAGATTGGAGCCATTTTAGGGCGCTGCCTTGGTTGAATTGAAACAAGAGCTGTCCAGTTCCTGACTCACGCTGATTAATGATCTGAATCCTCTGAATCAGGAGTCCATGGACCTGCCGTCCTATGGAAGACCTAAGTCCTTGAGTTCTCACCAAAACAAACAAACAGCAGAATGATCTGAATCACTGTAGACTCAGGATTCCTTTTTAAAAACTCCAGATTCAGACGAGTCATAACATTCACGTTTACATTTAACACATTTTACGCTTTAGTTCCATCATCTGAAAGTTTGTTCATTAGAACAAATACGAGGGTTGTGTGCAGCGTGACTGACTCAAGAGAATTAGATTCAGATTAACCAGAGTCCATAAAGCGAACCCAATGTACCGGCTCTAATTCGGACCAACCGTTAGCTCATCAGCTTGTCAGAATTAAACCGTTTCTCCAAATAAGTCACCTACGACAGGTAAGATACTATTACTTATAACTATGACAGTAGTCACCACTTTAAAACCGCCTAAATATTCCTTTATGTTTGCTTTACCTTAGAAGTCAAGGTTTTCTTCTGATGATGTTAGAAATCAAAGCAGCAGATGGATGATAAACACAGATTTTTATTTATTTAATTTGCCAATGTTCATTTTTATTAAACATAATAACAAGGATTGCTTAAGTTAAATAAATGTATATTTTACAACTTTTAAACTCGAACCTAAAAAAAAGTGGCCAGCATCAGCAGATTAATCAGATTAACTTCACCGTATTCAACAAATGTATAATTTTGAAGGGGTAAACATTAAGTCACAGACATTAAAGTGGTTTAATTAAATTGTTTACCACCTGTAAACAAACACAACAACAGCATCAGCTGCAGGGGTATGGTTAGTTTTACAGGCTGTGAAAATGGACATTTTAAAATGAGGGAAATCATTTTATAAACTTTGTGTAAAATCCTGAATGGTCCTGGAAACCCCCCCCCGTGTCTCCCAGCTGTGTGAGCCCCACAGAGGTCCACTGTCTGTCCGTCCAACACGTCCCAGCCTGCTGGGAATGTCAATGAGAGGACACAAGGACAAGACACACCGTGTGAGTCTGCAGAGGCTCCCTGGGCTCGGTTCGGTCCCGCTTTGTTTAAACGGTGTGCCTTAAAGTGGATCAACCTGATGAACTAGCAAACCTTTACCTTCCTGTCAAACACAGCGGCTAACAGAGCTAGCCCTCGGGGGCGGCGTCTAATTCCTGGCATCACGGACAACACAAACATTAATTGCCCGAGTCAAAAATGCCCGATTCATTTGCCCTCAGAAAATAAAATAATTCAATAATAAAAATGTAAAAAAAAATCTAATTTAAAACGTGGGAAATTAGAATATTAGCGCAGTTCAGGAAATACACGGAGCCATTCTTACCGTTCCCTTGGACATTCGTTGCCAGTTATACCAGACTGTGACGATCCTTTTCGGTCTTTAGAAGACAAAAGTTCCGATTCCTCGTAACGACAACAAAAATAGGTTTATGGTTCCTGCTGCCAGCCAGCTGTTAGAACCATAATTTACGCTAGGAAGTGTTTCCACCCGGGTTGCTGCGGGTATCGGCGACTAACGCTGAAATAACGTGGTTTCAATGGTCAGCCAGGATTTAGTCAGAGCCGTTCAGGTGCCGCCTGTCTCCCGGAGCCTCCATGATGAAACCTGCCGACCAGCGGCGACAGAAGGCCGGGCCACAATAAAACTAAAGCCCCCTGTTCGGTCCTGGAAGTGACAGCTCCGTCCTCCGGTGACTGAGCCTGAAAATGGAGTCCCTCCTCCCGGAGTCCCTGCCAGAGCTGACGTCATCCCGCCGGGTGAAAAGGGAAGCTGCGGTTCAAAGTGAGAAACCAGATTCATTTACTGCAATATGTAAATAAAAGGGCAGCAACTGGTAGAGCCGCTGCCTCTCAGCGAGCAGGTTACCCTGGTTCAAATCCCGGTCCGGGGGGCCTTTCTGGGTGGACTTTGTAGTGTTCTCTCCGTGCATGTGTGGGTTTTCTCCTGGCGCTCCAGTTTCCTCCCACAGACCAAAAACATGCATGTTAGGTGAATTGGTAACTGAATTGTCCCTAGGTGAAAGAGTGCATGGCTGTTTGTCTCTTTGTGGCCCTGTGATGGACTTGCAACCTGTCCAAGGTGTACCCTGCCTCTCGCACAGTTACCGCTGGACATGGGCACCGGTGACCCCCGCGACCCAAAAAGGAAGAAGCGGGTAAGGATAATGGATGGATGGATGTTAAAAGTTGCTGCCATTGGATCATTGTGGTCACCATGGTAACCAGACAACTGTTTCTGCCATTCCCTGGTCAACTTTCAGAGGGGAAAATGGAAAAGTAAGTCTCAAATTCACAGCGGCTGTGTAAAAACTACAACTCAGACCTTAAGAAGTCTTAAACTGTGAGCAAACTTAGACTCTTGACAGCCTCACAAGAGAGTTATGTTTCTACTGTTGGCGATGTGGTGAGTTTAAAAAGATTTTAATACCTCTGTTGGATGTAACTGGGACCCTGTGTACATAATTTTGTACATGTACTACATGTGGTGGAATGACAAATAACCGTGAATCCTTGAATTACCTAATGTTACTTAGCCTTCAGCTAACTTTTTACTACTTTTAGCTCTTTACTGCTTTACCTTTTTGCTATTTTAGCTTTTACATTACCTTTGTCAACCTTTTATCTAAATTTGGCTTCTTTTGGAATCTTTTGCTTTTAACTAGCATTTTCTTACATTTGTTTTGTTGCTACTTTACCAAGCATTCTGCTACTTTAAACCATCAGCTAGACATTTGCTACTTTGCTTATTTTTTTAGTGCTTTTAGCATTTTCATATTTATAGCAATCATTTGCTACATTTAGCTTTTAGTTAGCCTTTTGCTACTTTAGCTTTAAGCTAAAGTTTTAAGTTATGGCAGTTTTTTTACATTTTTATTTCTTCCATTTACTTTTTCATTTTATGCTTTTTATACGATTGTCTATTGTTGTACCTCATCTGTGTTGTGTTTAAATCAGGTCTCTCTTGTGAATGAGTCCTCGTGACTCAATGAGACTAACCTGTATAAATAAAGGTTGAATAAAAAAAGCTAAATTTTTTCTATCATTTTGGTACTTTTGGCTATCAGATAGCCTGTCTGTTGTTGCCTTACATTTATTATTATTAGAGTTTATTTTGATCAACGATAGCACAATATGTTACATGATAAAAACAAAGCAACCGTTGTTTTGTACGAAGGTTTGGAAAGTTAAAATGAATTTGGATAATTTATTTCACCACCATTTTGGAAATGCAAAATGTTTTATTTTGAAAAACAGATTCAAAAGGTTGTCAGCAGCTCCAGCATTGAGTTTCAAATCAGAGATTCTCAGATGGACCGAGGTCCGGGCTTTGACTGGACCGTTCCAGAACCTTTACCTGGTTCTCTTTAAACCAGTGGACTGCGTCTTCAGCGGTGTGTTCAGGATCATTGTTCTGCTGGAAGGTGGACCTCCGTCTGTCTCACAGCTCTTTGGTTTCCATCAAGAATTTCTTTGTATTTTGCTCTTTTTAAAAAAAAAATTAAAAAAACCTCCGACCTGTTTCTCGGTCCCTTCTGATGGAAATCATCCCCACAGCATGATGCTGCCACCACCGTGCTTCAGTGTAGGGATGCTGTTCTCAGCATGAGAACCAGTCATAATGTCCTCATCTCATCTGACCTTCTACCACACGTTTGGCATCTCCTTCATGTCCACTCTTATGAAGTTCAGGTCCGTCCAACTTCTAGTGCTCCTGTGGACAGATCCATCTCCATCAAGGTTATCTTTGTCCTCCTGGACGTCTCTCTGATTCGTGTCCTCCTGTCCTGTTCTGAGTTTTGGTGGAAGACCTTCTCTTGGCAGGTCTGTGGTGGTATTGTGATTCTATTTCCCAATAATGGAGTTATTTCAACTCTGTTGGATCTTCAGGGTTCCAGGTTTCTTTCAAAACTCAGCCAGAGGTGTTGATTCTGCTCATTTTGTTAAAACATAAACTTTCTGGAAAACCAACTTGTACTTTAAAATAAAATAAGTACTGGAGTTCTCTGGTTGTTAAACCAAACGTTTTGCTGAAGGACGGAGGAGCAGATAAACAAACACCGGACAGGTACATATCGGATTTATTGTCACGTGGTCGGAGAGCTCCTCTTCTTCTTCTTCTCCTGCTGTCTGTCAACGACGGTCCTCCACACGCCACTGAGGGCAACTCGGGCCATCAGCAGCGTGATGCTGAAGTTTCGCCGGTACCATTCTCTGGACAGGAGGAGAAAAGAAACGATCAGTTCAGGGAGAAGAGCAGACGTCATTAACACGATAATTAAAGGGATCAACCATCAGTTCGGCTGACTCTGATGAAACAGATCAAACGTCACATCAGACAGCTTTGTGACGCTGGTTTACAGAAAACCCTACAGAGCTGGACACATTAGTTGTTGTTGTTTATACTCGGGGTGATCCCGAACGTTTAAAGCCACAGCTTCTGCAGAGGGAGCTGAATGGTCCCATCAGAACCAGCACCGAGGAGAGACGTCAAGAAGGAAACAACAAAAACTCACTTGTTGTAGTCGGCATGTCGACTTCTGTTTCTGTCCAGGAAGCTTTTATAAAACAGAGCCATCTCCTCACTGCTCAGAGCCCGACGCCTTCCTGAGGAGGAGACGACATCATCATCAGTTTATAATCTGAACGTCGACTCAGCATTCACATCAATGCTTATTTTTCTGTAAGTTTTTTTACAGTCTAACTCCTTCTGCAAACTTTGTTTTAGCCGTTCATAGATGACTGGTGGGACTAGAGTTTTTGTAACTTTTCAAAATATTTAATTTTATTTATAAAACATTACCGGTAATCTTTGTTCACGTAAAAAAAAATCTCCATAAACAAACACTGAAATCTGCTTCAGCTGCTGGTTCTGTTCATGTCTTGTTTTATGTTTAGCTTAAAGCTAATCTTTTGATACATTTAGCTACTACTTTGTAATATTCTTGCTGTCTTTTTGCTATTTTTATCTTTAAGCTAACATATTTCTACTTTTAGCTAGCCTTTAGTCACATTTGGCTACGTCTGTTACTTTTTAGCCTTTTGATACTTTTAGCTTTTAACTAGTCTGTTCTTATTTTTATCTAACCATTTACAGCTTTTACTAGCCTATCCTTACTTTTCACTATTTACTTCTTAACCTATTGCTACTTTAGTTTTTAGCTAACCTTTTGCCACTTTTAGCTGGTGTTTTGCTACTTTTACCTTTTTGCTATTTTAGCTTTCAGATAACCTTTTGCTACTTTTAGCTATTTAGTACTTTTACTTTATAGTTGGCATTTAGCTTCTCTTGGCTTTATTGAGTTTTTTCAGTACCATAGATCTCAGTGTTCACTTTGTATTTTCACAGAAAATGTAATTTATTTTTATTTTAAACATCTAATTTTGTTTTACAAACCTCACCATTTTCATCTCGTAGAGTCAAGCCTTTAGTTTTTAGCTGTGAGACGATGAACACTTCTTTTTCCTGCAGGAAGAAAAAAAAAATTTGAACAATTATCCAGTAATGAAGAATGTCGATAAAATGCTGTTAAACAAGTTGTGAACACAAAACATTTATTTTATTTTTAAAGACAAACTTTAGGCTTCATGCGGATTTAAACCACAACATCTAAAATATTTAATTAGCAGAAGATTCAGTGAAACTTTCATTTCTCCTTCATTCTGCTACATCAAAAGCTGCTGGTGAAAACCTGATACTGGGCTCGGTTCTGGATCAGGGAACAGAACCGGACCAAAGAGGAACAAACTCGCTGATCCAGACAGGAAGGCGTTTCTGCTGAAATTTATTTATTCCTATTTTCTTTTTTTGTGACACAAACAAAAATAAACAAACTCTGGGACGTGTAAACAAAAAGGTTAAATCTGAACGTCCACCTGGCTGAAGCTGATGTTCTGTTTGGTCCAGAAGTTCTGGTTCCAGTCCTCCGTCTCCTGCCTCAGCTTCCTCAGCTGCTTCTCCAGGTCCGACTCGTCCTCCGGGACCCGGTACACGATGGGACGCAGATTGGACAGGGGGTTTGGAGGTCCAATCCAGTCGTGCGTGGAGCTGGGCGTCGGCCTGAAGCAGGAGCTCTGCGTTAAAGGAAAATAAGAGCCGATATTCAGCTGAAATCTGACGAGGTAGAAGCTGAGTCGTCCCCAACGTACACCGAATGCTAACAAGGGAGCGGGTGATATGCATCCTGCTACTTTCATTACTGCCCATCACAAAAACTTCAGCTGCTTTCAGCTGAAATGATCAAACTCTTGACTGAGTCTGACTCAGCAGAACCTGCAGCTCGTCAACGGGTCCGAGTGCCACAAACTGACGTCACCCGGGTCCAAACTGAGCAGCTGAGCAACAAGTCGGAGCTTATCAGTCCAGAGCAGGCGACACGATGAGAGGAGCAGCCCGAAGAAAAACCCAATCCAGGACTCGGAGACCAGGACAAAGGTACACAGAACCTCCAACCGGACTCGTTTCAAACCAAGAGCACGAAATTATTTAGTTTTCTTTTATTATTATACATTAGAGAAGTCTGCATGTCCTGCTCAAATGCAGCGTGGAGTGAATAATTCTGCTGAAAGTTGCTGAAGCAGCTGAAATATTTCTTTAGCTCAACCAACAATGCTGAATGCAGGAAGAAAAGAGGGATGCAGCAAAATGACAGCCGAAATGTGTGGAAAAAAGCTGAAATGAGCAAAAGAAGCTGAAATGAGTATAAAACAAACAAACAAACCAAAAAAAAAAAAAAAAGCATTAGCAAAAAGAACGTGAAGAACGCAGAAAAACAGCCAAGAAATAAATGAGATTAAAGAAGCTGCATTTTTATTAGCATTCAGCGTGTTGGGGACGAGTTTAAAATACTCCACACCAAATATTAGCTGAATATCTCTAAAAATGACTGAGATTTAACCTTTTTTATTAGTTTAGCTACATGTGCATTTACACATTTATACATTTCGCTCAAACCTGAAATTATTTATAAAATCCTTGAAGATAAATCTTCAAACACAATTTGTGGTTTGAGAAAACTTTATTCTATTTGTAAAAACACAAAAATGATAAATTCCAACACTTTTTTTGGCATCTGGACTAAATTAGGCCAGGTCTAGTTTAAAAATTACAACACTCAGACGGTTCAAACCTGAAATAAACGCCTCTCCATTAAAGGCATGACCTCTTGTTCTGGTTATCTGTGTCGTTGTGTTTGAATTGGACCCGTTTCAACGTGGACCAGTTGCACAAAAAAATTATAAAACAAAAAGATTTTTTCATTCTTGGACCTTTACAAGTTTCACGTTTATAAATTTAATGGAGCAGAGCTAAAAAAAACAGCTGTTGGAATCAGAAGCCAACTTCAGCGTCTTCCAAAACGTAAAAATAAATAAATAAAACAAATTCTGACGAAAAATGACGGGCATTTTAACACATGACCCATTAAAGAGACGTACACGTTGAAAGAACATTATAAGCTGCTGCCAGTGACTCACTGTGGTCACCATGGTAACCACACACCTATCTGTCACTCCCTGACTGTGCCCTAATAAGACAGAAACAAACTGAAAAGTAAGCCTCAGACAAGCAGTCGCTGTGTGAAAACCATGTCAGATCTGTAAAATTCTTGAACTGTGAGTGACCGAAGGCTCTGATAGACACACGTGAATTCCTTTAAGCTCCTAACAGGGATTTTCTTGTATGTTTTAACAAACTTCCATTGATTGTCTATGGGGGGAATTTTTAGCAGATTTTTGCGATTATACAGCCCATGTCGTGAGATTTCTTGATTACGTGAGTCAAAGCAGGATTCTCTTGGTCGAACTGCGTGTTTTCATGTATAATTTGCAGTCCTTTAATGAAAGTGGACAAAAATAATGTGGAACCCCAACGGAAGGGTGTTTCACTGCATTTGGTACCCCCAACAAGCTGTAGTCCGTCGTGTAGTGATGGCAGAATAAAACAAAAGCTTCGATACATGTTTTGAACCGTTAAGTACAATTACATCGTAACACTTCTTCGTAGCCTGTTTTGGTGTGAACGAAATCACGTGACGTCTAAAACACAAACTGTTACGTTGTCGGAATGAATCCCTTGACTGGTTTGTGGTCCAATCAGCTGATTCTTTGGCCTCGTTTCGATTCTGACAGGTGACTGGTAGAAACAGTTTTGAATTTGGTCGTGCTCACGACTATAAAATGGTTATGAGAAGAGCGCAATGTGCTGTTTTTGCTGTCGTGTTGTTGAGATGGTATCATTATGGAGCCAGCCAGGAAAAAAAGTCGTTCTAACATGCGAGAACACTTCATTCTGCTCGCTCATGATAAGGTGGTTCTGGTATTTGAATATGTAAAAAAAAAAAAATATGTCAACTCTAAAATAGCATTACAGTAAAATGATGTGATTTTTGTAGTCATAAGGCTGCACAGACTCAAAGTTTTATTTTGACATGACAGATCCACTGGTGTACTGTCTGAACCATCAAAATGTGGACCCACATCTGTTCACATTGGTGAAACATTTTTTATGCATGCCAACATTATGTCCCTTGCAATCGAGTATTTTCCAAGTGTGGAGAGGATGTGAGCAAAAAAAGAAACCGGCTAAGTCCTAAAACAGTTGAAAAACTGATGTTTCTCAATAAATGACGATAGTTTCCAATCTTTGCACTGTTTTCCACAGGGACTCTGGATTTCTTGTTGTCATTTCATTGTTATCTCTAACAAAGATAAAGACCCTGACTCTGTCAAAGTAACACAAGCACACCAATACCATGCCAAATTGGATTATTAGACATCCTCTATAACAATGTTCATTCAATCTTTATTTGAAAATAGAATGTGTAAACATCAACAACTTTTAAAACCAAATAGTCCAAGTGAGATCATACAAAGTTCTTTGGGTGTGTGCAATAAAATGAGTGCCTGATTTAACTGCGACATCGCAGGTGGCCAGGAGAGGTCACTGTAACTGAAGCTTCAAACGTTTGTCCCTAGTGGTTCGGTGCTTCATAAAAGCTTCATTTGCCCATCACTGCCGTCGTGTGTACCGTAACTCATCGGTGAGAACATGATGAATGAAACTGACCTTTCTGGGTTCATCCTGTCGAGCTGCTCGTTCAGAACTGCAGAACCCACAGCTGACCGGAAATAGTCGGTATGAACGCAGAGCAGCGAGGGTCAATTTACTGAAGCTCCGACACGTTGAATGTCTCACAGACATTTTTAATGCATCCACACAAAATAAAGTATTTAAAACCCCAATGCAACCGAACTAACAGCTGGTTGCGACAATCAAAACACACGAGGGGTGACCGAGTCACCACCTACCACTTTAACCGGATGTTTGGTCATAGAAGGAAAGGTTAGCTTGAAAATCACACCGGCGTAACATCTAAACGCTGACATTGTTTGCACCTATTTCAACATACTTAGTGTTTCTGCACCACAAATTAATAATTATATAAAATATTAAAAAATGAACGAATAAATAAATAAATAAAATGAAACCAGCTAAATTTATATGAAGCTGCCCGTTTTATCTGCCGTTTCCTTTCCCGCCTTTCCCTCTCCGCACGTACCGGATGAACAAATCGAGCGCACTAGATGTTGGACAACAGAAAACTATTCGCGGCTCTCAAAAGTAACGTCGTTGATCAAAATTACAGCTCGTTATATACATTCCTTAACGCTTATATTAATTTGTTCGTTAAAAAATAAAATAGCACATACGTGTTTTTTTAAACATCAAGGTGAACGTAGATGAATTAAGCTAACTGAAGCGTAAGGAGGAAAGCTCAACTCCGTGTTAGTTGATGTGCGCGAGCAGAAAGTAGTAGAAGGTATCTCTAGGTGCGTTAATGTTGAGCTTTAATCGGAGGAGCTGCGACCTTTCCAGCAGTTCACATGGCTGTACGCTGGCTGTGCAGGTAAGAGCACAAGTGGCGAAATCATTTTGTTTCTGCTTTATTTTAGACAATAAGAAGTGTTTTAGGCCAAAAGGTGGGGCGGAGAGAGTCAGGTGATCATCCTGAGAGGGACAATCAGGGAGGGGGGGGAGCTGCTTCTGTTTATTCCTGTTCTGGATCCGAAGCTCCGGTTTTAACCCCCAGTAAAGCCTGGCTTTTAGATTTATTTTTGAATCTAAATGTTTTAAAAGAAGCGGGACCGCGGTGGGAGGGGCAGCCTCTCCCCGGCGGGTCGGTCACGGTCGGTTCGGTTCGGTTGGTGCTGAAGCTGAGCGGAGAGTCCGGCGGAAACCTCCGGGATTTCGACCTCCTTTTCCCGCCCCGGTTGATGGCAACAAGCCTCCCTGAAGATGTGCGCCAACGTGTTCGGAGTGCTGAAGAGGTGAGGCCAGGTTCGGGGGTTCTGATGGAGCCTCCAGCCGGTCCAGGTTCATTTCGTGTTAGCAAGGCTGAAGGAGGAGGTGTCTTTACCACCATGGACTGGATCTCTGCAGAGATTATCCCAATAAATGCTCCACATGAGCCCATCCTGGTTTCTAGAACCGTCCAGAACCTTCTCTGCCCTTAAGGAGAATTGATTTACAATAACCCAGAATATTAGGATTAAGAGGTTTTATGCAGAACTAGGTGGGCAATACACGGCCCAAGGGCCAAAAGTGGCCCCTTGGACCATCTCAATCCGGCCCCCAATATCCTTAATTCAGAAAACAACAACTTTTAAATAAGTTGATTATCAATGAACTTAAGATAATGTATTGTCAGTATGTTTAGCAAGCATGCTAACTATGCTACAAGTAAAAGCCTGAACAAAGCCTTCCTTATTGTTTGACGTAAAGAAAATTTACTTTCCAATTCTCTACGTGACCCACTGAACGCTTTAAATGTCTTGATTCGGTCCTCTGGAAGAAAAAGCTCCCAGAGTGAGGGACTCATGTTTGTTGAATAACAGGACGCCATGACACTGAGCTGGTCAGGAGAGGAGGAGGAACCAGGCTGTTCTGACCAGAGATGTCGTTCAGGACCGATCCAAATTATTTGAGTGACTCGTTAAAAGGAACAACAATGAGAAACCGAGTCACAGAAAACTGAGCCGTTTTTTTTGTTTTCTTCCTCGGATGGAATTACGTGCACTCCTCTTTCGCTTTTTTACAGAGATAAAGAAGTAGTTGGAGGGGGAGGAGTTGCATGCTTGACGAATCGTGATACAGTTGTATGTCGTTAGGTACGGCTGTACGTACTACGTTAGGATCCATAAGAGCCGGCTCCCTTCAAAGGGCTGTAAATCCCATCTCTAGCTGTGGCTGTGTATGGTTCTTCCACATGCTGCCGAGGGCCTCGTTTGTGAAGTTAATGTTTATCCAATTACCAAAGTGTTTTGTTTCTTCAGATTTCAATCATGCAGCCAGTTAAACGAGACCAAACAAGAGTCAACAACAGATTCAGCTGCTCAGCAGAAAAGATGTGACAAGTCTTCATCGATACGTCTTTGTTGCTCGACCCACAAAAACATTTTCCCTACTAACAGAACCAAAAATAATCTGCCAAACTCAAATTTCTTTACTTCTGTGGAAGGTTTGTGTGTTTGGTTGGGAGGAACTTCAGATCCAACATTTATCCAAAAACGGTTTCAGCTCCTTCAGAACCTGAAGCCCGGTTCTGTCCTGTTAGATTTCTTCAGCTGTGTTTGTTGGGATAAGCTGAAGTCTCGGGGTTCTTTCTGACTCTTCGTCCGATGTGACAGAAGAAGAAGATGAATGTCCGTATTTATACGGCAGTTTTTAACCTCGTCCCTGGTCAAAGGCACATTTTTAAAATCTGTTTAATCAGTGGACATGGGCACCGGCGACCCCCGTGACCCAAAATGAAAGAAGCGGGTAAAAGATAATGGATGGATGGATGGCTGGATGGATGGATGGATGGATGGATGGATGTTTAATCAGTTTCCATATTCTCACGTATCGGACGCTGGCAGGTGAGATAAAACAAGAAGTTTTAGTTTTTTTATGGTTTCTTTGTTTTCCTGTCCCTTCCTGCAGCCTGTTTGGGAAGCCCTTTGATGGGGGGAAGAGGATGGAGCACGGCGTCCCCCCGGAGCAGCAGCAGCATCCCATGGATCAGCAGCAGCACCACCCGGCCATGCTGCGACTCTACGAGGTCCAGAAGGAGGTGTCGGCTCTGGGGCCGCAGGTCTGCACCTTCAGCGGCCTGCAGAACGAACGGGAGTACAAGCGCATGGAGCGGGAGCTGACCCGGCTGCTGCTGGAGGTGGACCAGGTGGACGCGGAGGGCCGAGCGGAGCTGCAGGGCGTGCGAAAGAGAACTGCGCAGGAGGTGGAGGGCCTCCTGCGCTACCTGGAAGAAAACGCCACCCACCCGTCCCGCCAGGCCATCGAGGAGCTGAGCACTGCGGCGCGGCAGCTGGTGGAGGAGCGCGTGGTGGCGCCGCAGCGGGCCGGCGGCGTGGCGGAGATCAACGACGAGCTGGTGGACGCCCTGCAGGAGCTGGTGCTGAGGCTCACCCAGATCAAGACCGAAGGCAGGGTGCCACTTCGCAAGGCCCGCTACCGGGCGCTGACGCGCCTCTGCGCCGTGCAGGACGTCCTGGAGGGACGCACCCAGCAGCAGACCCTGTCCCTGCCGCTGTCGGGAGACACCCACGAAGCGGTGAACCGCATCAACCAGGTGATGGTGAAGGTGAGCATGGCCCGCAGCCAGCTGGTGGCCCTGCTGATGGGACTGAGCGGCAGGGACAGCTGCGCTCACCTGTCCCGCGTCCTGATGGAGCTGCAGGTGGAGCTGGACGCCCTGGACGTCTCCGGGAACGCGGCCATCAGAAACTACCGGAAACAGGTGGTGGAGGAGATCAACGGGCTGCTGAAACACCTGGACCTGGAGGGAGAGGGCGACGACACCCGCAGGTTGGTTTCACCTGGAAAAACAAAGTCCACTGAGTCCTTCAAGTTGTCATCAGAACCTCCGTGACCCGGTCTTTGTTCCTGCAGGTACGATCTGGCGCAGAACAACTCCATCCGTGAGATCGAGGCAGTGCGAGCTCACGTGACCCACCTGCGGGAGGGCGTCCTGCAGCACTGCGTAGTGGGAGACCTCAGCTTCAGGCCCAAAGCCGAGCTGCAGACCCTCCTCACGCACCTGGACCAGGTGGACACGGCCAAGAACCCGTGCATCCGAGAGGCCCGGCGCCGCGCCGTGGTGGAGGTCCAGGCCGTCATCACCTTCCTCGACCTCCGCGAGGCCTTGGTCTGCCGCCAGCCGGGCCCTGACGAGCACCCGTCGCACCGGGCCGTCTGGCTGGTGCTGGGGAGCCTGTCCAACCTCCAGGCCCAGGTTCTGGGCTTCGACGGCAAACGGGCCGACAAGAGCTACATGATGCTGGAGGAGCTGCTGACCAAGCAACTGCTGGCGCTGGACGCCGTGGACGCCCACGGAGACGAGTCCACCAAGATGGCCCGAAAGCAGGCGGTGAAGTTCGCCCAGAACATTTTGAACTACCTGGACATGAAGACCGACGAGTGGGAGTACTGACCCGACCCGAGGAGCGCAGGACGTCTGGAAACCCTCATCATCATTCCATTGCTGAAAATATGAACTCACTCTCCCAGAATCCACTGCTGCAGCGTCTTTCTTTGTGTCTGTGGCTGGAAAAACTCACAGCTCCTTTTTGTAAAAACACCGTCAACCCTGCGCGTCGGTTCTGGATGGTTCTGTCTGGACCTCCTGGATGTGTCAGCTGCGGTGTTTTGTTTTTTCATGTTTGGTCGTACAAATCTACCGCCGACGCTCTGAACTTCCTCCTGATCAACATTTTACCAGATAATCAATACACACTCCTGTCTGTACTTATGGTTTTAGATTCTAATAGAAGCTTTTCACCTGCTCTCAAAAACATTCTTCGCCATAATTGAAATACAAATGTCAACATTTGGGATAATTACAGACATTAATTTAAAATATCTATAAATCCTTCAAAAGTTAAAGTGGTCAGAGTCTAGATGAACTGCAAATATTTTTAATTTTAATTCTGACTACCGGTAGAATATTGTGCTATTATTCAAATCCATAAATGTTAACAGAAGCAGAGGTGTGATTTGATTATGTGGTAAAATGTCCTGCCATACAAGGTGCCAACTTGGGCTGCTCAAAACAATGGGACATTTTTTTCGTACAACTACAACATCGAGATGAAGAAGAATCATCAGCTGGTTTTATCACCCTCTGAGGGTTTGACGCCATAAAGAAACTGAAGAAAAGAAAAACTGGCGTTTGACGGAGGAGCGGGCACTTTGTCTTTGCTCAGATTTGAACCCACTGAATATTTTATTTAACTGCTGCTGCTTCTGTAGGTGGTTTATTTATTAGTGTTTTTTATTCAGAGCACGACATATTTGTTCAGGAAAAGGACGGAAGAGAAGCCGAGGGTCGGCACATCGAAGACGGAGATCGACAAACTTGCTGTCGGACTCTGTTTTTAGGAAAAAAACTGAATATCCGTGCCTTTTGCTTTTTAACGTTTCACCTTTTTTCTTTTTTAAGCAATGAGGAAACTGAAGCACTGAATGTGTTTATGGACAGAGAGCACCTTCGCCGTTATCACTACAGCATATCTGCACTTATTAGACGAGGGACAGTCCGGCTAACAGCAATTTAGCTAACATACAGCATTTTGGCTAACGGGAAACAATCCGGCTAATGGGAAACGATCTGGCTAACAGAAAGAAGGTTGGCTAATGGGGAAGGATCCAACTAATGGAACATTTTAGCTAACGTACAGTATTTTGGCTAACATGGAGCAGTCTGGCTAATGGAGCCGCAGGTTGGCTAACGGGGAACAATCCGTTTAACAGAGTCGTAGGTTCGCTAATGAGGAACAATCTGGCTAACAGAACCATAGGTTGGCTAACGGGGAATGATCTGGCTAACAGCAGTTTAGCTAAAATACAGTATTGTGGCTAATGATGAACAATCCGGCTAATAACAAGCTCCTTGGCTAATGAGGAACAATCTGGCTAACAGAACCATAGGTTGGCTAACGGGGAATGATCTGGCTAACAGCAGTTTAGCTAAAATACAGTATTGTGGCTAATGGGGAACAATCCGGCTAACGGAGCCGCTGGTTGATCATAGTGGAGTAACGAACTAATAAAACTAAACGAAAACACAATGAAACCACCAAAAATCCTGAACGGAGGAGATCATTATTATAATTATAAATAAGCTATGATTTATTTAATTATTTTTTAGCAGATGTGTGTAATAAATGACTGGAGTGCCACAACAAGCAGAATTAGGCACAAGGTCGTAGACTGTTTTTAACTATTTTCCTGTAGCCAAAAAAAGGTAAAATTTAAAGAGAAAGGCAAACACTGTACTGCAGAGCAATGACTAATGAAAGTAAAATTCATTAAAAAAAATTAAACGGGCAAAAATGGTGCATCAGTCGACAAATGTGTTTTACAAAGTCAGCACTTTCATCTGTAAATTCATGAACAGTGTTAAATTGTTCTTTGTTGTTTTATTTTTATATCTTATTTATTCCTGTTTATGGATCTATTTTTGTGGCACTCCTGTTGTTCCGTATGGACCAAATTTCCTGCAGTTCATAGTTTTTTTAGCTTTTATTTAATCTACTTTATTTTTTTGTATTAACCCTGACCAGGCATTCAGGCAAAAAAAAAAAAATAAACATTTTAAAAATGTATCTCCGGGGCAAATGAGCGAATTTAAATTAGAGCACAAAGAAAGACGAATAACAAAGCGAGGACAGGTGAGACGTCGGCTGTTAAAGGTCCATTTTTATTTTCGGTCCTGTTTTTTTCTGCTTTAAGCTGCAGCTC
The DNA here is from genome assembly GCF_014905685.2 of Nematolebias whitei. Lineage (NCBI taxonomy): Eukaryota > Metazoa > Chordata > Actinopteri > Cyprinodontiformes > Rivulidae > Nematolebias > Nematolebias whitei. The sequence continues at coordinate 29,818,678 of NC_056518.1, read as the reverse complement.
GGCTCGGATGACGTTAAACCACCAAAGCTTTGCGTCACCTCAGTGCACGCACTAAAACACACAGCTGCGAACTTCCTGTTCCCGTGCGCCGCTTCCCTCTGAATCATTGAAGAGTTTCAAATTTAGACTCTGAGGTTTGAAAAAGAGAACGGCAGCTTTTCAAGGATTTAAACCCAAAGTGTTCAGGTGTCTGCAAACACTGCTTTTATTCGGAGGCACTAATTTAACGACACGGAGCCTTTAGTTTTGCACGTTTTGAAAGATAAAGTTGTTCAGTTTCGTTTATTGTCTGGTTTTGTTTACGGCTTTAAGATAGTTTTTACAACTGATATACGAGTAGAATTTTTTTGTTTTGTTTAAACACATGGAAATGTTACTGAAACAGTAAAATAAAAGTTGGGGACTATTTTCTGCGGCGGCGTAATCCATGATTTTAGAGAATAATTCGGAGCAAAGAGCTTAAATAATCTGGGAAAAACAATAAAACATCTACGACAATTAACACATTTGTTCTTTAAAAGAACCGAGCTCTACTTTTTCTTTAAAATGTTTTTTTTTTTAAGTTACAAAACATAAATTCAAAAGAAAAGTTTTATTTATCTTATGTTTTTATTTACTTTCCTCTTAAAGTTAATAAGAATTAAACTTTTTTTTTTGTTTAGTTGAAGATCAGGTCACAAAACAAAACGAGCAAGTTATTTTTATCACTAGTTTGTCTTAAAGGGATATTCCAGCCATTCTTGGGTGGGGTTTTGCGCTTGTTTAGGTAAATAATTTACAACTAATCCAACTCAGATTAAAGTGGATTATTTTACACTTCAATCTGTAATATTATTTTGTTCTTGCAAACAGTTTTGGTCAGAAGAAACATACAGATGAATACATATTTACAGCATTTACTTTTTTTTATTAATCATCTGCTGAAAAAGTAGTTTTAATCTGTTACAGTTATAATCTGAAGAGGAGTAAATAGTATTTATGCAGTTTTTGTCTAGTTAGGAGTCTAAAAAAAGAAACTTTAGATTTTAACTGATTTTAGCTGAAGATGGGTCCAAAGAACAAAAGCAACAGAACCAAATCAAACAGGAAGTTCTGTTTCAGCTCGGACGTTTTATTTGTTTACGTCTTTTTGTTTACTTTTATTTACACGTCACTAAAAGCCCAAGGCTCAATCCAGAAAGTTAAAATCTTTAAAGGTAGTTTCTAAAACTGAGCTGAAATGTCCGAGGTTCTTTTAGGGTCTGAACCCGGCGGCACCGAGGGTCCGCGGAGGATTTTAAAGTGTTTCTGCTCAGCCGAAGGTTTTTCACGTCAGTTTGAGCTCTTTTCACAAGTTCTGCTGAGTTTTAGTTCAAAGTTTGAGGAAAAACAAACGGATCTTTAGCTGTTCCCTCAGAGCTGCAGATTCTGAAATGAACATCTGAAACGTTTAATTTGTTGATGTCCTCAGCGTGTTTGTAGAACAAAATGTTGTGAGATGAGTTTATTCAAAGAACCTGAAAGAGACCCGACGTTTCCGGACGGCACCGCTTTCTGCCTCTTGTGTTGCCTTTCTTTCTCCGATGACCCGAATGTGTCGCTTTGACTCGTCTTCTTCTGCTTCGAATGCGAGTTTCTTTGTTTTTCCACCTCAGCTTGTACAGAGAAGCTGGATTAAATACACGTTTGTGTGGCTGGGATTAAAGTTTGTATTTTCACCGTAAAATAAAATAAAACCATCTGATTCTGTGCGCTGCGAATGTGTTCCTGGTGTTTTGATTCCAAATTTTAACGCCGCCGTTTCAGACTAAAGCAGGATTTCACTTTTTGTGTCTCGAGTCGTTTGCGAGTCTTCTCGCTCTCGAGCTGAAAGACCTTCACCGGAGACGCTCACAAATGTCCAGAAACGTTTTGACGACGTTCCCCTCGCAGGCCACAGGGACCTGTTGTCACGGAGTCTGAAGGTCGTCAGACTGGTTTCTGAAAGTCAAAGGTGCGAGCGACGGGAAAACGGTCCGAGTCGGTGGCGACTGCAGTGAGACGAGTTGGAGATGAACCAGAACCTCTTGTCCACTCAGCTGGAGAGAGGACCTCGTATTCATAAGGTCTGAACTTCTCAACTGTCACAGAACAGTCACCTCGTCCGACCATCGCCGTCCATCCTCTGGTTCTGGACTCAGGTCTTGGCAGAATCTTGATCAGGGCGACCCAGACATCTCCTTCCATAGCCAGCTCTTTTGGAGGACTCCAAGGCGTTCCCAAACCAGCTGAGAGACATGGTCTCTCCAGCATGTCCTGGGTCTTTCCCGGCGTCTCCTCCCAGTCGGTTATGCCCGGAACACCTCCCTAGGGAGGTGACCAGGGTCCATCCTTACCAGACATCTGAACCGCCTCGTCTGGATCTCTCAGACGCTGCAGCAGCGGTTTTGATCCACTCCTCCAGACAGATCTTCTCCAGATCTTTCAGGTTTTGGGCCTGTCGCTGGGCAACCTTGAGTTTCAGCTCCCTCCAAAGATCTTCTATTGGGTTCAGGTCTGGAGACCGGCAAGGCCCCTCCAGGACCTTGAAATGCTTCTTACGGAGCCACTCCTCAGTTGCCCTGGCCGTGTTGTGGTCATTGTCGGCCACGACCCATCGAAGTGTTGCAACACAACCTTCCTTTTAGATGATAACTTTTACTAACTGGCTTCTTAATGTGCGTGAATGTTTTCTACAGAGCCCTGAGACAACTTGTTGGGACTTGGTGCTGTAGAAATAAACTGAATTTAAATTGTAGGTGGGAAAACTTGCAAAATCGGCTTATTTTCCCCACTGTATCCAGTTAAAAAACATATTGAGAAACATTTGCAGGACATTCTTGAGACATCTGCACAACAGAACTGTGACGTTTGACCCAAAAAGACCAGGACATTATGATCATTCGACCTGCAAACACGTCGTAGAAACAAAGTGAGACGGCAACTGAAGCACGTTTTCCTGCAGGTGTTGCACAAACATTAGTTGCCACCAGCTCTCAAACATTTGCAGCCAAGTGAGGAACTATAGCTGAAACCTTCTGGAGAATTTAACACAGATTTGGAGTTTGTTCAAATTTTGGACTCCATGGAAGTTTTTGTGTATTTGGGGACGCACCTATTATTCTACACCTCGGAAGTGAGTCTACATTTCCATCTCCGTTAATGTTGCCCGAACCACAATGTCTCCCCCACAAAAGTTATATCAAAACGACTGGCTCGGCCCCGTGATGTGTACTATTACTTTTATTGGCATTTCAAGTTACCATGGCGAAGTAATTTGCGAACAAAGACGCAATATTTCACCAACTCCAGGAACTAGTTGGTGACTGCCCACTTATTATTCTGAAAAGCGTATCTTTTTCAACTTTAATGTAGCCCAAACCGCAAAGTGGACCCCCACAAAAGTTATATCCATAGGACCGGCCCGGCTCCGAGATGTGTGCTTTTACTTTTATTGGCAATAGGCGTTACCATGGCGACATATTTTGCTAACGAAAATGACATTAGGAAATGAATAGGAGAAAACTTTTCAAAGAAACTGAGTAATGTTGGGAGCCATTTTGGTTCAACATGCATGGAAGGCACCTATTATTAATTAGTAAAAATAATTAACATAAATTATTAATTATTTGTTTTAATAATTACAAATAATAACATTAACAATTACTAATATTAATGCCTGAGATAATTATTAATATAATTATCAAATATATTAATAGTTTTTAATAATAGATTGACAATATATTAATAATTAATTATTAATATGTTGTATATTGTTATATATTATAATATATTAATAATTAATTAATAATAATAATGTAATAATAAATAGGCAGTCCCCGTCAAAGTTTCTCCAGGAACGTTCTAGTTTCTTGTAATATTTCTCTCAGTCTTTTCTTTCAGGTTTATATATTCATGTAGTTGTGATCAGATTCAGATGACGATAATTTATATAAACTTTCTGCTGGAACAACATTTTGGGGTTCTGTCAGACAGAGGAGGTCTTTGTGTTGGACGACAGAACCCGGCAGGTTCTGGGAGTGAAGAGTCTGAGTGTGAGCTGCAGAGGGCAGCCCATCATCACTCCTGAAACAAGACGGCCGCTCAGGTTCAGAACCAGGAAGCTGTCGCTTCCTTCCTGTGGACTCAGAACACCCAGCAGAACATTTACAGGATCTTATTGGACCTGTCCGGTTCCAGCTGGAGGTGTAGACCTGCTCAGCACGACGAGCGGAGACAGAGAAAAATGGATGAACAGCAACAAAACTCTCCCCTGAACAAACTAAAGAGAGTCTTTAAAAGACAACAATTAATGTTAAATGTTACAGAAAAACAAAGTCTAGTGGGAAAAAAATCTTATAAAACCCAGACAACACAGGTTCTGACCCAGAGCCAGAAGGTACAGGATTGGATCTGAAGGCAGCTGGGACCACGGGAACAGACTGAAGGTCTCTCTGCTGTTCAGACCCACCTTTAGTTCTCCATAGAACATCTAAAGTTCTGCTGTGACCCGCCCCGTGGTTCAGCTGGAGCCGCCACGTTTGAAGGAAGAAAAGTGATGAACTATCCCCGCAGTCAAGCACGGAGGTGGAAACATAACTTGGGTCAGATTTGAGTAGAAGGTCCATATGTAACCAAGAACCTTCTTCCCTCAGCCAGAACACTGAAGATGGGTCATGGATGGGTCTTTCTGCAGGAGAATGTCCCACCAAGATCCCAGAGAGGCCGAGCTGGTCACCAGTTCCTGCAGAACCAGTTCATGTCTTTTTCAATCATAAGAATGTTTTAAAGAATAAAACTAAGTCCTCACATCTTCTTGTCTTCTAAACGAAGCTCTTGTTTAGGAGTTTAACCAGAAGTAAATGTGTTTGGACCGGTTTCGTCTGACTGCGTCCACAACGAGACAAAGGTCGCCCGTCCCCTCGTCCTGCAGGGCAGACGTTTCTATTGTTGGACAGCAACTGGTCTGCACCTCGCTCTATTTTCAGACAGAAACACGAAGCGTCTCGTGACTGTCCAACTCATCAACTTATTGAATCACTGACTCACTGAATCACTAAATTAATGACTCACTGAATCAATGACTCACTGAATCAATAACTCACTGAATCAATGACTCACTGAATCACTGACTCACTGAATCAATGACTCCCTGAATCAATGACTCACTGAATTGATGACTCCCTGAATCAATGACTCACTGAATCAATGACTCCCTGAATCAATGACTCACTGAATTGATGACTCCCTGAATAAATGACTCCCTGAATCAATGACTCCCAGAATCAATAACTCACTGAATCAATGACTCACTGAATCAATGACTCACTGAATCACTGACTCAAACGTTGCAGGAAACTAAAGGCCCAGAGCTTTGTGATGGAATCACCCGCCGCCTGCCAAACTGAGGAAGAAGAGACCAAGTTGAAGATGACTTGGATGATTTGATGAGGTCTGATTCTGCTCAGAGTCCGTGTTAGGGATGACTTTCAGCTACTACCACACCTAAATGTGGCTCGATTTCTGTAACTATGACTGAGGGTTAGGCACTTCTGTTTGCTAAAGTCAGACAGCTCTTTAAGTTTCTGGAAAGGCCTCGATTGTTTCAGCAAGAAAACATGAAACTGCTCACTGCATCATCACAAGAGCACGAAGAGCCCACCTGCAGTCCAGACCCAACACACAAATCCTCCAACAACTGGTCTCCTAGGGTCCTCCAGAACCACCATCTGGTCTCCTCAGGTCCTCCAGAACCTCCGATTGGTCTCCTAAGGTCCTCCAGAACCTGCAACTGGTCTCTTCAGGTCCTCCAGAACCTCCAGCTCTGGTCCTGGACATTTACAATTTGTTGTTTAAGGAGAAGTTTCTCAGAGGAAACATGGAACTGGAACCAACAGATTCTAAATAATCTGATAACATTATTTAGCTTCAACACGTGAGATTTACTGTGAATCAAACTGGTTTGTGAGATCTTATTCTGGTTTTATTTACATAGTACGTGACGTCCAAACCTTTTATCAGAGTTGAGGTTTTATTAATGAGCTCACGTCTGAATTATCATTCAAACATTTTACCATAAAAATACAAACTAAAGGACGAGATTCTCACCTACAAAGTCTCACATTTTAACAATTTCAAAAAGCCCTTCAGTAAAAATTAGTCCAGATAAAGTAGAGAAGCAGGTGAAGGGCTTTTATTTTGAAGGTCAGTGCAGAGACAAGTGTGTTTCTGTTAATCTCAGAGTTTCTGCAGAGATTATTTCAGGGCTGAGAGAACTGAGACAAAGACTCAGCTGAGAGCTGGGTGACGTCAGAGGCTGCACATACACGCGCACACACACACACGCACACACCTAAAAGCTAACTAAAGATAGCAGCATAGATTAAAGCTAAAAAAGGATAAAAGGACAAGAATGTTTTTAAAGGAGCTGAAGAGATGTCTGTTTATTTCTATGGTGATAATAAATTAAATATTTTGAAAAGTATAAAAGCTACAAAAGACTAATTGGTCTTCAGCTGATTGCTCAGCAGTGGCACCTAGTTGTACGACTACTGTTGGACGAGGATGAGCTGAAAGGCCTGGTTCTCCTTTTATCTGCTGAAACCTCCTAACGCGACCCCCCTCACCTCCCATTAAAATTCTGGCTGGGGTCCAAACAGAGCCGAAGGCCCAATTAATGAGTTTGGTTCCCAGGGAAAGAATAACTGGACTTTATAGGTCAGCCGAACGTTCAAAAGCAGCCGAACTCGCCTTTCAGCACAAAAACATAAACGGTACCTCTCAGTGTTTACATCCGGACACGACAACGGTCAAGATGTGTAGAAACGTTTTTACCGAAGCTGGACAAGAAAACAAAGTCTGAACAAAAGAGTTTTAAATAAATCGATTTCAAACAGCCGAGGAAATCAAATCAAAATTATTGTTGATGAACAGTTTGAGTCGTAACGAGAGAAGCTGAACGCAGAGGTCGGACATTTGTTGAAGAAACTGAATGTTAAAAGCTAAAAGAAAAAGAAGCAGCAGCTAAAAGCTAACACCAGAAAAACATTAGGTAAAAGCTAAAGCTAGCAAAAAAGGGGGATAAAAGATATGAACTCAAACTCAAAAATGCATACAGCAAACGATAGCTAAAGGCTAAAATAGCTAAACATAAAACACTAAAATTAGTCAAACATCGGATAAAAGCCAAAGTTACCAAAAAAGGTCTAAAAGCTAAAATTTGATAGGTAAAAGCTAAAGTTAGTGCTAACTAAAAATTAAAATCAGCAAAACTTTAAGTAAAAGCTAACGTTAGGAAAAGGGTGATAAAAGATGATACACTAAAACTCAAAACTACATACAGCAAAAGATAGCTAAAGGCTAAAATAGCTAAGCTAAACCTAAAACACTAAAATTAGTGCAACATCATAAAAGCTAAAGTTACCCAAAATGGGTCTAAAGGGTAATGAGTTCACGTCAGGCTTGTTTCGCACTGAAGAGCCTCGAGCTCGGTTCTGATTAATAATGAATCGGTAATCGGACCTCAGGGGCCCGGCAGGATGGAAAGTTTTGTTCTTCGCTGGGCGAAACCGGGTCAGAGACGATCAGGTAAACAATGTGTCTTGGTCTAAACAAACTAAATGAAAGCCTCGTCAGACAATGTAAAAAAAAAAAAAAAAAGGTCTGAATCACTGAGCTAAAACAAATAAACAACAAAAAAAAGGAGCTAAAGTTCAGCTGCAAACTACTCCTACATCGTGTGTTTGGGAAAAAGTCAGCATGAACGATCGTTCAAAATAAAACTACAAATTCTTTCAAAGTTTCTGAAACAGCAAAAGTGTTTGGGTCTCCTGGGGTGGTTCTGTCTGGAGAACCAGGTTAGGGTCTCGAGTGGTACTCTGGCCTGAAAGGAGGGGGTCAGAGTTAGAGGTCTGAAGACCTTCATGAGGGAAAACCACAAAAAAAAAAACTGGTCTGGAACTGTGAAACCAGGCCTAGTGACTGAGCCTCAATGGACCTTCTCGATCTGCGGTGTGAGAAGTCAAGACCAGGTCAGGGGGTCTAGACCTGCTGATTCCTGGTGTTATGGTCTCGATGGAGGGGAACAAGCCAGAGTTCATGTAGGGGTCAAGCAATACAAACTAAGTACAGTTTGGCTCAGGAACCCAATTCCTGGAGAGGGTCTGGAGTTTCTCCTGTGAAGGTACACCACCAGTCACCTGAAGAGGGTTGACTGGGAGGAACATCCTCCCTCACAACCAACACCTGTTGGTGGGGGAGACTGCCAGACACACCTGGTAAACCCTTTAAAGAAGTGACCTTTAGGGGTCTGACACCTCCCATCTTCAGGAGGGTTCAATGGCCTCGCAGAACTCTGGTCTGAAGGTTGTTGGTGCCTGTGGCAGCAAGTCGAGGATCATGGAAACCAATCTCTGAAAGGTGACGTGCATTCCTTGAACGAGTGCTTGGTCTTAAACGCAACATTTATTGGTTTTCACTGCTTTGACCGGGTTATGTTTATATGAAGCACAACCCCCCCGGTAAAACGTAGAGATCTGAACTCTCATTTCAGGTAATGCTCATTTGATGAACATATGTTCCTCAACTGTATTGTTATACAAACAGTCTGACAATTTGGCAGGAATATTAATTCTTCCTGAACCAAATTCCAAAGAAAATTTATTCGGAGGCCGAGATGGGGCAGCCAATCTGGGACCAGAAAGTCATGGTTCGACTCCCAGCCATTCTCACATGTCGTGGTGTCTCTGTCTAATCCCTAATGGCTCCCTGGGTGCTTACACAGCTGCCCACTGCTCCATCTGGGTGGATCTCGTGTGTGATGGGTTAAATGCAGAGAACTAATTTCACCATTGTATGGGAACATACAATGATGACAATCTCAAACTTCCCTTCCCTGGTCATCATGCTGATGCTGGCTCCACCCCGACAGGTGACCATTTCCTGACATTTGGACCAGAAACCCTCACGGCAGTTTGAATCTTTTGAGTTTTGCAGCCCGGACTCAGATCCTGCTGAGCCTGAGAGCAACAACAACCCGAGACACTCGTGTCAGAGATTTGTCTTTCTCAGCCTCTAATCTGATCACGGATAATTTGCCATCTTCCTCCGGTGCTCCTTTAGTCTCACTGGGATTACAGTCTGAAACATCACAAATTATAATTTACAGAAACAACTAAAAAGTATATATATATTTAATTTCTATGAAGACAAACGACTCCAACCCAAATGATCCTTTAGAAAATTAAAATAAAATCTCAGCATCATTTAAACCCACTGACTCATTTCTCATCGTCTTTCCTAACTAGGCGGACCTCCCGCCTCTGATCGAGTCGTGTGCCGGGTTGACCCGTGCAGCTCTTCGCGTTGAGTCTTCCAGGGTTCAGGCTCGAGTGTTTGTTGGATTCCAGCTCAAGACTAAAAAAAATAAAAATCAAGCTGCTTAAGCAGCTCAGAGCTGCTATTCCAGGCCTCAGGCTTGTGGATTAGACCTCGGCTCCTGGTCCGTGGAGGTGAGCAGCTGAACGAGAACACTTCGTTTTAGATTCCTCTGAAACACGAGTCAGCTTCAAGGTGCCTGCGACGTCACATTTTTAGAAAAAACATGACTGAATCATTGGAAAGATAATACAACATATAGAAGGAAAAAAACACACCTTGCATAATTAATGGTTGTTGAGATATTCTCATGCACAGTAACAGGAAGTGATGTCAATAACAGGAAGTGATGTCAAAGGGGAATACCTGTGTGTGAACAGAGAGCCATGATGGCTACCAATACAGCTGAGAAGATTTGATGTTTCTTTAGGTTTAGAGCATCAGAAACAAACTCAGAGTTCAAATGTTTCAATAAACGACAACAACAAAGTTCCTCTTTGATGTCACTTCCTGTTTCACTTTGACTGCATCAAGTCCAGAAGAAAAAAAATGCAAGTTCTGTGTATAAATGGGTAAAATCAATCAATCATCAATCAATAAGATGTTTTCTTCCACTTTTTGTATTTGTAGGATCTGCATGTCAGGCACTTTAAAATTAAAGTTTCATTCTTCTGAAATTTAAGAACTGTTCGCTGAAGGTCAAAGGTATTCTGGAGGTCATCGTGTGAACGGAGACTAACGTTACAGAACCACAGTCTGGAGGTCCCATTGGGAACAAAATGTTCCCTAAAAGTAAAATTATAAAGGAACGACAGCCCTGGGGTTCCCTGAAGGCATCGCTCCCTAAACAATTGTGGAGAAAACACTGTTTAGGGAACCGTTGGCGAGCCGTCATTAAACGTCACCGACTGAAAGCTTTTAAAACCTTCAGACAATATTTTACTAAAAGACCAGGAACGGTGATCTGAGCCTTCAGAGAACACCAGAACCACTGCAAATCTTTCTGTAATGGCCGCCCGCAGATGTTTGCCACCATTTTTGTGCTTGCTGAGGTGGCTTAGCTGTGGCGGCCATCTTGAATTGTGCTGACACCTGAATTTTCCAATGATTAGAGAGCTCCACTAAATCCATTCAGTGGTTCATGAGATATTTTTCTGACAGACAAAGAAGACTTTTATCGCCCACCTGTGATTAAAAACAAAACAATCCTTTGGCTCCATGTTTTATTAGTAAAATTAGTCAATAAAACTATTAAATCAACAGACTGCAGCTGTGAAACAACAAAAATAAAGTTATTTTTACTTGTTTATTGTTTTGACTCACATCAAAGTGTCAAAAGGAAAAATAAACCCCACACTTCAGGGCAGTAAAGTGATTTTTATATAAAATTATAATAATTAAACTACTGTTGTCTGATTTTAACTCCTGCTTGATGCAAGCAGCGGTCCGGTAACAGGAAACTGAACCGGCTCTACAGTAACAGAAAACTGAAGCTCGGTTCTGTTTGACCCAAATATCAAATGACACCAGGAGGAGAACCTGCTCCACCTTCAGGTTCTGGGTTTGGTAGCGAAGGTGAGGTACCCTGTGTGACCCGGCATCTCTCTGGGTGGCGTGGTCGTCTTTATGGAGATGGAGGCGGGACTTAGAGTGGCAGTGGGAGGAGCCTCCTCTGTAGTGCGTGGCTCAGAGGGAGCGGAATGGTCTGGGCCGAAGTCGGGCAGAGGCAGGGAGATGGTTCGGACGTCGTGGACCCTCAGCAGGACCTCTAAGGTGCTGATCTCCTGGAAGCCGTGATCCGCCAGCGCCTCGCATGTCCTCTGGACCTGCTCGATGCACGGAGAGAAGGAGCAGAGCCGGCCTCCTGCGGGAGACGCAACACAAACAAACCAGACTGGCATAAGATTGCCCAGTGATTTATAAGATATTTTACTGACAGATAAATATTATTGATAACCCATTTTCCTTTGAAAGCTCAACCTCTGCAATTCGGAAAAAAAAAAAAAAAAAAAAACAAGATTAAGTTTTGTTTTTTCGAATCCGGAGCAGATCAGAGTCACACTGTCCTCTCCTCTGACCCCGCCTTCTGCATGTGCTGCCCCGCCTCTTGGAGTATTGCTCCGCCTCCTGCTGTAATCCTCTCAGGGTTTCTCTCAAGAGTCAAGGCCTGTAGGTGATATCTTGAGTGCATGAGACCATCAGGTGGTCTTCTGGTGGTCTACAAACTGCAGGCTGTGCTTTTAGATGCTGCCGTGTCAGATTATGTTTTTATCTGGTTGGGATTATTAGTCTTTAAGACTCAAAGAATAAACCTTCTACTCTTACAAGAGTAGAATCCCTGCAAAGATTTTCTGTTCTTGAAGTTCTGACGGACTTCAGTATCACCCTCTGCTGAAAGGTTTGTTTTTGCTTGTGTTTGTCTGTTAGTAAAATATCTTATGAGCAAAAGGATGGATTTTAACGAAACCCGTTTAAAGTTTTCATTTAATGTAAATACAAAAGTTTCGGAGCCAAGTGAGTCTGAGCATCTCCTCCATAGGAGACTTGATGCACTGCAAAGATCAGATTAATTAAAGATGGAGTCATTCAACTTTTAATCACGATACGATTCAATGAGTTTTGATTCAACACAATATACACCCAAAAAAAAAAAAAAAGTAATGATCCGATTCCAGTTATTGAGATTAATTATTTAGTATCTAATGAAAAATGGCTGCTCGTGAGCAGGTCTAGTTTGCAGAACAATTTTACATTTGCAATGATATTGCAATGAGATAATACAAGATTTCCTAATCACAAAGGCTGCAGTTTGACTGGTTACGTGACTTGTGAGTGAGCGGAGAGAAGCAGAGCAGGGAGCAGGAGAAGTGGTTGCACAGTGGCGTCAGGCTCGACAGAAACAGACACATCTGAAAGTTTGGTACCAAAGAGGGGCACGTCCATTGTTTGGAATTATTTTGGCTATAACAAAGAAGACTCTGTGCAATAACGTGTTGTGCGGAACCTGCCTTGTTGCTGACTCTCGAGGAAACAACACAAATCTTTATCAACACTAAAAAAAAAAAAAAAATCCATTTACGATAGTTGCATGGCTAGAATGCTACGACCAGTGCTTCAACTTTAAGTAAGTAAAGTACCAGCCTACAGGGATCACTGACCGAACTGTTCGAAGGTATTACTCCGTATGAACATAATTCAAAACAACACGTGGAAATAACTCGAGCAATAACCGAGTTCACAGCGAAAGACATGATGCCCATAGTGACCAAGCCTGGGTTTACGGCTTTGGTAAACACGATGGATGAGCAGTACAGAACGCCCTCGCGCACACATTTTAGCCAAGTTGCTATCCTGGAGCGACAAAAAAAATGCAGAGCAAAGTTGCAGCAGATCTGAAAACAGTGGAGTTTTTTTTTGCAACTGAAACAGATTTATTGCTTGTGTTCGTTGAAAAATACACGAGAAGAAGACACCGAAAAATAATCGCATATTAAATCGCAATACTGAGGTAAAAAAAAAATAAAATCGCAATTCGAATATTTTCCAAAATCGTTCAGCCCTACTCAGCAGGGAGAAGCAAAATTAATTTTTAACATCATAAAAACAATAAAAAACGTTTTTGTTCAGAAGCATCAGTTGATTCAGATTGAAGCACAGTTTCAAGGTTTGCTGCTGTTTACACCGGTGCTGCTGCAGTTCCCCTCCTGACCTGTAGGTGTCACTAAACAGTAAGTGCAGCTAGAAGAGCAAATGTAACTACACTTAAGTTTTCTGTCATTCAGAGGAGAAACAAACCTGCTGCCGACTTTTAATAAACGGGCGGATTAACGACTTGTAAAACCCTACTAGTCCCCCCAAAATGCCTATAGCGCCTGGAAAAATCTGAGCCAAACTAAATTTGATGCTGTGAAGTTTATTCAGCTGATTTCTTGTAGGTTCATCAGCAAAACAAGTGTGGAACACAAAAAAGGGTAAACGTCTTTTGTGGACCTGAAGGGGAGCAATAAACATTCTCATCTACTTCAGAGTGAACAAAGTCTTAAAGGACTCGTAAACGTCATCATGGCCGTGCACGTCCTCCGTCTCTGACCTTTGACCCCAGGAGCTGATCAGCGTTTTTGTTTTGACTCGGATCATAAAAAAAGTCACGTTCTGTCTTAACCAGAACAGTAAATCAGCCTCCAGGTTCCTTCAGAGCCTTGTTTGTTCTGTATCTTGGGGTTCTGAACACCCAAAGGTTCTGGAAGTGACGCAGCTTTAGGTTCTCCGAGGCGCGGCTGACGGGGAGTGGAGATAAAATCAGGAGGAATTCTGAGGAGGGCTTTGTGTCTGGCAGCCATTACATCAGACCGCAGCATATTTCAGATTGCAGCCGCTCCTCGGCTCCCTGAAACAAGCAGAACTTTATGGTGTTCTGGTAACCGGGTCGAACAGCCGCCGGGTTGATCATTACACAGAGCGGTTATTAAAATCATCTAATGTGAAACCAGAGGCAACACGAGCGGCGCTGAGCCACGTCGGCTTCGTGATACAATGTTATGTAACACAGACTGAGAGGAAGCGGGGAGGGGGGAGAGTTCCTCTCAGACTGTTGGGGGTGGGGGGTTCCCGCTCAGAGACCAGGACCGCAGCCAGAACATGAAGACCGGTACAGCTTGGAGGGAAAAAGTGTTTCTGCATCTGCAGAATAACTCACGGCAACTTGTCTTCCAGCCAGAGAGAAGCAATTTAAAAACATAAAAATAAAGTTTACAGAGAGCGTTTCCTGTTTATCTTTATTACGGTTGTTCTATTTTGTTTATTCATCAAAACGTTCAGCTCCATCAGGAACACAACGTTATGCCTTTTATATTTTTTGGATTACTTTATTTAAAGGCTTTCTCTGTAGAAACCTGTCTGTTTAAAATTTAAGATTTATTTAAAATCTTTTTTCTGAAATCTGCTTTGGCTTCTGTTTTTGGCTTCTTTGGCTACTTTTAACTATAATCTGGCCAACTTTTGCATTTAGCTCTTGCTTTGCTAATTTAGGTTTTTCAGCTAGTTTTTAGCTTTAACACTTCAGCTAACAACTCATTCTTCACAACAATCAGCTGTTATTCAGCACCCATGCTAGCTCTCCAGATCAATATATGTTTGGGCTGATTTTGTCTCGGTGGAGGCACAAATTTTTATTTTTGTGTTTAGATTTTGTCTGTTACTTTGAAAGAAATCTAAATTACCAGGAAACAGATCTCTTAAATAAAAGATAAACGTCGTCTTTCACTTCACGAGGCGACACAAAAACTGCATTGTGTCGCTCTGACCAGAGCAGCTTTCTGTCCTAAAGCTGCCTCAAAGACGGACACTCCACATCGACATCTATCCGGGTTCGTTTGGTCAACGCCGACATCTCTATGGACGTAGCTGATGTGATGTTGGAGCGGCGATGAGCTGCAGAGTCTGAGCAGTAAATTAATGTTTTTCCTTGTGAGCCACATTCAGCAGGTCTCTGCTCGCAGCCATACCCAGTATGGTCATGGGACTGCCTCTGCAGCAGCGAACTGCCAGCATACTATTTATCTGTGTGTGTGTGTGTGTGTGTGTGTGTGTGTGTGTGTGAAGGCCAACAGCTTATATAAAAGGAATATGTAGCTGTGGCACCATAAAAGGGAGTTGGTGGTGAGGAGGAGGAAGAGGAGGGTGAATTCTTCAGTGAACTGGGTCCGTGTTCAGAACCGTGCTGCGTTTATGTCCTGTAGGAAACTCTGAGAGCGAAACCAACAACTGAACCTTTGACTGAGTTTATTTCTTTAAACCGAGAGGGGAAAAAACAAAACCATTTGAAATATTTATAAATTCAGATGAAACAAGTTTTTACTTCTCCTGGAGGAGAAATTAAACTTTAATCAACTGAGGAAAACAGGAACTGAGACACATCATCCAACATTCAACCAACGTACATCCAACATACATCCAACTGACGTCCATCTATTCATTCAACAGTCATCTGTTTATCAATCCAGCCAACACTCATCCTTTTTAAGCTAAAATATAGGGATGCACGATATTGGATTTTTGGCCGATATCCGATACGTTAAAACTTATTTGGCTGATAACTGATACCAGTACTGATATTTTCCCCCTACACCTACTTACAGAGACTACACAGCCTTTTCTGCTGTGGAATTAAAATATGACATTACTCTGCATGGTCTTTGTCAGTTTGGCCTGCTACCACATGCAGATGCCAGAAAGGGGTCTGAAAATGATGTAACACTTAACTTGGATTATATTTAATGTCAAATTTATTCATGACATTTACTCTAACACAATGACAACACTTGAACAGTGCAAATTTGTAAATTCTCACAAATCTAAACTCAACATGTTCACAAGCGACAAGTGCATAAGTAGTAGTTCTGGTGTATTTTAACGGGTTGATAAACATCTACGTTTACCTACATTTGTAAACACTTGATTCAATAATTATTTTAGAGACATCTAACAAAATAAAGTCAGGTGCTCTGGATGGATTTAAAAAATTGTTGAAATTATTCGTGATACTAAATTTATTTCAATTCTATATAAACCTTTATTTTGACGGTGTGGCGGCTTGTTTTTTTATCATGGCGGTGCGTCACGATAAAATACACATAGAGGAGGTTTCTTAAATTAAAAATTAACTTAAAACAGAAGCCTTTTATATCGGTGAGTTTTTCTGATGGAATGGCCGCTGTCCGATATTTAACTTTATCGCTAATATCGTCTGATACCGATACCATGCCGATAATATCGTGCATCCCTATAAAATAAAAGTATTTTTTCAGCTGATTGTTTCGTTCTCCCCCCCTTTTTTAAAGCCAACCCTCATTTCTTTGTGAAGATGTTGAACTCGGAGCCTATCAGCAGTAGATGACCTGCAAGATGCGATGTCACCTCTGAGTAAACCGAGGACCTGCCCGGACACGCTGCAGGTCCCGGTTACCACAGAGACCCCGACACGCTTTCTGTTTCTCCACCTCGGTTTATTAGTTTCTCCTGTAACTGCGGACTGACACGGAGAGGAGGATGGCGGTTCTGGAGCAGAAAAGATACACCAGGGGGTGGTGGATAAATTTAAAACGTGCTCAGTCACAGTCCTGAGGTGGCAGGACGAATCACAGAAACACCCCATCAGGTGGTGGTGATTGTCTGCAGACACGTCCACCGTGAGTTCCTAAATATCACACATAAAAAAAAACAACTATGACTTCCCCTTTATAACTTTTGTGGTGGACATGTCCAACGTTCAGGGAAAAACTCTGACAGACATTGAGAGGGTGAACTACAGAACTCAGTGGAAGCAAACTGAAATAAATAAATCAGGCTTAGTTCAAGACTTCTGCAGTTTATTTCCTGCTCAGAATTTCTTCCCTGTTTTGTTGCTGGACTTGATGCGAAGCTCTAACGATCCTGCTCTGACTGGATCTCATCATGCTGAGATGTTTACAGACGCCTGCAGACAGATATGCTCGCTCAGCATCACTCGATGTGATCTAACAGCTCCAGAGGAGAGTTAAAGTGCATTAAGATGTTAAGTGCTGCTGTTACCAGGCCCCACTGGAGCTCAGGAACCAGAGATGGTCCTTATTTTTGTTTTTATACAAACCGACTTTGTGCAAAAAAACTAATGAAAACAGACATGAGTAGAAAGAAGGAGGGTTCTACAGGCCAACAGCTGACCATACTGATCAATCAAACGTGATTATAAAGTCTAAATTGTAAAGGACTGTACTTATGTCTTATCAAGACACTCAAAGCGCTTTACAACACAATCTGTGCCTCATGAACCCAGTCACACAGCACTCTACTACATCTATACAAAACTAATTGAACAAAACATTCTAAAGAGAATAATCAGTGTTTTATCACATTCATACACCAATGGGGCACACATCGGAGGCAATGAGGGGTTCAGTGTCTTGCCCAGGGACACTTTGGCATGTGACTGCTGGTGGATTTGAACCCCCAACTCTCGCATTGGAGGACGACTGCTCTAACCACTCAGCCACAGCCGCCCTAAAAAAGCAAACATTCATCTTTTTAGTTTTAGCTAAAATAAATGTTTTTTTCCAGCTGATTGTTTCGTCCTCACCCCCCCCCCCCCCCACCCCCCAACAAACATTACACCCCACGGCCGATGCTGCACAGACTCTGGACAGTCCAGGTGTAACGAAGCAGATGCTGATTGTATGAAATACAGAGAAACACAACCTGGCCCAGCTCGTCTGACCCTCTTACCGTGCTTCTTCAGAGCAGACTTGGCGTGTCCCACCGCGTCCCAGGGACTGGGGATGTCCAGGAAGACTGCGTCTGCCACCCCCGTCACCCCAAAGCCGTCCTTGCACACGTCCTGGTTCCTGACGGTGACCAGGTGGTCCACTCGATGCTCCTTGAACTCCTCGGCCACCTTCTGAGCCCGCTGCTCGTGAAACTCCACCGTGTGGAGGTGACCCGTGGGGGCGACGGTGCGCAGGATGGCGTGGGAGAGGGAGCCGCTGCCGGTACCTGGAAAACCAGGAGGGAGAAGAAGATACAGTCTGAGGGAAAACACGAGCTTCTGATCGCACAAAACAGGTCAAATAATATTTAAATATTTTATTATGTCTGGTTATATAAAACAGGGTGGTGTCAGGGTGGAGGTTAGATGAAAACTGAACTTCCTGTTTAAAATTGAAGGTAAACAACTCGTCCGTGATCATATTCAGACATCAGGTGTTCCACCTCAGAAAGGACAGATCTGTCTCGAGTCCAGCTCCGAACACACTGAAGTGGATGCTTCATTTCCACTTCCTGTTTATTCACACGCTGCCTGAGGATGGCAGGGAGAAGTCGCCCTCATCATGTGATTTACAGACAAAGGAGGGTGATGGAGAGTTAGAAGCAGTCCTCCACCCGTCCTCTTCCTGACATCGTGTCAGCAGCGTCTTTGTTAGGACGGCCACAAAGAGAGCAGTGTTCATCCGACAGCAGAACTTTCACAACCAAAAGTCTTTGGCTACTCCAATTATTTGAGGAAACTTTACTTTGAAGCAATAAAAAAACTAGGAAGCATCAACAATGATCTTAGGCCCAGGTGTAGCCACACACCAAAATGGAAGTTGGCACCTCACTTATTTTTGTAGTTATTCAGCTAACTAGATGAAGCAGACAGACGGATGAAGGATATTTCCAAGTCCCCTCCTCGCTTCACAAGGTGGGACAAAAAAATGTGGGACTACAGCAACACGTCTTTATTTCCAGGCTCCAAAAACCCACAAGAAAACAAAAATATATATCCCTTAATTTGAGGTCCGATAGAAAAATGGTCATTGTTCAGGTCTGAGCTGCTGCTTTGAATGTCAGGAGCTTGATGCAAAACATATCTTTTTAAAAATCCTGTTTGCATTAAAACACAGATTAGATTGGACTGTAAGGGGACAAAATGTCCAAATCTAAAGAAGACGACAAAGGGTTTGCAGTCAGACTCATGTCTTCAGCAGTTTCCAGGTTATAAAAACATAAACTTCTCAGATGAGTTTCAGTCTGAGCCGCACGTGAGAAGCAGCTGCTTGGAAACTGTTGGAAAGGGCCACAGAAGTCGTGACTTATTGTTTCCGAAGCTAACAGAACTGAGGACGGAGAGGAAAACGTTCAGCTGCTGTCCTCTGACCACAGAAATACATGGAACTCTTCTGTTCCTTCAAAAACACTTAAATCTGAGAGTTTGGTCTTTTTAAGCTATTTTTAGTTAGCATTCTGCTACTTGTTGTTTTAGCTAGCCTTTTGCTACATTTAGCTAATAGCTAACATTTGGCTGCTTTTAGTTATTCTTGGACAACTTTTAGATTTTAGCTACTGTTCTGCTCCTCTAAGATTGCTTGCTATTGTGTTACTTTCAGTTTCTAACTCGCCTATTGATACTTTTAGCAGGTCTTTTTCTGCGTTTAGCTAGCATTTCACAACTTTTAGTTTTGCAATCATGTTTGATAATCTTAGCTAGCCCTTTGCTACAATTAGCTTATAGCTAACCTTTTGCAATACTTAGCTATTACCTAACCTTTTTTGCTTTTGGATAGTGTTTTGCTACATTCAGCTTGTAGCTAAACTTTAGCTAGATTTAGCTTTTGCTGCTATTGCCTTTTAGCTATCCTTTAGCTACGTTTAGATTTTAGCAACTGTTTTGTTTCTTTTAGTTAGCCTTTTGATAATTTTAATTTTTACTATTCTTTTGCCAAATTCTATAGCCAAACTTTTGCAATATTTAGCTTTTAGCTAACTTTTACCCACTTTTGTAGCTAGCATCTTGCTCCTTTTAGTTGTTAGTTCGTCTGAATCCCTCCGTTCTGTGAGAACAAATAAAGGATATAACCTTGGTAACCTGCCGGTTCTGAACAGAGTTTTAGGCTTTGTCGAGCCAAAAAAAAGCCCGGCTGAGGTGAATGAGTGTGGAGTTTGTTGCTCCGGTCGTACCTGAGCTGTGTTTTACATAAAGTCCATTTAAAGCGCACACTAGCTGCTGGTTTTCACTCATCTGCACACTATGAAGGAACAACATCATTTTTACAGAGTAGCAGGCCCCTGTACAGGTGGTGCCGACTCCACACGATGATCTGGACTCCTGCTCGGTTTACTTCGGAAGCAAACAGTCGAACCAACAGCGCCTCCAAGTCCACCCCCCACCTCCTGTTTTATTTTCAGGAAAACACTCATGGTTCAGATTGGAGCTGCTGCTCGTGTCGCTTCCCTGATCTGGATGTTTGTCGGCTATGTGGGAATTTTACCTCCTCAGTGTGCAGCTGATACACGTGCGACCAAAGGCTCGATGCCACCACTACATTAGACCATTAGAACCGGGTCGGCATGACTACGTGACAACACATCTGTGTTTGTAAGAAGATCCCTTCTCCACAGAAAGTGATCGTTACCAACGTGAGACAAATGAAGCGATGATCGGCACCTCGGTGAGACATAAAAACACCTGGGTGTCATTCTTTCTCACTAACCTGCTAAATTGGAGACATTAAGTTATTTAACAATTATTAAACATGAAATTTCTGGCCATGATAAAGTGAGTTTTTTTTTTTTTTAAAGTAAACAATATCGTACCTGTCGTGGATAGCATTTTGATCAAGCTCAGTTTGAAGGAATGCAGTAATTCTAACAGAACTGATGACCCAACAGCTAGGTCAAACCTAAAACCGAATACCTTAAACATGCCAAGACAGTGCGCTGAGTCCAGAATCTGTGCTTTAAGCCCCGCCTACAATCATGGCATCACATGATTTTTTTTTTTTTAAATAAAGCATGAACTAACTGATTCCAGCTAAACTTGTCAGAAAACTAAATATTTGAACAAACAGCTAAATAAGAACTGCATGAATCATGTGAGTCGCACTTGAAAAATAAAATCTGTTCTTGTTTCTAGTCAGACAAACATCTTGTGTCTTTTTGTGCAGGGGGCGGGACTAAATCGTGTACTGGTACTGTTGTGGCTTCAGCTTCTGCGTTGCTGTCAGACATCTTGTTTTTATCAAATGGCGATGCAGAGTGCAGATTCTGGCTCCAAAATTACAACAAATCAGCGTCGGTTTATTTGTGTGCCAGCAGGGAGACCGTGTTGGTTCAACCACAGCCATCTTTAAAGAACTTTAGAGCAAATCATTTGAAGGCCATTTTATGAATTTAATCACATTGTTTACAAAAAAATATACGATTATTTGCAAGCACCAGTAGAATCAGAAGCTAGCTGTAGTACTTCCTGTGCAGGCCAGTGCCACTTCCTTCAGGAATTTTATATTTCTGCCAAAATAAAATAATAGCTGACTGCAGTGTAAACGTTTAAATAAGTAGTCACATAAACCGAGGTGAAATAACTGAGACAACAGTGATCCACTTTAGTATTAGCTGTGCTCAGACTAGCCTTTAGCTCATCAGTTCTGTCAAGCTCCAAACTGAGGTCAGAGCCATCTGCAACAGTTAAGATACTTTTTATAACTTTACCACAGAACCTCACTTCAGAATATGTTTTTTTTTATGTTTTCTTTGATTATCAGAGAAATGTGATCAGAGTTCATACAGTGCCAGCTGTGGCCGGTGCTGACCCAAACGGGTTCCAATTTAGAGCATTTGACTCGTCATGCATTTGTTCCTTTTACTTGCTTGACATCTTTACTTCAGGTTTTATGGGTTTTATGTTTTATTTGTATTAACAGCACTTTGGTTGGCCTTGTTGCTGTTTATCAAGTGTTTTATTAATAAAGTGCTATGGTAACAACTGACAGAAGATTTTATTTCATGACTTATTTTTAGTTCTCCACAGTGAAGCGTCCGTCTGGGTGAGGTTTGTCCTCTCATACAGTAATAACATGTTTTAAGGGTTTCAGAGTGTAATCTGTCATTTTACCCACAATAACAGGCTGTAACTGTAAATCAGTTACAGCCAGCAGTCAGCTGCTTTTAGCATGTTTTCCTGCTTCCATCAGAACCTAAGTTCAGTTTAACGTTTCATGGATATGTTGCTGAGGACGGCACCTCCACGCCTCAATCCTCCTCCTCCCAACAACATCTGAGCACAAACATCATATCAAATCTAATTTCTTCAACATTTTGCATCTTTTGTTGCCAACAGTTCCACCCTTCATGGATCCAAATGCCCAACTCTGGTTCCGAGCAGCTCTAGTTTCTCACAGACACACCTGACCCAAAGGTGGCAGCTCTCACCTGACTCGCAGACAACTGATCCGGGCTTCAGCTCCAGCATCATGGTGATGACAGAGATGTCTGTTGTGTACAGGATCTGTGTGCGGTGAGGCAGGCACACGGTCCAGAGTTCTGGCGTGGGGTGAAGCACCAGCACCCACCCGCCTTTGCTGCACGTGACCTTTGACCCGTAGCGCTGGCCGATGAGGTCCGAGGAGTGCCGGATGGCTCCATAGCGGGTCTGTGTCTGGCTGCCGTGCTGCACTTTGACGGGCATCACGGAGTTGTGGCCCATGTAAACGATGACGACGTCTCCGTCCTGGATGAGGTCCGAATATTCCACAAAACTCATGGTGGGCCGGGTCCGTCTGCAAGAACAGGAAGTGACCTTTACTCATGACAAAAATATATTTTAAAGACGTTATCACCATCATGACAATAACACAACCCACTAATGAGGAAGAAACTGCTGTTTACCCATATTTGTTTATTTGTTGCTGTTGAAGCAGAAACATCAAATTAAAACGTCCCCTCCAACAGCAGCCAAGCAAGATTCAAAATTAAATTCTAACATAATTTAAAACCATCAGACTGCCCCTTTAAGACTTTTATTTTCTTTGGCCATTATTTATATGTTATGGTTTTATCATTTTAAGTATGGAGTGAATGCTGAGTCAACAATTTGTTTTGTTTTCTTGTTTATTCTTTAAGCATTTGTAGACCAACTACTTCAGCTATTTTAGCCATTTAAGCATCAAAACATTCAGGTCATTCAGGACATTACAGCTACGACTTTTCATTTTGTAATTTTTATACAAATCTTTTAATTACAGTCTTTTTCATTTCTTTTTTTCATTTTGAACATACAAAACACAAGGAACAAAAACCCCTCCCACACTGGATCATTCATACATACATAAATGAATTACACAGGTACTGACATGTTTTCCACATACCAGTACAACGGAAATGGCTGCCAAGTGTCCCAAAATCTTTTAACAGGAACCATTCGGGGTATATCTTATTATTTCTAGATGAATATACTTCACTTCTCTTTTCCAATGTACAAATATTGGGGGATGTGGGTCCTTCCAGCTTTTATACATTTTGAACTATTTATCTGTAGTTTCTTCCATATAAATGCATAAAAAATTGTTCCAATCCTTTAAAAATGGTTTCTGTTGAAATGTGCTTCAGTATACTTGTTTTATTTAAGGCTTTTCGTTGCCGTTTGTCAACTAACCTTCAGCTACTGTTCAGCTGACTGTAGCTTTGAGCTTATTTTAGTTTTTAGCTATTGTTTGGCTAATTTTAGTTTTGTATTGATCATTTCAGCTTGTGTTCTTCTGATTGTTTTAACTTCATCACTTCAGTTTCAGGTACATCAGCAGTTATTTAGCTCTTAGCATTCACAACATTTTGCAGATGAAATATTTTTTTCTAATTTCAGTCACTTTTTCAATGAATTTTAATAATATATGTTTTCAGTATTTTTTAATTAAACGTTTTAATATTTCTTTTTTTATTCACTTGAATATTTTGAAGATAAGACAGTTATTTTGTGGTTTTGTTTTAAGCGTGATTTATAAATAAAGTTTTTTAAATTTGATTCCCTCCAGGTTCATCGTTGCCATAGTAACCACTGTAACTGTTTTAATTGGAAAACTGATACAGTTGTACTTTAAAAGATCAGATTCATCAAACCGAAAAGACGAACTGCAGTAGAAGGAAAAATGTCTCAATCTCAAGACATAAAGGAGCTGTAAGTGAAGTGATTTTATATCTTTATTGCTCGTCTTTTTAGGAAATATACACATGAATTTAAAGATTGCTGGCACTTTTTCCTGTTTACCGTTGAACGGTTTTAGGTTTAAATACTAAAATATATTTTATCACCTTAAGTTAAATAAGTCGGTCATTAATGTAAATGAAGAGAAACTCGAATCAAATATATGTTTTAGTAATTTAGTAATAAGTTTTAGTAACTGGTTAAAGTCAGTTAACCGTTATCCTGCCGAGAATAACGGGACAGAGAGACTTTTTTTTTTCTCAATCTTGAAATTAATTAGTGCTGCATCAAACCCGGAACCTACAGAGGTCACAGTGCAACAAGACTGCAAACATAAAGTGTGTTTAAATATGAAAGAACTGATTTTGAATGTTTTAACCATTTTGGTATGGCATGCTAAGTTGGATAGCTTGCGCAGAAGAACCGTTAAAAACGTTGGGGCAACTTTCTCGTCAAGTAGCTTAGCTAATTCCTGTAACTGTTGGCTAAAGATCATTTAAGAATCACAACGTTAAAAAAAAACTTTCAGAACTGTTTTCTCTTTAGGCTGTTCTATTAATTTTCAGGTAACGTGCGATTATATACAAACTAATGATTTAGTATGAATGAGTTGTTTTAACTCGATATGCTAACGTTAGCTTAGCTAGTTACGGTTATCACTGGCCCAACGGTCGTTTAGAACCTCAATAACCGTTAAAAACGTTTGCACAACTTTCTATTTACGTTGCCTGCCCAGATAAAGTCTGTAAAACAATTATTATTATTATTATATATATGAAAACAACTTTTTTGTTTGAGCTAGTAAATTGTCTGCTAGTGTTAGCAGAGCTAGCTTCTGTTGCTGACGGTTTATTTTGAGGCTCTAAAGAGCCGTTGAAAATGGACCTAGGTACTCTTTCAGTTGTTCAACAAATAAAAATAAAACAGTAAAGTAGTCTTCTTACATGAAAAAGTGCAGCGCATGTGGAAAGAAGTAAGAGCTAACCTCATTAGACGAACATGTGGAGTTGTTTTCAGCGGAAGTAGCGTCACAAAGACCGGAAGTTGAAGCGAATCACCCAACCCGCTGTGCGGATTTTCCGAAAAGCTGAGCTGGAGATTTTTAAAGCTTAAAATCTCATAAACATCAATGTATGTACTATTTGTATTTACATACGCAAACTATATTTAAGTTGTAAAATGTAAACAAATAATTGACATTCATAGTAAAAGGGGCATTTGTACAAACCTTTTGAAAATTTTACTTTAAATTTAAAAATACTCTCAGGAAAAAGGAACTAGTTGTATTTCTACTAGTTGCAGTTTTAATTTTTTTATCTACATTTTGATTAAAGTACCGGTGTAAGCCGCAGCGAGGCAGTCTGAGTCCACGTGTCCAATTGAATGAATGAACTAGAAATACCGACCAATAAGAACCGAGAAGTTCTGTTATAAACCCTTCTGAGCCCGAGACGCTCCTGACGGTGCTGCGGGTTTCTGAGCTCCTCACTCCGAACAACAGAACTCTGACAATAATTTCATCCCCAGGTCCGGAAACATCAGGTAGGAGCGATTCCACTGAACTTTGGGACATTGTTTAATGACTGGACGGTTTAGTGAATTGGGATCAGTTTGTTCGGTCTGTACAGGTTGTCCGTGTTAATTAAAGGCAGTTGGACTGTTGTCGCGTGTCTCTCCAGGAAACAGCCATGCCTTTTGGTAACACTCACAATCAGGTGAAGCTGAAGTTCTCCTCGGAGGAGGAATATCCCGACCTCAGTAAACACAACAATCATATGGCCAAGGTTCTGACCCAGGACCTGTACGACCGCCTGAGGAGCAAAGAAACCCCCAATGGATTTACTTTGGATGACGTCATCCAGACTGGGGTTGATAACCCAGGTAAATGAACTTCAACTTAAAAAAAATGATATATATATATATATATAAATCTTTTATATGTATATTTTTTAAGCTGACCTGCATGGGTTCTGTCTGAGTGAATTGGGTTCTGTTTGAGGGAGTGTGGTTCTGTTTGCACTGTGACCTCAGGAGAAACCCGGGCAGGATTTGCAGACACATGGAGAACTGATTCTTTGAAACTTCCTCCAAGTGGGCCTCTTTTCAGAACGTTATTGCGTAACCTCAGAGCAGATGCTTTAGATTAACGGTTACGCAATTTCTAAACGGCAGCTGTTGATAATCCAGAACTGTTCCCCCAGGTCCAACTGGTTTTTCTGTCCTGTTGGACTCCTTTAAATGTAATGTGTGTCCTGTGCCAAGCAGCCCTTCCTCATCCTGTAGACATTTGTGTTTTTAGCTCTGAGAAAATGGCCGCACTGACTGTGAAGAGGCGGTCAGCTGAGGAGGAGTATCCAGATCTGAGTCAGTGCCACAGCCTTATGGCCAAAGTTTTAACCCTGAGCATGTACGGGGCCCTGAGAGAGAGGGCCACACCCAATGGAGTCACCATAGATGATGTCATTCAGACAGGGGTTGACAATCCTGGTACAGTAACAGAACCCATCCTGAGACCCGTGAGGATGTAGGCCTGTGTGTGACCCTGTGGACCCTGTGTTCAGGTCACCCCTTCATCATGACTGTGGGCTGCGTTGCTGGAGATGAGGAGACCTACGAGGTCTTCAAAGACCTGCTGGACCCTGTGATTCAGGACCGGCATGGAGGATACAAACCCACAGACAAACACAAGACGGACCTGGAGGCCAGCAACCTGAAGGTACTGCAGCTCTGTCACCTACACCCCACCCAGGGTTCAGACTGGACCTGGTCTGGGCCTGCACTGAGTTATGTGTGTGTTTTCAGGGTGGAGATGACCTTGACCCCAACTATGTTCTGAGCTCCCGGGTCCGAACGGGTCGCAGTGTCCGCGGTTTCTGTCTGCCCCCCCACTGCAGCCGAGGAGAGCGAAGGGCTGTGGAGAAGCTCTCAATCGAAGGTAAAGACCCCCGGGGGTTCTGATGGGTTCCAAGCAGTAATCTGTAGTTCAGAGTGCCCCCTGGTGGCTTCATGAGGTTGGTGCAGGCCAACAGGTGTATGGTAAACTTCAGGTTCAACCCTAAAGCTAAAACACTTTGATCTTTAAAAATGTGCTTTTAAAATGTCATTAATTGAAACTTTGTGTTGAATTTAATGAATTTGGGCTCACGGGACCGACCCAGTTCAGAGTCGTTGATTTGTGACCTTTTTTTTTTGTTTCCGACTTTCTCTGAAGCCCTGGACGCTCTGACTGGAGACCTGAAGGGCAAATACTACGCTCTGAAGAACATGAGTGATGCTGAGCAGCAGCAGCTCATCGATGACCACTTCCTGTTTGACAAGCCCGTGTCTCCTCTGCTGCTGGCCTCAGGAATGGCCCGGGACTGGCCCGACGCCCGGGGGATCTGGTAAGACCCGAGCTTGATCCAGTCTCTGCTCGATGTTCCTCAGAGTCTAACAGCGTTTCCTTCAGGCACAATGACAACAAGACGTTCCTGGTGTGGGTGAACGAGGAGGACCACCTGAGGGTCATCTCCATGCAGAAAGGAGGGAACATGAAGGAGGTGTTCACCCGGTTCTGTACCGGACTCTCCAAGGTGGGGCAGGAGGGTAAACCCCCCCTCAGCTGGTTTTTAAAACGACTCTGAGCCCGTGTCAAAACTGAACCTCCTGTTGTGTTCAGATCGAGAGCCTGTTCAAGGAGCGGAGCCACGCCTTCATGTGGAACGAGCACCTGGGTTACATCCTCACCTGTCCGTCCAACCTGGGGACCGGCCTGCGCGCAGGCGTGCATGTGAAGCTGCCCAACATGAGCAAACACGCAAAGTTTGAGGAGATCCTCAAGAGACTGAGGCTCCAGAAACGTGGAACTGGTGAGCAGAGCTGCGTTACATCAAATGTAAAAAGCTTTCACTTCCTGCGTTCAGCGTGTCACCTGAGCGTTCATCTCTCCATCAGGTGGCGTGGACACGGCTGCAGTGGGTGGAGTCTTTGACATCTCCAATGCTGACAGGCTGGGCTTCTCTGAGGTGGAGCTGGTGCAGATGGTGGTGGATGGAGTCAAGCTGCTGGTGGACATGGAGAAGAAGCTGGAGAAGGGTCAGTCCATCGATGACCTGATCCCAGCCCAGAAGTAGCCCCGCCCCCTCTTCCCCTGACTGTCCGCTCTGTGTTGCTGGTTATTGTGTATTTAAGTTGAAAACATTCCTGTGAAGGTGTGAGGAAATAAAGTTCATGTTGAAACTCGTGATAATTTCTCTGAAGTTCAAACATCAGACCAGAACTGGGTCAGAAGGAAGATGACTGCTGAAACCAGATGTTTACATATGTCTCAATAAATCAGTCGAGGTTCAGGTCCATTAAATGAATCTTCAAACTCAGTCAGGTCAAACGTTCAGTTTCCTTACACAAACGTGTGCTGGACTTGTCCCGCTCCCCCTGACATTTGGAAGGAAACAGAGGACCATCTTAACTGAAGCACAGGTGGCAGCATCATAATTTGGGGGTGTTTCTCTGCAGGTGGGGGTGAGCTGGTGGCATCAGGACAAACTGAAGACTGCCAGAAAGTTAAAGTTTGGACACATGTCTTCAGGTGGACAATGCCCCTCAGCGTACAAATTAGAGGCTGAAGAACAGAGCTGATGTTCTGGAGCAGACATCACATTTGTGGGCAGAACTGAAAAATGTGAGCGATGTCCATAAACCGGACTCCAGTCCAGCAGTTCTGGTCAGTTCAGTTTGAGTCTCATGGGACCTCAGGACATGTCTCAAAACTAGACAGTTTCTTTGAGAGGAACGTTTTCGTTCTCAGTCCATGTTGGTCCAGGACTCGCTGTGGACTGACCTCTTCACAACATCAGCAGTTCTGGTGTTTCATTTCACACTAGAACCTGTTTCCTGTCTGTCAAATGTTCTCATTGTAGAACCTTCAGACATCTGGAAAGTTCTGGAGGTGGACTCTTCCAGACGACTTGGAAACTGTGTGATTCCAGTTAACAGCTGTGACATCATCAGGGCTTCCCAAAACCACTGAAATGCAGGTAAACTGGGTGTATGTAAACTTGTGACTAAAGAAATAAAATTAACGTGACACCAAAATAATTTGGTCTTTTTAAAAGAAAACGCTGTAAAAGAGTCGGGCAACAAACGGTTTAAACCATTAATCTGCAATGACCACACAGAACCTTCGAGTCGACAGACACTTTAATTGCGACACGAGTGACCTTTAGACCATGTGGGCGTTACAGACTCTCCATTTCTAATTGTTAACAAAATACAAAAAGAAAAAAAAAACGATCTGTGACGTCATTGTTTTAAAGATACATTATTTACACAAAACCAAAAGTTACGTCGTCTCCTCCAGAAAATAAAAAGGTGAAATAAATAAGACCAGAAATGTTTTGTGTCCACATTCGTCGTCCGGGCTTCCTGTCACACTGAGACGTTAGTCATTATTGCTAAAAGCTTTGATCTACATCAGAACATTCAATACAGACTCTGGTTTGTTATAAAAACTGCTACTCAGATGATTGTACAGCTTAAATACCTCTCCGTGGATTTATTTGGACACAGATCGTTTTCTTCATAGTTTTAACTCGTTGGCGATTTTGGAAGCAATGTTTTTGAAAGCGATGGACGACCCGGATATCCGTTTGAAGCGGACGCCGTTGAGCGAGAGGCGGGGCAGCTTGCAAACCTCCATCTCCCACTGGACCAGGTTCTCAGCCCGCCCGTCTCCGTGGACGCAGAGCAGCAGGAAGCTCTCCTGCTGCTCGTAGTCGCAGCTGTTGGCGTCCAGGACCTTACGGATCTCCCGCATGATGTCGCCGGGCTCCATGGAGCTGGTGGTTCTCATACTCCAAGTGAATCGGAGGGAGCGGGGCTTACCGTCTTTACTTTCCCCTTTTTGATCCCCAGGTACATGGCGACTGTCAGGAGACAAAACAGGACACGGTTCAGCTCTGATGGCTCCTGTTTGATCAAAATCTGGTTGGTCTGGTTTAGGCCCCGCCCACACCACTCTGGGCACTTAAAAATCAGATTTAATAATTATTTATTAATAATAATTATATTATCATTACTTTAGCTGAAAGTGCAATAACCCTTCTAAAGTCAATTCAATTCAAGATGGCCGCCACAGCTAATAGACCTTAGCCAAA
Organism: Nematolebias whitei; assembly: GCF_014905685.2. Classification (NCBI taxonomy): domain Eukaryota; kingdom Metazoa; phylum Chordata; class Actinopteri; order Cyprinodontiformes; family Rivulidae; genus Nematolebias; species Nematolebias whitei. The sequence goes on along the minus strand of NC_056518.1, from coordinate 29,788,684 downwards.
GCTAAAATGGCAGCTCCATCATCCCAAACCCAATCTGAGCACCGATGGCTCCGTCCCTGAAAGATGATAAAAACAACGGCTCCGTTTGTCTCCTTTACGTGTCAAAGTGAATTTTCAGGAAGGCTGACGCTGCTCGGTGGTGAAGTGGGCGCCGTTGCCACTGGGTGTGCAGCCCAAGTCCTCCAGCCGCTCCGTCCAAAACAAATTTAACTTACAGAGAGGTGTAAACAGGGTCAGAACACAAAACCAACCGTTTCAATGAAAAACAGCAGCTGAAGTCACTTTTAGTGTGTTAGTCAAAGAACAAACAAGACACAAAAAAACTAAATGTATTGCATGTATAATAATTTGTTCAGTTTTATATTTTTTAAATTTTATAAACAAATCTGTTGAAGTGTAAAGTGCTTTAAATCGGATCACATTTTGTATTTAAGTTCATTTTTCTACATTTCGTCTTCAGCGTCGAGCCGAGTCTCATTTAGAAAAACCCAGAATATCAAGTTAATGCTACATTTACTTTTTAAAATAAACATTAAAACATTAAACGTTTCACATCTTAACGTCTGCCGGTGTTTTTATGTCCGTCTTATTTGTCGTCTGTTCAAATAAAGCTTTAAATTAGACGTTTGTTTGTTTGTTTACAAGCAGAGATAAACAACTGGTTGGATCTCTAAAAGCAGCCGTCTCGATGAGGAACCAGAACTGGAGTCGTTTTAAAACTTTTAAATCCTCTTTGGAGGAGAGTCTGTTTGGAAAAACAGATTTCATTGATGCGGTCCGAATGGGTCCAGATTCGATGAGTTCTAAATTTTAAAACGGTTAAAAACTGAATAAAAAAGTTTTACATTATTTCTGTTTATCTGGGCTGAGGATGCTGTCGCCCCCTGGTGGTGCGTTGTGGATATTTAGCTGCTTTTCATACAAATCTTTTAAATCTTTTAATAAACAGAGCTTTGAGTTATCGTAAAGTAAACAGAACCTTCTGTAATTAGTCCGGACCGGGTTTGACCTTCAGAACCGTTTTTCTGGGACTTTCTGGGTTTTTCGCGGATCAGAAACAGTCGTTTGGTGTTCAGTGTTTGTGCTGAAGTCACGGCGGAGTTCAAGTTTTCAGGCTGTGGACAGGAACAGACATGCCATGCTTACGGAGCAGCACACGAGTGCAGAGCCATGCAGCCGAAACGACGAGACAAGAAGCCGAATATCAGCTGAAGCTTCAAACATCATCCACCCAACATCTGGCAGACAGACAGGCTCCTGTCTGCTGTAGACAACTACATCCTGGTACATGTGGGGAGGGGAGACACATTGGAGGCAGAGGGAGGGGGCAGGTAAGCTCACCTTGAGCCCTCAGGTCTCCCGTTTCTCTCAAACTCGGTGGAGACTCTGAGGAGACGACGAGACGGGGAGGCGATGGGGGAACAGAAAAAAAACAGAAACATCGTGTTTTGTGCTCGACAGAAATCCTTTCAGATCAACTCCAATGAAGGAAAAGAAAAAGTGATGAAGGACAGCGTGAGCTGCCCCCGACAAGTCATGAGACACGATGGAGGTCTGGACCCGAACAGAAACAGAAGCAGCAGCGGTTCGACCCAAAACCACAGCAAAAAGAACAAAAACTGCACAGAGCTGAGGCTGAAGCGCTCAGCTCGCTCTGAACGTGAAGACAGACGTTAATTAATCACAAAGAAAAGAAAAACACAGACTTGGACAGAAAAATCCCCCCCCCCCCCCCCCCAGAGAATCCATGAATTTATCAGATCTGTCCCTGATGATTGATCTCTGTGTGCAGAGATCTGTCAGCTGCTGAGCTCAGACACCAAACCTCGGCCAAACTGTTCCCGTGACAACGAGATTAAAACCGCCCCCCGTACCAACGAGACGCCGAAAAAACCTCAACCACAATTCAGAGGATAAAACAGCAAAATCAGGAGTTCAACCACTGCGCCGAGAAAAAGACTCATCTGACGTGGAGCTCTGCGGAAAGGTTATGAACAGGCAATATCTTACCTGCTGTAGATAGTTCCTTAAACCGCCTCAGTTTGGAGAAACCGTTTTATTCTGATAAAACTGATGAGCTAGTCTGAACGCAGATAAAACTGTGTTTCTTTGGACTAAATACTTGGGGACACAGGACTGCAACAAAATAAAAAGTAAAAATATTTGAAATCTCACTGAATTGGTACTTACATGTTTTTGTTAGTAAATAACCGTAAATAAACAGAACTATTCCTGCAAATGAAGTTTGAAGTATTTTTGGTTGCAATATAATCACAAAACTTTTTAATTTTGTCTCAGACTGTTCTCATTTAATTTCTTAGTTTTGTCTCCAAACCCTTCCGAAGTCGTCTCGCACGTTCCGACTCGCGGGAGCTAAACTGTTGTCTCACAAACTTATAAACCTGTTCAATAAGGCAGCGATGCGAGGGCGAAGCCTGTGACTCACCTGAGGAAACAAACGTTGCCAAACGAACACCATTTGACCTTTAACGGTCACACCAGGACGCAAAAACAGCAACAGTAGCAGCTAGCTGTAGCTCTTCTGGGGACTCTTCCTGTAGGACCTTCATCATCAAGAAAAATTAAGTGAGGTTTGAAGAGCAGAGTGGATTTTAGACGACAGAGGTCCACTTCGGTCTTAGCTGCATTCAGACTAGCCACAGTTTTATTACACGTTTTATTTTATTATATATGCAATTAACATAATTTTCACACTAACCTCTTCAGAATTACCAGAATATTAATTTAGAAGCCAAGTTTATCTCGATTTGTGAAATGAAAAAATGTGTTTGGATTATTCACAGATATTCATTAATAAGAACTATAATAGAGTAGTCCCTCGTTACTTCGAGGTTAGTTTTTCGTGGACTCGCTCTATCGTGGTTTTTCAAAGTAAGATTAGACATGACACACAATTGGCTGAATGACGGATGAGCCGCACGATCGGCATGGATTTTTAATGTAAAATAAATTATTTTAAATAATTTGGCACCTGTGTGCAGCCCACAGCTGTGGGATAACTTCCTCCTGTAGCTGGTCTCCATGCAGAGTGGAGAAGTGGGCGTGGCCAAGAGTGCATCCAGAGGCAGAGAGTTGAAATCATGACATGCTGTGCTCTTTTAGAGCGTTTAGAAACATTGTTTAGAATATTGCAAGAGTGTGGGAAGGGTTTAAAATGCCTTTATATAAATGTATGAATATTAAAATAAACTACTACTTACTACTTGTACTACTATTTCTACTTCACGGTTTTTCACTTATTGCGGGTCTTCAGGGTATGGATCCCCGCAATAAACGAAGGACTACTGTAATAATAATTAAATGAAAACTACATAAATGTCAGAAAATTATTTTTTCTCTGTTTTTGTTTGTGAAATAAAGAAAAACAACTGTGAACCTTTCTTGCTTCCTGGTAAACGCACAAATCCTCAGGTGATAAAGAACAACGTCCTGAAATGTTCAGGTGGAACCAGCAGCTCCAGTTCACAGACCAGTCTTCAGGGGGTGTCCCACAGGGCTGTGACTCGGTGTTCTCATTTTTCTCGCTCCAGTCTCAGAGGAGCACAGCCTCGTTGTTTGAATTTTTAACGTGCTACAAATATTTGTGCAACAAAGCTTCTCTGACGACCGTCACTAAGTCCTCCAACCTGTCTTCATCACCAACGTGTCCTCCAGCAGTGGACACCCAATAACGCTCATTTGTGTAAATCTCAGGATGAACTCGTTGAACACGGCGCTGACTTTAGGTACAAAGAGCAGATTACTGCTCAATGCCTCGTTCTACTCTGGTTCAGTTTTCTGAGTTCAACTCTTTGGTCTTGGTTCTGACTCCGCTCTGCGTCGGATCGCTGCTCGCCAACACTCGGTTTAGTCAGACTGCAGAAAAAACGTCACGTTCCAGTCGCCAGCTGGTCTCCAACACGCTGCAGCCTGGCGAGATACCACCTTCATGAGGTCAAACGGTGCAGAAGAGTAAAATCAAGTGCAATTATTTAATTATCTTCCCATGAACCATTTAATTCTGTAAATGACAGAAATATTTGATGACTTACTGATCGCAACTACTTCATTTATTTATTTTTTAAATTTCCTGGATAAAGCTTTTTCTCTTTAAACCTACCTAATAAATCTGAGAAGAACCCATGTTCTCTCTCAGTCAAACATCATCAGGAAACCTCTTGCTCCACTGACGGGACAGGCGGGTCGAGACAAGCTCCCATCATGCACTGCAGCCAGCGGGACAGAGAAACAGGACGGGTGGAGGACAAACCCAAAGAGTCGACAACAAGAGCGGACAGACGGGACCGACAGCAGGTCCTGGATCAGCCAGAGGCTGTGGAGGTCACATGACCGAGGGGTGCGGCGGAAAACCTTTTATTTATTTTGTCTTCAAAAGAAGAAACTGAGGGATTCAACAGCCCTTACTCTAGATCTTCATCGTCCTACAACTCTCTACATCTTCTGCTTGTGAATCTGAAAAAAAGAAACGGGAATCTGAGGAAAAAGCAAAACTCTCAGGACAAAAGACGAGAAAAGAAAGAGAGAGGGACAGAATATTCAATGAATGACGTGAAATAATAAAAAAATTAAAAAAGAAGCAGACCATGGAGGGATGGAGAGAAGGAAGGAGAGGCTGACAGGAGCCGAAGGGCAGAGGACTTACTAAGGGTCTTTCCTCCCTGGGTGGAGGGGACGGCCGGCCCAGTTTTGGCCGCCTGCCGCTTGGATGGGTCAATACTGACCCTGGGCAGAGAGGAAGAGCAGCAAAAGGTCAAAGGTTAAAGACACAAAAAGGACAAGAAGACAAAAACACAAAAGCTGTAAAGAGAGGAGGAGGAGGAGGTGAAAGGGGAGGAGGCGACACAACCTAAATCATCCTGAGGAGGAAATAAAAACAACCAGAACTCACTGATCACGTCCCGGGATGTGAAGACACGTACGGAGAGCCGGAGCTGACAAAATTTAGTAAAAGGTCACCAGAAGAGTTAAAACAGCAGAACCAAAAGTCCAGTTTAAACCTTTTACTACATTTTTTCACCTTGGAGGCTCCACAGATAAAACAGAAGGAAGTGAGGAAGAGGTGGAACCAGAACGGATCCACAAAGATTCAGGTCATGATGAAGATGATGATGGATGAAGATGGAGGTCTTCAAATCAGCCACAAGAGGGAGCCGCGGACCTGGAGACGGCTCAAAAAGCTCAGCTCAACACAAAAACTGAGCCAAAGCTCAACTGGACCGGACCCTCACATCCTGTACCTGAGCTCTGTGGGAGGGGTTTAACTTCACTTTATCAGCTACTTAAAATAAAAGCAAGGTTTGTTTTTGATAAAGCAACAGCAGGTCGACGTGGAAACACGTCTGCAGAACAGAACCAACACAGAATACAACTTTTAACTTCCTTCTTAGTGACTGCACATACTGAGAGTAAGAAACAGAAGGAATTCCTGCAGAAACTTCAAATTATTTAATCTGAAACAGACGTTTTATGTCGATGAAAAATTATATAATATTCCAGGTAGAAAAATCTAAAAAAAGTTAAATCAGGTCCTCTGGGCGGGTTCAAAAAACAAAAAAATTGTAGAAACGTTTCGTCTTTATCTGAACATTTCTACAATTGTTTGTTTTTTGAACCCGTCCAGAGGACCTGACTTAACTTTTGGATATCTCCAAGACATTTCCAAACCTCCACTGCTATGTTATCAGGTCCTACTGCCTTCCATTCTTCATTCTTTTCAGAGCTATCTGAACTTCACCCTCACTAATCTTTCCCACTTCCTGGTCTACAGTTTCTCTGACCTCTATTCTTCTTTTTCTTTCATTCTCTCCATTCATTAGCTCCTCAAAGTACTCCTTCCATCTTCCCGTCACGTTCTCCTCACTTGTTAGAATATTACCAGTCCTATATTTCACAAGCCTAACCTGCTGCACATCCTTTCCAGGCTGATCCCTCTGTTTCACCAATCAGTACAAGTCCTTCTCACCCTCTTAATGTCCAACCTCCCACACAACTCATCGTACGCCCTCTGCTTTACCTTAGTCACCTCCCTCTTTGCTCCACATCCCATCTCCTTAAATTCCTGTCTCCTCTCTTCAGTCCTCTTACAGTCATATTTCTTCTTGGCTAACCTCTTTTTTTTTAATGGTTTCCTGCACTTCACTATTATTCTCCATCCAGATGACACACCAAGTACCTTCCTGTTTCTCTGCTGCAGAAACTTGCAGGAAGTGCTACAAATAACTGCTGATGCCGTTTCCACTTGTAAGTTTAATGTGCAGTCTTTAAGGAGGTCATCCAAAGAGCTATCTACAACAGGTAAAGTATTGACTGTTCAAAACGTCGAGACAATCCCTTAAAAATGGGATTATTCATGTGTTAGGCATCAGCTGTTCTCCGCAGTGACCCTCCACCTCCCTCCTTCAGTGCCTCATAAGACGACAGAATCTGACTGAAAACGAGCAGAAAGCGTCTCGTTAACACAAACATCAGGTCAGAACTCCTCTGAGTTCCATCTGCCACCTGGAAACTACAGAAAAACTACAGGAACAATCACAAAAAACAGAAAATTACAAGATTTACCACTTGAGGAGGGTGACTCAACGCCTTTGTTTGAAGGAAAATTTGTCTATGTTTTAAATTAAACTTAAAATTTAGTTTAAAAACTGTCAAATTACTAAATGAATCCAAACAATTCTCTGCCAGGAAACCAAACTAAAGACGTTCTTCTACACGGAAGCACAGTTTACCCAAAATAATCTTTTAAATTGTTGTTTTTATAAATATCCTCGTAAACACGGCACCGTTTCCAGAAACATCTTCGTCCACATTGAGACAGACGTCGACCCGAACTGCCGAGGCAGTCGAAGGTCAGGATACGACAGTTTTTTTTTTTTTTTTAAACGTGGGGTTTTAAGGAATGGAACCAGTTTTCTGAAGTTGCTATTTAAGAGCTCCTAAAACATCGTCCCCATGTGGACGGCACCAAAGACGTTTTGAGTTCTGGTCATGTTTAAAACCAGAACTTGTTGACGGTTCCTCGTTCAGTTCTCGTCTGAATAAACTTCACGTGAAGCTGAATTGCACCAGCTGCTGGAAGTTTAAGTCACTAAAAACGTTTATTTCCTGCTGTCATGGCATGTAAAACTTGCACGGAGAGAAACATGTTAGAAACATGTTAAAATGACCCGATATGTTGTTAAATACAAAAATAAACTGATAATGAGGCCAATTCAGTAGCTTTAAAGAAAACGGTTGATTAATTTAATCTTAATATCTCTGATTAACGCGACTCTGAAAGCTAATTTAAACTCGTCGCTGCAGTTTCCTGTACTGAAACTAAACATTTAACAAAAACCAGCTCCAAATGAAGACGGCTTCACGTTTCATTGTGAGGAAAGTTGTGGAGTTAGAAGCTGAAGACAGAGTTCAGTTGTTACAGATCTGAGGTGAAAAACCCAAACCACAGCTGATGTTAGGCATGCCATGAGATCGATTAGTGCCGAGCTGCCGGTCCATCGAGCGACCGATCGACTGATCGATCGGCCGTCACTCGGACCCACCAGAACCACACTGGGAGCGTCTACACACACAAGAACACAACATCTGATCTAAAGAGATGCTCCAACTTCACTTTGATGAACATGAAGCTCTAACCAGAACACAGCCAGCTTAGTTTGGACCCATTCAGCCAGGTTGATGACCTGATACGATCAGTCAGAACCTGGGAGGTTTACAGGATCTTGACGAGGTCTTTAGGAACTCCCTGAGCTCTGGTAGCTGACTGGGTTGTGACGGTTGGAGACTAGGTGGCTTCAAAATGTCTCCAAACGTTCACGTGGGTCACGGAGGCCCGTGGTTCTGTCGCTTGATGTTAAACGGGTCTAAAAAGCGCACCGATGGTAAATAATTTAAAAACTGGTCCAAACCGGTCTGTCTTCAGTTCTGAAGTGTTCTCCAGCAGATGGAGTCATAAATGTGGGCCGGCTGCTGAGGAGGGTCAAGGTGAGCACGATGTGGACCGAGGTGGCCGACGAAGTAACGTGCACGGCCTTGAATGGAGTTTAGCGAGTCGTGCAAACAAAAACAGGCCGTGAATTTAAAGCCTGCTCGTTCAAAACACGACTCACTCAGCGTTCCGTCAGACGGTCGCTGATCATGTTCTCACACCAAATCCAAATCATAAATCCAGTTCAAACAGGTTTTTATCTGGCTGCAGCTCCACGTTTAACATATTGACTCCACTTTTAGGGAAAAAAAGCCAATTAATCCAGCACGGATTCCCTAACGTCTGTCATTAATCAGATTATAATCTGTGTGTGTAGATGCGCCCAGACCTGCCAAGCTAGTGTTAGTTCAGAGCAGCAGCAGCCCCGTTCATCTGCAGAGTCTCAGAAGAATCGTTCTTGTTACGCTTTAGTTTTTCAGTGCATAGGTCCTACCTTTTGGTAAACCTGAATGACATGTTTCTACAACAAAACCAGACAAAGAGACAGTGAAAAATGGTGACAGAGCAAAGACAGGTGGGGCGTCTGAATGGATGAATGTAAAGGCGCTGATGGGAACATTCGGCTGTAAAAATGGAGAATCAGTTTTTCTGTTTTGTTTCAGCTCCTCAGCTGAGGTCAGTCACTGCCCGGCTGCTTCTCCAGAGTTCTGACCCGTCGGGCTTGATCATCATCAGACTCTGACTGCGCTGTCTGCTCCATCAGAGCAACCCCTCAGCTTAATCCTGGAAAGCAGCTATTGGCTGCCCCAGAAGTCGCTTGATGACGTCATCGCCTAATTTGCATATTTGGACATTTCATTGAAATTGTGATTTAAGCTGTTGGAGATAAAAATAAATGCTGGAGGGACACAAAGAGAGTTAAAACACTAATTATATTTAGACCTACAAAATCATTTCATGACTTTAATGCTTTTGCTTTCATTACATAAATAAATGTTTCATAAATTTGGTCCCGTATTGTTTAACGTTCCAATATCAAATTTTATAATTAAATTTGTTTTCAGGGACTACAGATTAGCTAGAAAGCTATAATCTGGGACAACTCAATTAGTTTAACTTTTTTTGTACACAGTCCCTGACAGACGTAAAAAGAAAGAAAACACTAAATATAACGACAAACGAAGTTAGCAACACTGAGCAGAAATAAACAGAATTTGTAACAATTAAAATCTTCTCTTTGATCATAAAACGTTCTTGTTTGTCTTTTTCATACAAACAAATTTGCTTTAGCACAAAGGAAAAGGAGCTCTTTATGGTTTTCATCTGAGAACATTTGTCAGTTCAGAAAAGTTCATTTAAAGTCTGATCTTCAGAAGGGTTTGTGTCCTCTAAGAGGCGACCGGGCAGTGACAGATTATACAGATTACAAATTAAATCCCATTCAGCGGGACACTGAGGTGACCCCCACTCTTTTTAATGAATCAGTCGGGCTCTAAAGGCACGAAGCTCCCAGGAAATCAAAACAAAACGAGTTTGGAGTCCGTCCTCTTTCCTTCTCAGCCGAAACGTTAAAATAAATTAAATTCTCTGTGAAGGAGCGTTTTCAATCTGGCTGGAAGGAAACGAGCCCGGATCCAGGTTTGAGCTGCGGAGACGTGTCCTCGCCTACCTGCGGGTCAGTTTGGAGGTGAGTTTGGAGAACAGGTTGCTGGTTCCGCGGCTGCGGGTTTGGGACAGAGGAGTGGCGTCGTGGGAGAGGGTGGGGGAGGCCGGCGGCCCGTTGTACGTGGCGGTGCGGCGGTCCCTCAGCTGGCCGCCGTGGAAGGTGCTGCGGCTGGCGGTACCCCTGGGGAAGCGGAGGCGGTCCGGCGTGGTGGCGTTGGTGACGCTGTGAGTCGACGCCACCGGGTTCCTCTGGCCGCTGGGCGACACTGCAACACTGGAGGAGGAGGAGAGGTTACGACCCGGAGGTTTACAGAGCAGAACAGGCTGGAGCCATAAATGTGTTGGAGGTTCGACAAAGTGTGTGCGATGCAGCCGGGTTCTGATCCGACACGGGATCAACAACATGCTTTTCTAACGGCACTTTGTTGTTACAACATGGATTTAAGCGCTTAACGTTAACTGCAGGTTTGACATCAACAGGGTGGAAAAATAAACATAAATACATTTATTTGAACTAAACTGCTGTTCAAACTCAAGTCCTTTACAATTTTTATTTAACAAAACATTGAAAAATTATTTTCCCTTACAGAACTACATTAAAATCTTATTTACTGTTTTTCTGTCGCTTTACAATTTGTAGCTCTTAGCTGCTGTTTTGCTCATTTATGGTAGCTAAAGTTAAGCTAATTTTAACTTTTAGCTGCGGTTTTGCTAATTTAGGTTTTTGCTTCAGTGCTGCTAATTCTAGCATTTGTACTATCTTACTCATTTTAGATATCTTGAGATTTTAGCTACCGTTTTGTTCATTTTAGCTACGGTTTTGCCACATTTAGCCTTTAGGTACTCTTTGCTGATTTTAATTTTCAGTTTTTGTTGTGCTCATTTTAGTTTTTAGCTATGGGGTTAGGTCATTTTATCTTTTAGCTACGACTTTTTCTTGTTTAATTTTTGGCTACTGTTTCCTTAACTTTAGCTTTCAATGTCTTGTTGTTTTGCTAATATTAGTTATTTGCTGTTTATTTGATTTTTGTTTTTAGCTACTGTTTTGCTATTTTACTTTTTAACAATGGTTTTGCCAGCTGACGTTTTTAGCTGCAGCTTGGCTATTTTAAGCTATGCTTCTGCTACATTTGACTTTTATGTATCGTTTGCTGATTTTACCTGTGGTAATTTTAGCCTTTAGCTACGGCTTGGGTGACTTTACCTTTAAGAAATGGTAACACTATTTTTGGTATGGTTTTGCTACATTTAGGATTGGTACCATTTGCTGAATTTAGCTTTCTGCTTCTGTGATGCTAATTTGAGTTTCTGAGTGTATTCAGAACCTTGGGTCTATAGATTTCCACCCCCATCCAGCAGGGGGCGATGCTCCTGTTTATTTCCCATGCTGATGATCAAAGCTCAGATGTGTAACATGAAAGGAGTTCTGTTCCTGCTCAGTCAGAGAGAAACCATGAAAAAAGGATGCTGAGGCGGAGGAGGGGGGGCTGTTGAACACCAGGCCGGGTGGTCAGGGGTCAGAGGTCATGGCAGAAGATGGAGGAGACAGGAGCAGGGTTGTGCCAGTTTGTTATTCAGCAGGAGACTGGTTTATGATGAGCAAAGGAAATGACGGACACGTGGAAAAATATCATCTGGCATTCGTTCCTCCAAGCGGAGACGCTGGATTTAAGGATGTAGATACATATTTTTCTCCAACGTCTCAAATCAAAGCTCAACATGATCCAAACGCAGGTAAAACTTATCCAGAATGAAAACCATATTTCAGGATTTATGTTTCTGGCGACCAGAAAAAACAAGTCTAACATAATTTGTTTTTATCTGGGAGACAGAGGATTTTGTTTTATGCTTTTTGTCTGATGTTTTTTGTATTTATAGAAATTTTGAATCACAGATTAGTTCTTCTCTTGTGACAGTTTGAATCTGATTCTTGAAGTCATTAGACTAATTTATCACATTATTATGGTTCTGTTGAATAAACTGCTTATAGAATGGAGCAACACATCTGGGTATGTAGCATCAGGGTGAAGCTCCACCCTTCTTTGTAGCCTCTGCACAAAGCTCCGCCCTCTTTTGGGCAAAACCTGCATTGTGAAATAAGACTACAGAACTACTTTGAAGTCTCGATGAGCCTGAATTTTATGGCCTGTTCGACATGAAATTATTTAATTTCTCTGCCAATAAATGATCCCCAGCGTTACACGAAACAAAACTTTCATGAATGTGAATCAAATGGTGCCACCTAGTGGATTTACATTTGGTAAATCTTTGCATTCAACACGTTCTTCTTTGAGCTGCTTTATGTTATTGTTTTTGGTTACCCTCCCAAAAGAGGGCGTGGCCATAGAAGCACAAGGAAGTGACATGATTCTGCTTCATTTTGTTGATGACTACATGATCTTTACACACAGATGATAAAAGCGAGATTTTCATTTGTTCAATATAAGTTTTAGTCTTTTTCATTTTACCTGCTTTTGGCTCAACATGAGCATAAATTTGACCAGAAACCAACGACCCTGCAGTTCTCTGGAGGATGTGAAGCCTTTAGCTGTGGGGTTACAGAGTGAGAAGCTGGCTGCATGTGGGGGTTAGGCGGGGGCCAGACGAGGGCTGAGACACGAGACAGACAGGTGGGGTTCAGAGGCTCTGCCGTCTTACTTGGCCGAGCAGCGGTCCAGAGCGTAGTAGGAGTGGGGCAGTAAGGCCCGGCTTGCCTGACAAGCGTACAAAGGGCCGACAGTTTGATACCTCCGCTGCACCGAACTGGACGAGGCACCGAACACAGCGGCCGCAAAGGCAGAAGAGGGACTAGTGTCACAAGCCATTTCTGTCATGCTGCTCATGCCCAAACGAGGGGAAATCCAACAAAACAGAAAAAATAAACACTGAGCTCGGATCGGCAAAACAAGATCAGTAGAAAAGAGAATAAACAAGAAGGAAGAACTCTCAAGTGGAGAGGAAAAACCCAAACTAACCCTCAAACGTCCCGATTCGGGGTCAAACTCTCACCTGTTCTCCTTCCCGTTGGGGATGACCGACAGGCGGTCCGTGTTGTTTCTGTCGCTGCAGACATACGTGTTCCTCCTCGTCATTCCTGCCGACGCAGAGTTATTCTGCAGAGCGAAAAGAGAGGAAAACATCTGAGTCAAACACAAAAGCCTTTTTATAAAAGCTATGCTGTCTCCTGGTGTAGTCCAGGAACCGAGGACCCAGCTACTGTTTGGGTCTACAAGGACCATCTCAGCGAGGAAGCTCGTCCCCTCGGCAACTCACGCTCGGACCGGTGGTGGCTCCTTTCCTCCGGTCGGGGATGTCAGCCTTGTTGGGGTTGTTGGCGTTGCCCAGCAGGGGGCTGGATGGGGGTGCACCTCGGCTCCCGGGGGTGCCCGGCTTCCGGAGCTGGACTTCATCCTTCGCACTGTTGTCCCCCGTGGTGGTCTGACTCCTCTTTGGATGAGCCATGCCCGGAGGAACGTTCTGACCCACTGAAGGGAAAAATCAGGACAGGGTTTTATTACAGAACCAGCACATTAAGATGGTTTGGATACAATTAAAAAACATCTCGTCTGTTTTAATGTAAAGTGAAGGCCAACATTTGACACAGAAAATGTCAAAGAGGCACAGCAGCAAACTGTAAACAGGTTTCTACACAATTTCCAAAACACATTTCCAAATTAAGATGTTTTTTTCTGGATTTTTTTTAGCTTTTATACATCTAGAAATTTTCTGTGAATGTTTATGGCGCTTTTGTCATAGTAGAAAACATAAAAACAAGAGTTTCTCAATCCTAGGGCCGCACACTGAACTGGAACAAAATATTCTTCAAAACTGGAAATTCGGGAAACATTTCCAAGGTTTTTCTTCCATTTCCTGTTTGGACAAGTCAAATATTCAAAGACATTCATGGAGATTTTTTTTTTTTGACTGATGAGAACTTTCAGCCCACATGTGGGCAACATACGGCCCGGGGGCCAAAACTGGCACTTGGATAATTCCCAATTGGCCCTGATGTCCCTAAATAATAAATAATAATAATAATAAGTTGATAAGAAGCAGCATTTTATTGATGAAATTTCAAGTGATCTAAAACTCTAGATCAACCTTTTTTGTCCCGTGTTTCTAAAAGCAAAATATATAATAATTTTATAGGCTATCACATATTTGATCACAAGTACCACTCTGCAATATCAGAAACAAAAACCTGTGATGGATAAAACCCTAAATGAATCTAAAGTGAACATTGTGGTAATTTATTTACAAATGTGAAAATATGAAGAAAGTGCAACAGGAAAAAAAACAAAGTCTGCTATTTATTTAGACCAGGAAAGCACTAAAACCAGATCCCAGACTTGTCCAGACTGAGTGTAAACCAGAGAAAGGGTTCCCGTTGCCTCCTCACCTTGTTCACTGTAGCGCCTCTGCTTGTGGTTGGAGGAGACGCTCCTCTGAACTTTGAGGTGGGAGGGCGACTGACCGTTCAGCTCGCTGTTGGGCCTCGGTTTGGACAGGGACAGATTGCTGCTGGAGGCGGACTCGATGGGCTCCAGCTGGGAGACGAGAGGGAGTCCAAACACGAGCGATAAAATTAAAAACCCGTCATTTTAAATGTCTCGAAATCTCTCTGCGGGTAAGTGTTTGTACCTCGGAGGCCTTCCTGCCCAGCAGCAGGTACGTCGCTGTGATCTCGTCGTACTTCATCTTGGCTAAAGAGTCCTGGATCTCCTCCAGGTTGTAGCCCATTCCCACCATCACATCTGCACAAAACAACCAAGACAAACGATTTACACAAACACAAAAAAAGCACAACCGGACAAGAAAAACCAACCAGCTGGTTTAACAAGTACAATTCAAAGTTCACTGAAGGCAGCTCAAACAGAAACGAAGACAATTTGTGTCCAGGCTGCTCCTTTGGACTGAGTTTTAATTAAAAAAATAAAATAAGACCATACAGTTTGCTAGAACAGACTGCTCCATCAGCCTCATACTGATCAAAAATATAAAGAAATAAAACAGATGTACAATCATTTAGAAATCCATAAAAAGAAGCAAAAAAACTATAAAATTATAAAAGCTCCAATTTATAAACGAATAAAAAGGTAAAAAGTCTATTGTCACTGAATTAAAAATGCGAGGATTAACATTTTGTTAGGTCAAGTTTTAAAAGATAAACAAATAAATTAGAAGTAACATCCAACAAACGGAGACCCACTGATTGAAACGAACAGAACCAGAAGCAACAATCAAATATTTGTTTAAACCCTAACGAAGCAGCATCAATACAAATATATATTAAATTAAAGAATTTTAATCCAAACTTCACGTCAGAGAAATGTCTCAAACTCCTGCAGACGTAAAGAATATTCAGATTCTTGAGACGAGCGGTGTAATTATTTAAAGAACGACTGACGGTAATAACGTTTGGCATCAACGTTTTACGAGTTAAATCAAAAGTCAACTTCGACGGAAATAAAAATAAAAGACGATCCAAAAATTTGAGCGGCACGAGGAAAAACCGGATCTTGGCTTCAAATGAAAACAACTTGAAGTGAAGACGAGAATCTTCTGAGAACCTCTGTGGACGCTGAAGCTCATTTCTTGTCCAGAATGACTGAAGATTTGTGCTTTGACACAAACTTTCAAATTAAAAAAGCAGCTTTTGTGTTAAAATCCACAATTCTTTTTCAACTCTGCTGTAAAAGTTCAGGTACACCCTCTTCTTGTGGAATCAAAGACTTTAAGGCCAATCTTCTGACGGTAAAACTTATTCTAACGGCTCATATTTAACTACAAAGATCCTCTAATCTGGTCGAGTCTTTTCAGGTAAACAGGAGGGAGTCGAGTCTTAACTAGAGAAATTGTATTTCCTGCAGTGTGAATGTTTATTGCAGAAGAACTTGCTGAAAAACAGCTGAAATTAGCTAAAAAAATGCTGAAATGTAGCTGAAATGGAAGAAAAAGCCTGTGTTAGTAGAAGAACGCAGAAAGAACGAATATTTGCTGAATTAGGTTTAAATAAGCTGAAATGAGCAGAAAAATAAGGAAATTACCAGTAGCTTAAAAAAAGCTGAAATTGGCAAACAATAGCTGAAAGTAGCTGAAAAGGCAGGAAGAAGCTTAAACTACCAGAAGGAAGTGGAAAGAGCTGAAGGGAGCTCCAAAAATGTGGAGTTAACTGAAAATAGAAAAATTAGCATCAAAACTGCTAAACAGTAGCTGAAAAAGCAGAAAAAGCCGAAACTAGCATGTTGAAAGGAGCATAACAAGCTGGAATTAGCATAAATAATTTAATTAGGCTGAAACTAGCAAAAATGACAATGAAAAACTTGAATTTATCAGAAAACAGCTGACATTAGCTAAAAAAATACTAACAAGGTAACTGAAAAGGTAGAACAAGCAGAAGAAAGCAGAAAGAACATGTTCTCCCAATTAAGCTGAAATGAGCACATAAAGTGGAAATTATCTGAAAAAAAAATGAATTTAGCCCAAAAAAACAGCTGAAAAGTAGCTAAAAAAGCAGAAAGAAGCTTAAATTACAAGAAAGAAGTCGAGAGCACATTTTTGCTGAATTAGGCTAAAAAAAGTTGAAATGAATGCCAAAAATGTGGAATTTGGTGGAAAAGCTAAAATTAGCATAAAAAGTGTTTGAAATGGCAAAAAAAAAAAAAAAGCTGAAACTGGCAGAAATGGGCTAAAAGGAGCAGACCAAGCTGAAATTAGCAGAAAGAAGTTAGAAGAATCACAAAAAGGTTGTAGATGGCAGAAACAGTCTGAAAGGAGCACAAAACAGCCGAAAAAAAATGCTGAAAGTAGCTAAAAACGTTTAAATTAGCACAAGGACGCTGAAAGAAGCTGAACCAGAACAAAATATGAAAGAAGCAGTAAAAAGTTGTAAACAGATCTAAATATTTGAAGGATGTAAAATGAGCTTTTCGATGAGGAAAACAAAATGGCAGAAAAGACTAAATATTTCAAAAAGCTAAAGTTGCACCAACACCAAGAGTCACAGCAGGAATGTCCTGAAAGAGTTGAACATTTTATGATTTGTTGAAAACCGCGGGATGAAAATCGCACTGAAAAACGTACGTAAGTAAAATGGACCACAATAGAGCGACTGCTTCATAATCATCCAGACTATTAAACCTACTTGAAACAGACTGTTGGAGGAAAAGAGCGACCCAGAAGGGACGTTCCATGAGGCTGAACACCACACTGAAGTGTGACATGGAGTGTCTGGTGTGGGCAGAGAGAAGAGGTGAGAAATGAGTTCTGGCTCTGTATCCGGACAGAATCGGATCCGTTATCTGCGTCTTTATCACTTTCATCTTTCTGCCTCAACACTTCCTCTGCCTCGCAGCTCAAACACAAAACCACGTCTACATGGACTCATTTACAAGGAAGAAACCCTCCAGAGATTCATGGTCCCGTTTTATTAAAACTCAGAGGGGGTTCATGCAGAGCAGACGCGGGTCACAGAACCTCAGAACTTCCTGAAATCTCCAGCTGCACGAGAGGTTAAGACTGAAACACCTTCCTGAAGTAAACTCACTAAAAGATTAAATCTACACCTGTTTTAACGCTCAACAATAAAATATTTTATTGTCTGTTAACTCGGATCACCGTGTGTCGTTGGTTCCGGATCACTTTGTCACAGTTTGGACCTGATAAATCCTTGGACAACCTGCGACTGCATCACTCGTCTGTAAACGATTCACCTCCAGCTGAAACGACTCACTTTGTTCTGCTCATCGTGGTCGGGCTGCAGAGGCAGCAGGTCCAGAAGGGAAACCCAGAACCCCTCCCAGTGGGACTTATCCCAGAAAACTCTGTTCTCTCCTCCTCCCTCTCAGCTCCATCCTCAGCGCTGCACCGACGACCTCTCTCCGAGAATAAACTCTGGCTCCAGTTTGTTCAGAGGTGTTTTTATTTATTTCTCACGCAGGTTCAGAAAATGAGGTTGGCCTCCAGAGACGGATCGGACCGTGCACCCTGGGTAAACCAGAATCTGTTTGTCCCTGACCTGCACTATTTCTACACATTTTCCACAAGAGTCAGGGACTCGGAGTTAGATCTACAATCTCAAAAGGACGCCTCCTTTTGGAGGTTTTCCAGGCACGTCCCACTGGGACGAGATCCCGGCACAGACCCAGAACTCTCTGGAGGGATTATTCATCTTGTCTGGCCTAGGAACACCTCGGGGTCCTAGGAGGAGCTGGACAGAGAGGTCTGGGTTTCTCTGGACCTGTTGTCTCCATGACCCAACCACAGATGAGTGTTAGAAGATGGAGAGATCTTCAATGGTTTAACTGGTAAAATCAACCCTCACACCACCTGAAAGACCCTCAGCAGATTTAATGATGCGGGACAGAATGTGTGAAACTGCTGATCCAAAGAATTTCTAGTAATAATAATAATAATAGAATAATAATAAATTTTTTTATTATTACATTTTTTGGTTCCTAAAAGCCGTGCACACAAAAATCAGACAATGGTTTTCAAAACTTTGCTGCTCAAAACGCATCCACACAACTCCCAGTCAGTGAGACCGCCCAGCATCTGTCAACATGTCCACAATCACTGCAACCAGAAAGTTGACCCACACCTGCCACTCATACTGCACATCTCACCGTCTCCTGCACTACCCTCACGCACTTCCCCTCATCAAACAGAACCAGTGCTCTAGATCCACAGAAGCACAGAGCTGCTCCTGATCAGCTCTGTGCTTCTTTAACTTTGTAGAAAACAGAAAAAAAACCTCTTCGTTTGAAAAGCTAAAATTAGCATCACAGTTAAAAACGATCTAAATTTAAATATCCAAACGACTCGAAGGTCTCGAGGTAAAAAAAAAACAAAACAACCTGATTTATTTTCTCTGACTGATCTGGGTCATCTCTGCTAAAACTCCTAAAGTTTCCATCCGTGAAAGAATTCAGAGATTCCTCAGCAACATAAAGAGCCAGTTCGCTCAACGTTGGGGCGATAACGAGTTGACGCTCACATCCAGCCAATCACAGCTGCGGTTATGTAAGAGCCCCGCCCCTTTTCACATGGGGGAGGTTCCTGTGGTTTTCTGGCCTCATCAGCACTGATCCCATTCATTGTTTATCCGCAGTCTTTTCCATTAAAGCTCTCCAGCCTCTTTAAGAGCGTGGAGGTTGACAAACGTTCATCACGCTCCACGTCACCTTCCGCCATGTTGGACAGAAACCACGACCAGAGTGTGACGGGTTGGAACGAGGAGGTGGGAATTAATTTAAATATACAATATAATCTTCAACATCACACAAATAATTAAAGCGCAGCCCCCCTCCCTCGTGTTTACCTATCCTCTTCTGGTCCGTGATGTCCAGTTCTGGTTCTGTGTAAGGTTTGAGCTCGTCGTCCTCGAAGCCTGCGTTGATCCATCGATCCTTCATGATTTGCTGCAGATCGAAGGCAGGCGGTTAGAGAACCACGGCTTCACGAAGCGTTTAACAACAATTTCACCTTTTATGTTCCGTTCAATAAAAACAACGCCGAGTCAGCATCGATCTGCCGATTCAACGTTTCTTCTGTACGTTTTGTGGACAAACCGCTTCTGAATTATTTCAGCTGCTTTAGCCATTCTTGAATCCAAACGTTCGGCTCGTTCAGGAAAATACAGCTATGACTTTTAGCTGTTGAAGTGCACCGATGCGTTTGAATCCTTGAGAAACTACGCACTGTAAAATGTCTTCAGAATACTGGTTGCACTTTTAGCTTTCAGCTACTGTTTTTAGAATTTTAGCTTCTAGCCATTGTTTAAGTAATATTGGCTTCTAGCAACCGTTTAGCTAATTTTTGGTTTCTAGCTACTGATATGCTCATTTTATCTACTTATTTGCTACAAATATGCAAGTTTTACCTTTAAATTAATGTTTTGCTGGTTTAATTTTGTTTTAAAAACTTTAGGTTTTTAAATAATTATCGTTAAAATTAGAGCTGCCGTAAAGCTAATATTGGTTTTTAACTATCATTTACCAAGTCTTTTAGCTGTTTTACTAAATTTAGTTTAGCTAAGGCTACATTTAGCTTTGCCCATGAGATCTTTTAGCTATTGTTTTGCTGGTATAAGCTACTGTTCTGCTACATTTAGATTTTAGCTCCTACTCCGTTAGTTGTAGCGTTTAGCTTTTGTTTTGTAAATTGCAGCTTTCATGTTAATTTTAGCTTTCGTTTAGCTAGTTGTAGTTTTGCCGATTTTAACTTTCAGCTTCTGTTTGGATCGTTTTGGCTTCATCAGCTCAGTTTTAGCTCCTTTAACAAATTTCAGCTCACGCTCATGTTCACGCCACATTTCAGCAGAAAAAGCCAATTTTTCAGTTTGTGCATATTTTGCTCACGTTTCTATGAGCTAAAACAGCCGAAATCATCCTAGTTGGAATGCACATCGCCTGCCACGTTGCATGCTGAAGTTTTAATCAAAAATGGTTTTCAAGACTGCAGGAACCCTTTTAAAATCTGCACAGTGGTTTGTGAGATATTTTGCTAACAGACAGAAAATCAGATGGGACCCAGTGAATTACATGATCGCCCGCCTCTCGTGGCAGGAGTTGATACAAATCACATCAGGAGAATGAATGTGCTGAACGGATCAATCACTCTCCGGGGTTTCATCTGCAGTTCTGATGCAAGCAGGTCCGTCCGGGTCAGAAACTGACCGATGAGACGCATCGAGTCAAACCAACAACGATCGCTTTGAGCCCGTGAGCTCAACAGAATTTAAAGAGGAAATAAAAGACAATAGCCTTGTCTGTTAGCAAAATATCTCCTATAACAGTGATATAGTCTGGTTTATTAACTTTCAGCTGTTATCAGGGTTCACATGTTGAATTATTGGTTTATTAGAAATAAAATTTAAGACATAAGTAGTTATTGATCTGTCTCACCAACAAGATCTATTCTGGTGAAGAAAAAAAAAAGCTTTTATTCTGAAAAATGAAAGCATTTTTCTGAGCGATACACAATAGTTGCTTATTTTTGTTATCAATCGTTAAATTCTAAATGTTCTAAATGTTAAAAATCTGTCAGACTTGGATCACAAAGATCTTTCACGTCTTATACAAATAATAATCTGCAGATTCTCTAAAATCAAGACGTTTTTCCAGGTGCTGCAGAGATTTAGTCTCTGATGTGTTTTAATCTGAAACTGAATGAATGATAATCTGTCCTCCACTCAGATTAGGGCAGAGACACATAAAACCATTCTGGTAAAAAAAACAACTACAATCCATTATTTATGGTTACAGCAGGGAGGAGGAGGAGCAGCACAGAAAACAGGACACTGTGGGTGTCAGAGGAGATGATGCAGTGAGGAGATGCTTGAACAAAGAGGAGGAGAGACGCCACATCGTCTCCAACGCTTCAGGGTGAGAGCAGAAAGAACAGAGGAATATTTACATGTTCTGCGTCCTCCCTCACCTCCAGAGTACCGCGCTTGGCCGGGTTCAGCACCAGGAACCGTTTGAGCAGGTTCTCGCAGTCTGTGGACATGTAGAACGGGATGCGGTACTTCCCCCTGAGGACTCGCTCACGCAGCTCCTGCAGAGAGGAGACGGACGAACAGAATAAGACGCGGAGCGTCTCTGATCGGCCGTTTAAAGCAGGAAGAGACCCGAGCAGGAGGACGAGCGAACACGAAGTGAATCCTGAGACCGAGTCAAACAAAAAGCACCTCAGACCAACAAACGTGCAACTTTAAACTGATTAACAAGAGTCCTGCACATTATACACATTATATAGGACACAGGTCTCTCTTGAAAATGAGTTCTCGTGGCTCAGTGAGACTACCTGGATAAATAACGGGTAAATGAAATACGCTCGTGGACAGACTATTATACAGCAATCTGTATCAACGGCCCGGACAAGCAAAGATCTCGTGTAATCTTTGACCTTGATCTGTGACCTTGACCTTAGAGCTGGACAGATTAAGACAAGGCGACACGCTGTCTAGTGGTGGTACAAATTCAAATCAAGTTTTGTTAAATTATCGTGAGTGGCTCAGAAGTTATGGCCTGGAGAAGAGAAAGTTTACGGACAGATGGAGACTATACCATAATACTCTTTCAACGGGCGTAACATAAAAACATTGATCAATTAAAAACTACAAAAACAAAAAATACTACAACATCAACTAATAAAATTCAGTTGTTGCTTTTGAAACTAGTTTGACAGAATGATTAAAAATAAATAAATAAAATCCATGTCATGTTCTGTGTGTTACACACCATGATATCAAACAGCCCTGTGACTACCTGTCACCCTTTAAACAGGCAGACCGATTAGACTGAAGACACCCGAGATGCAGTCGGACACAGGAAGTCAAACTGATGTCCAACTTGGACTCTTTCAGGTCCACACCGTCCCACCTTAAGGTTCTGTCCATCGAAGGGCAGCGAGCCGCTGACCAGCGTGTACAGGATGACACCCAGGCTCCAGACGTCCACCTCCGGCCCGTCATACTTCTTTCCCTGGAAGAGCTCCGGCGCGGCGTACGGCGGCGAGCCGCAGAACGTGTCCAGCTTGTTGCCCAGAGTGAACTCGTTGCTGAAGCCGAAATCGGCGATCTTTATGTTCATGTCAGCGTCGAGCAGAAGGTTCTCCGCCTGCGAAAGAAGAACACTTTTACCACCAATACACAAATTTGGATTATTTAAAGCTCATTTTACTGTCACACTAATGCTAAAAAAAAATCTGTTTTATATTTACTGACAATATCTTATATTCTGAGTTAAATACTTTAGACTGTAAAAGGTCAAGAAGTGGAATAAAACAATAAATTAAGAAAGCAAAAATCAGTCAAAACTCCATTAAGATTAAATTTAAACGGTGAGGACTGAAGATGCAAACCATCAACCCTCCACTGCTGTGCTGAGAGAGGGTTTGAGGAGTCCGCTGCAGTGCATTCTGGGTAAACATTTTTAAAACAGAGCTGATTTTATGTTCATAGTGTGTTTAAAGTTCAGTTAAAAATAATAATAAAGAAACAGATTGACAGGCCTCAACGAGTGAAGAATAAAAAGTAAAAATACATTAAAGTAGTTGTAAAAAGTGAAAAGAAAAATATTTAATTAAATTAAGTCAATATTCATAAAACGTTGGGTATTTTTCCATTATTCTATTTAATTTTTTTACTCCAGCAAATGAAAAAAAAACATTTTAGGTGGAAAGAAATATGATAAAAACAAAAACATGACTTAAAATAAAAACATTTCTTACAAAATCAGTGGAGAAAAAAAAAGTTTTTTTTGTGTGTTTAGTCTTTGTCCAGTTGTCCACACTCAGATTAATTATTTTAAGGGAAAGTTTGATGTGCACGAAGAACATTTCCACATCACAACAAATCTGATTAAAATAATCAGCATCGTTATCTTTTCCACCATCGAGCAGCTTAATCCTCATAAACGCACTCTGATCTTCCTTCTTATTACAAACAGCGTGCACGTAGTCCGCGCACGTGTAAAGCAGACAAACTGCTCGGAGCTCTTCTCTCGTCACGGATCAGCTGAGCCGAGTTACAACACGTCGATGTTTATATGAAGAAACATCTTTTACCGTTTCAGATTCAACAGCCGCTCACCTCGACATGTATTAATTATTAAACACAAACGTGTCCGTCTGACAGACGCCGAGGCACCTGGTGTGGTAGTAGCTGAGAGTCATCCTCAACACTGAGCGCACGGGGGTGAATACTTTTGCAGCAGATGGTGTTAAAGGTCACAAAGATTGGATTAAGATCTATGCACGCTACAGTTTCCTGAAACACTGAATCAGAACATTTGTCTGAAGTTGTTTTTCTGAAGATTTGGTGTTTGCTTATTTTTGGTCGGTTCAGTCCGAACTGACCCGGTTTATCAGAACTCACCTTGAGGTCCCTGTGAACGATGTGCTTCTGGTGGCAGTACTGCACCGCCGACACGATCTGTGGAGGGAAAGACAAGATGACGGATGTGGAGGAGTCCAGGCGAGCTGCGACTTTTGGTTTCAGTAACTTTTATACTTTGAAAATATTTAAGTTTGTTTTTAATGATTTTACCCACAAAAATAAATTCAGTTCCTCCAAAAACATTGTTCTCTTTGGAATCTTGTTTTTGTTATCATACACTGATTTTAGCTTTTAGCAACTGTTCCGTTACCTTCAGCACTGCTCTTCCTCTTTTAGCCACCTTTCTGCTACTTTTAGCCACATTCCTGCTACCTTTAGCCACTTTATGCTACCTTTAGCCACCTTTATGCTACCTTTAGCCACATTCCTGCTACCTTTAGCCACTTTATGCTACCTTTAGCCACCTTTATGCTAC
>NC_056518.1:29759368-29764749 GCF_014905685.2 Nematolebias whitei | reverse complement strand
TGCTACCTTTAGCCACTTTATGCTACCTTTAGCCACCTTTATGCTACTTTTTTGCCACATTCGTGCTACCTTTAGCCACATTCCTGCTACCTTTAGCCACTTTATGCTACCTTTAGCCACTTTATGCTACCTTTAGCCATATTCCTACCTGTAGCCACATTCATACCTTTAGCCACTTTCTGCTACCTTTAGCTACTTTCTGCTACTTTTAGCTGATTTTTTGCTACTTTTAGCCATTTCTGATACTTACGAGGCACTTTTCTGCTACCATAAGCCACTTTTTTCTACCATAGCCACTTTTTTGCTACTTTTGGCCACTGCATCTCAGAAGCCGAATGAAACACTCGTTGGATCTGATTTCAATTTTCTGTAAGAGTCGACGTTTGTGCAGCTTCCGCTCCTAGTAAACTACTCTGCCGGTCCCTGGGGGTCAGAGTCTGTCAGGGTCAGAGGGCCGCCAGTCCCTGGGGGTTGGACCAGGGTGTCTCAGACTCTCGGGTCGGCAGAGGATGGGTGGAGGGCGGCGTCCTGTCTGAGGCAGAACGGGGAGCAGACGAGTGAAACCAGAACACTGCAAGGGGAGAGAGTACCTGTCTAAATTTAGCTCTGGCCTCTTTTTCTTTCATCCTCCCGTGCGCCACCAGGTAGTCGAACACCTCACCTGGAAAACAGAACCGGAGACATCAGAGAAGGAGACCGAGGCTGAAACAGGAAGCAGATTAAAGCAGAACTGTTCTGTGCAGCTGGCGCAGTGCCACCCATGTGCATGGTCCCAGGGCACGTCTCTGCAGTCCAGCCTGAGCCCCCCCTGAAGGCGTCAAGCTGCTGCTGAGCTGCTCCCCGTCCAGAACCGTCACTTCTGCTCTGAAAGAACTGCAGAGGTCTGCACGTGCAGGTGTGCTCAACAAATAACATAAAACTAGAAACTGAAGAGCTCGTCCTCTGAATGGCTGAACCCTCCCACAGGCTCAGATGTGACCTGCAGAGGCAGACGGAGCGTTCCTGAGCTGCAGCACTCCGTGCGCTCTGACTCAACAACCGACGACAGAAAAACACAGAAACGCTCCGAGCTAAAGAACAAACTGCACAGATCTGTAAAGATAGTCTAATAATTACTCATCTGAGCCTTAAAACTGGATCGTTTAGGAGCTTAAAGCTCAAGATTAAATTATTTATTTTATGTTTCTGCATCAAGAACTAATCTGACAGAACGATAAACACAATCTGGTCAAAACATGAAACTTTTTTGTGTTTTTTATTTGAATTTTCACGTTTCCAACGGTTTCTACACCTTTCAAAGATTACTGGAGGTTTGTTTAACGTGAACTCATCAGGGTTTTTGTAAAAACTGCATTAGAAACAGCAAATAATCCTCGCCTTTGTTTACAACTTCATTCAGTTAAAATCAGCAACAAAAATCTTTAGGTTTAACGCTCTCCACCACTCGTCCTCTCAGATTTATGTTGTTTCCTTTTAAACATGTCCAACTCCATCGCTCTCCCTCTGACTCCGTTTACATCCAGGGATTATTTAATCAAATCGATATTTGTTAAAACTGTCAGAAGTGAACTCGTCAATGTTTGAACGTAAACAAACGACCAATTGGTGGCAACAAAACATGGTTTCACTAATTTATTACAAATTATGAGGGGGACTTTGGAAGCGACTGATGCGTAATGAGTGGGTATTTTTTTTATTGTGGATGATAAACGTAAAATCAAAAATGTTTAATGATTGTTGGACCTGAGCAGCACCTGAAGGAGCTGCAGGAGTTTATAAAGAATGGACAAAGAGTTCAGAGGAGAAGCTCCTGGAGAACAACCTGATGCCCCGAGCGGACCTCAAACATCGGACTGAGGTCCTAATGAAGGCAGTTTTTACTGACTGCTCCTCTGTTGTGGCAACACGGCTGACGAACGCAGTAAATGTTGCATCTGGGGTGGATGTAAAGTGGGTCAGGGCGCAGAAAGAAGCAGCGTGGGACTGAAAACTACAAAATGCTCCAGAAATATTAAAACTGATCACGCCTGCATGAGAAAATTTTCAATTTGTTTTGTTAACCAACTCTACTCAACATTAAAAATGGAAAATGTCCATTTGTGTCCATAATCCGGTGGGATTATTTAACAGATTATGAGGAGCACGGTTGTGTTTACAACAAGAGATATGAGCGGTTTCTTCTCACCTCCGCTGGCGTACTCCATCACCAGATAGAGCGTCCTCTCCGTCTCGATCACTTCAAACAGCTTGACTGAAGGAGAAGAATTCAACATTTACGAGAGGCAGCAATACATTCATGATGAGACACACACGCAACATTTACTGTGAAATCATTTTGTTTTTATATTTTCACTGCAGCAGGCGTTGGGTTAAAGGACCGGTGAGCAGCTGAGACTCGCGCTGCTAAATATAGAAACGGTGGGATGGAGGAGGAGGAGGAGAAAATAAAGACAGTGGAAACTGTTGTTTCCTGCAGAGGACACCGACTGAAAGAAAATATTAAAAGTTGTTTATTAAAGGCTGATCTACACCACCAGGAGAAAACACTTTAACTGATTTGTCAAGAAAATATTAAATAAAATCACCATGAGGTGCAACAAATACAAAGTCTTACAGCATTAAACTTCATATGTGTGTGTGCATATATATATATATATATATATATATATATATATATATATATATAGTTTATTCTTTATTTTTTATGGTTTTACTGAATATAAGAATATTTATAAAGATGAGCTGTTTGGATGAAATCATCTGTTAAAATCTGAAAACATTATTTTATTGTTTAGAACAAAAACGTTAAAGTCTGAACTTACCAATATTAGGATGGTTTAAGATTTTCATTATTCTGACTTCTCTGAAGAGCTGAAAACAACCGAGAGAAAAATAACGAAGTTCATTTTTGACATTTTAACATTTAAATCACATCAAAGAATGACTGAGGTCAAACAAGTTAACATGAAGGAACCCGCTGGACGAACATTTAATCTAATGAGGTGAATTATCAGCAGGTCGGTCAGAGGACAGGAGACAGAGACTTGAGAAGTAAAGACGGACACAGGTTCAGCAGTCTGTCCAAAACTAGAGGAACAACTTCACAGTAAAGGTCACTGCATTAAAACCAGGTCTGGTTCTGGTTCTGTTCTGGACCTTGCTGCATTAAAACCAGGTCTGGTTCTGTTCACACTCAGTTCATCCACAGATGCAGCTTCATCCACAAGAAGAAGCCAGATGTGAACACCATCCAGAACTGCTGCCGTCTTCTCTGGACCAGAGCTCAATTCAAATGGACTGAGGTGAAGTCCAGAACTGTTCTGAGGTCAGACGGGTCCAAATGACCACAGACCCTACATCCTCCGTACTAAAGAGGAGAGGAACCGTCCAGCCTGGATCAGCTCACAGTTCAAACAGCTGCCTCTCTGATGGTATGGGGGTGCATTAGTGCCTCCAACATGAGCAGCTGACACATCTGGAAAGACTCCATCAATGCAGGAAAGTATCTTCAGGTTTTAGAAGATCTGCTCCATCCAGCAGAGAAGATCCAGAACTGAAGGACAGCTGGAGTCCTTCATCAGACCAGAACGGGACAACATGAACTCCAGAACCTCCAACTGGTCTCGTCAGGCCCTGGACATTCACAAACTGTTGTTAAAGAGGAGGAGAGTCTTCACAGAAGAAAGCTGAAATCTTTTTTTTTCATAATTAAGGTTGTATAAATGAATATTTATAAACCCTGTAAACATCTGGAGTGTCCTCTGGCTAACTGTTCTCCTCACACGTCACGACTGCAGATGTTTGGTTCGTGGAGTCTCAAATGACATGCTGTTTTAGTGAAACGTGATCACTGAGCCGTCACGGTAAACATGGTCATGATGTCCAGACATGACGAGGAGTCGACGCTCAGTTGAATCGTGACAGCTGCTCACTTCCTCATCAACATTCAGAACCACCGGACCAGCAGATCCAGCCTCGCTCGTCTGCCGCACGCCCCCGGCAGCACAGAGATCCGTTTATTATTGATCAGCTGTTACAGCAACGTGCCGACTCCTGTCCCATAAAAACATCAAAAGCTTTTAATGTTTCAGGAGGTTGGAGTGACCACGCTGTGGCGTGCTGATGCACAAATCAAAGTTCTCTGTGACGGCTTCAACCAAATCAACGCAGAAGAGGAAAAAAATATATTTGAGCTCATTTAAATAATTTCCTGGTCCTGAGAAACCCAAAGGTGTAGAAATGGAACGAGGATGAGGAGGAAGAACTCCCTCTCACTCCAGCTTTTATTGTGAAAGGACAGATAAAGAAAACTGATTGTTGGAGGAAACCTCATCACTGCAGCCAAGAGACCAGTTGAATCTTTTCTGAGAACAAACCCAAGAAAACGTGTTAAAGGAACATTTCAGATTCTGGGGGAAAAGTCACTTCCTCCTTCTAAGAACGGTGATTTCCTGAAGCCGTTAGCCCGGTTTGTACGGTTGTACAACGCCCGGCACCGGCCTGCAGAAACCAGCAGGAGGACACAAACTGAACCCTTTTCTAGTCAATAAAGCGAGAGGAAGAACACAGCAGAGAGGGTATCAGTAAACTGGGTCAGGAACAAAAAGCTGCAGCTGAGCTGGTCAAACCACTGCCGTCTGCCTTGTGATCAGTACCAGGTCCCTTCAGGTACCTCCAGACCCATTCAGACAAATCCAGACCTCTTCAGACATATCCAGACCCCTTCAGGTTTATTTAGGCCCACGTCAGTCCCCTTCATACATCTCCAGGCCCATACGGGCACCTCCAAAGACCTTGGGGCTTATTTAGGCCATGTCAGATATCTTCATAAACCTTTGTATGGCTTCAGCCCCCATAAGCACCTTCATACTCCTCCAGACCCCTTCAGGCTTATTTAGGCCTCACCAGCCCCCTTCATAAACATTCATACACCTCCAGCCTCCTCAGGCATCTTCAAGACCCCTCATACACTTTCAAGACCCCCTCAGGCATCTTCAAGACCCTTCATACACTTTCAAGACCCCTCAGGCATCTTCAAGACCCTTCATACACTTTCAAGACCCCCTCAGGCATCTTCAAGACCCTTCATACACCTTCAGACCCCCTCAGGCATCTTCAAGACCCTTCATACACCTCCAGACCCCTCAGGCACCTTCAATACCCCTCATACACCTCCAGCCCCCCCTCAGACATCTTCAAGACCCCTCATACACCTACAGCCCCCCTCAGGCACCTTCAAGACCCTTCATACACCTCCAGCCCCCTCAGGCACCTTCAAGACCCTTCATACACCTCCAGCCCCCTCAGGCATCTTCAAGACCCTTCATACACCTCCAGCCCCCTCAGACATCTTCAAGACCCTTCATACACCTCCAGCCCCC